>NC_069688.1:2777282-3085869 GCF_023699985.2 Odocoileus virginianus | reverse complement strand
CCCCTGGAGGTGGAAATGGCAACCCTCTCCAGTATTCTTGCTTGGAGAATCCCATGGACAGGGGAGCCTGGTGGGCTACAATCTAAAGGGTCATAAAATGTCAGACACAACTGAGCGACTAACACTTTCACTTGTTTTCTATTATCATTTCCTATATACTATAAAGCTGGATCTATAAACTCTATCCAGTGTTCTTGAGGATGTAGGAGCAGAGAGGTATTACTTGGAAATCAGAAGCACCTGAGAAAATATCTAACCCTCTTGATTACTTTTTTTCCAAGTGTGCGTCAAAGGCCTTGACTCCTGTCCTGTGATTTTCTCCATCCTATCTGTGGGAAGAGAGCATATTAAGAAAGGAAGACCACCATTCTTAAGAAAGGCAGACCAAAGTCACAACCATCTCTCCCAGAAAATACTTGCCTTTCTGAACAAATGAAATTTGAGTATTGTTTTAATTTCTCAATTTGTTTGATGTACATATTTTTATACAGTTTAAGAAGAAATGTGTCCCTTTGATTCCAAATAAGACAGAAAGAAGTAGAACATGGATTTTCCCATAAAATCACAATTCCCACCTTGAGATGATGTAGCAAGTAGAATTTTGGTGCCCCAGAGATATCCTGGCTCTAATCCCCAGAACCTATGAAGATGTTATTTTACAAGACAAGAGGGACTTTGCAGGTGTGGTTAAGGAACATTAAAATGGAAAGATTACCCTGGATTCTCCAGATGGGCTGACGTCCTCATGATCTTCCTTCAAGTGCTGAGACTCTTTTCTGGATGTGGTCAGAGAGAGATGACCTCAGTGTGGCACTGCGGGTAGAGTCTGCCTTCAACGCCGGAGGCACCAGTTCGATCCCTGGGCTGGGAAGGTCCCCTGGAGGGGAAAATGGCAACCGACTCCAGTGTTTTTGCCTGGGAAATCCCATGGACAGAGGAGCCTGTTGGGCTACAGTCCTTGGGGTGCCAAAGAGTCAGATATGACTGAGCAACTGAGTGTGCACATACACACACACACACACACACACACACACACACACACACACACACACCAGTGAGAGGTGAAGTATGCTGAAGATGGAGAAAGGCAACATGAATGATGGAATGCAGGTGGCCCCTAAAAGATCCCAAAGGCTAGGAAATGTGTCTTCCTCTAGAGCCTCCAGCAAGGAGCACGGTTCAGCTGACGCCACGTCACAGTGAGACCCAGGACAGAATCCTGAACAACTGTCAGATAACATATTTGTGCCATTTCAAACTATTGAGTTCACAGAAATTTGTTACAGCAGAATATTGGAAACAACTTAGAAGAGTAATAAAAAGAGACCAGGAAGTCCTTCGCAGTGCTGGAAGTGGCCGGGTTGGCTGTGTGGTTTCTGGGCTGTTTGGCTGAGGACAAGCCCCGGTTGGTCAACTGTCTCTGGTCACCAGGCTTGGGCTGAGATGTGCTTCACTGAGTCCAGATGCTCCTCTGTAGGCAGAAGGCTGAACGCAGGGTGGGGCTTTCTGATTAAGGAGCACAGAGAAGGAACCCGACTCATCTCTCTCTCTCCATGCGGTTTATTGCCAAGAGGCACAGAGAAATGTTTTTCAAAGGATAAAAGCTATTTGGGCAGTTGACCTGTAATAAGAGGAGCATAAAACTCTTGGACTGATCTCTGTCATCTGATGTCCTGAAATTTGGTCCATTATTTTAAGAAAAAAATCAAAGCATGGTTGCAGCCATAAAAAGAGAGGCTTTCTCACCAGAGGTCTACAAATTCAAATTCTGAGATAGTAACTGATTTCCCTGGGGTCATCTAGTAAATTAGGGAGATAAAAGACCAGGGACATTATCCCTTGCCCCTCTACTGTCTGCATTTTACCAGCCTGCAGTGAAAACTGGAAAATCTATTAAAGGGACAGACCCACTATGATACATAGCACAGGAGATCATTTAGGGCCTAAACGAATAATTTCAACACAGCAAGCTATGTAATAAAAGTTGTGTGTGATGACCGCTTGTGGAAATTTTAGACAAGGTCATGCGTGGCCAGTTCATCCCCTAGTCCCCGTAGGAGCAGGATCCGTTTCTACAGAGAGGACAAATACACCCATGAATGGTACCCATCAAAGTTGATGCCATCGCTCTCTGAAATTGTAGGGCACCGGAGCCGAAAATAATGTGGGCTCGAAATTTGTAAGGAGCAACAATCCAATCTTGACTTGGCAGCCGATGAGCGCTGTAAGGGAGCCTGGCCCGGGAACTTGACCTCTGGAATCCTCGGTGTGCTCGTTAAAACAGCACAGGCTCTGCAAAGTGATTGTAAGAATTTATTCATTCAGTGACCATGAAATGAAATTATATCAATGCGCAAATGTCATGCAGTCGTTCAATAAAAAGAGTCTCTCACCCGGCTCTTTTTGAATTTTTCCCGAACATTTGAAAAGAAGGCTTGATAGAACACATACTGTATGCTTACATGCTGCATGCTAAGTCACTGCAGTCATGTCCGACTCTTTAAGATCCTATGGGCAGTAGAGTCCACCAGGCTCCTCTGTCCATGGGATTCTCCAGGCAAGAATACTGGAGTGGGTTGCCATGCCCTCCTCCAGGGGATCTTCCGGACCCAAAGATTGAACCCATGTCTCTTACATCTCCTGCATTGGCAGACGGATTCTTTACCACTAGTGTCATCTTGGGAAACCCCCCAGCCCCCAGGAGACAGGCTTGGTGACTGTTTGTATGGGGTCTTCCTCTGGCTCTTCTTTTCCTGGAATCCCTGTTCATCGCGATTGTGGACTCACAGCTCCATCTCGTGGGCATCTGTGGACTTTCCCTTTCTTTCTCCAGATTAGAAAGTCTAGCAAGGCAAAGGTTTCCTCTCTGCAGACACGGAGGATACAGATCAAAAAACAGCCCCCTGACCTCAAGAAGTAAAATCCTTCCTGGATAGATGTCCAGAAGGAGAAGCCCAGAAGTCAGGAAAACTTCAAGAAAAGTATTTCCAACTCACTGGGGGAAATGTGTTTAGAGGAGTGATTGAGGCTTCCTGGAGGAGGTGGCAGATCACAATAAATCAGATGACAAGTATTGCGCACTGCTTAGGCCCGGCATTCTTCTAAATATTTTGTGTGTACCAACCCATTTAATCTTCACAAAAGTCCAGTGAATACCTAGGGAAAGCTAGTCTTCAAATCCAGGTGGTCTGACTCACACATTCAACTTCTAAGCAGTCAGCAATAAATGCTAGTTCCTACCAAATGCATCAGTTAAGTTCAGTTGCTCAGTCATGCCCGCTTCTTTGTGACCCCATGGACTGCAGCATACCAGACTTCCCTGTCCATCACCAGCTCCTGGAGCTTACTCAAATTCACGTCCATGGAGTCGGTGATGCCATCCAACCATCTCATCCTCTGTTGTCCCCTTCTCCTCCTGCCTTCAATCTTTCCTAGCATCAGGGTCTTTTCCAGTGAATCAGTTTTTCGCATCAGGTGGCCAAAGTATTGGAGCTTCAGCTTCAGCATCAGTCCTTCCAATGAATATTCAGTACTGATTTCCCCTAGGATTGACTGGTTTGATCTCCTTGCAGTCCAAGAGACTCTCTAGTCTTCTCCAATGCCACAGTTCAAAAGCATCAACTCTTTGGCACTCAGCTTTATAGTCCAACTCTCATATCCACACATGACTACTAGAAAAACCACAGCTTTGACTAGACAGCAAAGTAATTACTTTGTTGGCAAAGTAATGTCTCCAAGTGTATAGTAGCCTGCATTTCAAATCAAAGATAGAAATTGAGATAAGCTAACATCCAAGTTCCCTGACTCCAAATTCCATGATTTCATATGAAATAAACTACCTTTGTTCAACCCAACCATGGCCAATGGACAAGGTCTAAAGATATAATGGCGAACAGATGAGGTGGTGAGGTTGCGATAGGAGTGAAGTTACATTCCAGGGGAAGGAAGTGATCTGGGTAAAACATGGCTGTAGAAGTAAAGAGTGATTGCAGGAAAGGATGGCTGCTGATGAAGGGTGACCATGTTACTAGGTCCCATGGAGACTGATGTAGCAGGAAGGATGGGAGGCATGTTTTCAGAGTCTTGATGGTCAGGCTCTGCAGGGAGGGGAGGGGCACTGGAGACTGAGGAGTGGATTCAAGGTTGCATATCACCTTTTCATGAGCTAGGTTCTAGGACCTCAGATAAACTGGCCATTTATCAACTGGGCATGGGAACCCCAAACTCAGACTGTGGCTTCTGACATGGGGAACATCCTGGTGAGTTCCAGGGACAGCAGCAAGGAGGAGGTGCTAGATAAAGAGGCAGGGCCAGGTGGGGAAGGAATGGGAGACACAACAGATTCACATCTATGCCTCAACATAAGATTTTCATCCCAAATGTGACAGAAAAGCATCCAAAGGGGATGCTTTGGGGCAGGAGAGTGGTGTGTAATGATCTATGTTTTTAAAAGATTTCAATTACAACAGTATGTCTGAATCTGACAAATACATTGTATGGGGAAGGAAATCATGGCGGCGAAGGATAAGTGCTGAATTTCTTCATTCAAAGTGGACACAACTCTTCTCTGCTCTCAGAAGTCAGGATGCTGGTTGCTGTGGAGAATAGCTGGTGTCTAGTGAGAACAGGAGGAAGCTTGAGGACCAAGAAGTAGGTTCTCCTTTTTATCTGGAAGCCGGTTGTAAGAGGTGTTCAATTTGTAAAAATTCATCAAGCTGGGGGCTTGTTGTAGGTGTGCTCTTTTTGCATTCTATGTTAATATGAAGTTCAAAAGGAGATATTCCTCTGGGTCTTATGTAGATTAGAGATGGCAGAGCAATCAGACAGGAGGCCCATTAAGAGGCTAACTCAGTCAACTTGGTGATAGATGGTGGGGGATGGGACTAGGGTTTCTGGCTGCAAGTGGTAAAAGAAAAGGGAAAGTGAAGTTGCTCAGTCCTGTCCGACTCTCTGCGACCCCATGGACTGTAGCCCACCAGGCTCCTCCATCCATGGAATTTTCTAGGCAAGAGTACTGGAGTGGGTTGCCATTTCCTTATCCAGGGGATCTTCCTGACCCAGGGATTGAACCCTGGTCTCTGGCATTGCAGGTAGATGCTTCACCGTCTGAGCCACCAGGAAATCGCTAGTGGTAAGACGCTGTCAAAGTCATTCTTCCCAGCTCCATCTCCTTCATCACCTATTCCAAGCCACCATCATCAGCCACATACCCTACACACAGCCTTATTGTCAGAAAATTGAAGAAAATCTGAAAACTGCTTCTCTAAGCTATATGCCATTTCTAAGTATTTTTAAGTGTGAAACCAAGACCACAAGAAAGGAGACATTACTTTTCACAAATGGGCCAGAACTTAAAGAGATGAGAATTTGTCCTAGATGTTAGTGTCCTAACAAACCATATCAATGATTCAGAGCTGCAGGCGATAACTATTAATTTGAATGAATACATCATACGTTTGTACACGTGAAAGCTCCTAATTAGTTCCCAGAACATAGGGAGCAAAACTTCTGGTTCTGAGGATGGAAAGAAAGCCAATGGACTGTAATGATTCAGCAAATTCTTGTGCTGAGTAGTTTTCCTCTCACTCTCTTATGAGCAGAGAGCTGGAACATAGTAGGTACACAGAGGAGGTTCTCATTAATCAAAACGAAAGGAAGCTTGTCTTAATGAGGATCTCACAAACAGCTCCTAATGAATGATCATCCATTATACAAATCACAGCCTCTCTCCTCTCGGTAAATGAAACAGGCAAACGTGAAATAGCTATCTAACAGCAGTCCCTTTTATTTCCACCTAATAAAGTAAGGTCTATGATATGTCTTGTCTTATGATGCATACAATTTAAGCAGTTGTAAGTCTGGGCCCCTGCAATCAAGCTGAATAAATCTAATCTAAGTTTTCCCAAAGTAGCTTAAAAGGGTATGTTTTGAAAATGGACTCATTTGGAAAAATGCTAGATGAGTGTAAATTAAAGAGGACTATTATTCCCAGGGTGCTGTGGAGTAAGGCACATTTTGATTCTCCTGATAGCTCAGCTGGTAAAGAGTCCGCTTACAATGCCAGAGACCTGAGTTCGATCCCTGGGTTGGGAAGATCCCCTGGAAAAGGGAAAGGCTCCAGTATTCTTGCCTGGAGAATTCCATGGACTACAGTCCATGGGGTCACAAAGGGTCAGGAACGACTGAGTGGCTTTCACTTTCACTGACTCTCCAAAGGGGAATGTAATTTTCTTCCCATCACACTGACTACAGGACTTCCAATCCTGTGTGCATCATCTTTTGGGGTTAATGTTTCCTGAAACCCACTAACACTTAGCTCTTTGGACTAGATTTTGTCAGTGACACAAATATCTCTATCTCATATTAAAGCTAAAATAGTCATTACTAAATGTACCAACCAGCATTTAGTTCTTAGGACCTGAGATGCAAAGCATGGTAGAAATCACAGCATGTAAACCTTTGCTTTTGCAGATAAGGTATGAGCTCCAGCTTAATGCAAGGACTTGCCCACATTCAGCACTACTGTGGCAGAGTCAGGGTGGACCCCAAGTCTCCTGTCTGTGGCCAGTAGAATTTCCAACTTCCCGGTTTTGTTGGCATCTTTAAATAGTTCTTCTATATTGAAAAGGACAATAATGCAGAATTAAGGTTCTATAATTTAAACCCATAAGGCACCTTAACGACAGACTGGCCCAATCATTCAACCATGTTAACTTTAGATAAAACATATAAAGTCTCTAAATCAGTTTCTGCATTTATAAAAATGTTGAAAATAATGTTAATAGTCATCTACAAAAGTATGACCAACACTTTTATGAAATGGATATAAGAATATTTGAGTGAAGCATGTAGCACTATCTGACACATAATACGTATAAAAAATATCCCCAAATGTAATAGAGGTAATATTTAAGAAAATAATAACATAAAATCTGGTGGATAAAGCTGCTTAAGTGGTTGATAACCTCTATACACACCATTTGGAATGAATTTAAGGACAGATCAATAGAATTCAATTTGGACAATGGAGAGAAAATACACTGGAAAAGCAAATGAACAGAATTTCATGCACCTTTGAAATAATAACAAAGGGGCCTAACATTCATATTACTGGAATGTCGTAAGAATGGGGGGAGAGAGAGAGAGAAGAATGAAAATTTATGTAAATAAATAGTATCTGCACCCTTCCCAAATTTGGCAAAAGAAACCTGCAGATTCAAGAATCTAAGAAAATCCTAAATTGGACAAACACAAAGAAACCCATGCCAACGTATATCATAATTAAACTTCTGGAAATTAAAGACAAATAGAAAATTTGAAAGCAGTCAAGGAGAAACTATAAATTATATCCAGCAGATCTCTTATATGAAACCATAGAGACAAGAAAAGAAAAATAGAAAAAAAAATATGAACATTTTCCAATGAAGGCAAACAAGGAGAATTATTTGTTAACAAGCATACCCTTAAAGGATACTCTCTGAACAAGAAGGAGTGTTAAGAGAAGTTTGGAACTAAAGAAAGGAAAAGAAAATCAGAGTGAGTAAATGTAATTGACTATCTTCCTGTGAGCTTCTTAAATCTTATTCGACAGTTGAAGCAAAAATTACGCACCATTGGACGCGGCATTCAATGTATCTAGAGGACATACTTAACATGATTATATTTTAAGGTTCAGAGAGCAAAAGATCCTAAGTGAGGGTGAGTTTTTCATAAAGTGGTGAAATATAAACACATCAGCAGACCTGGGTATGTGATTACAACAACCAGAATGCACACTAATAAAAATATATCAATTAATATGTTAAAGTACTATAAATAAGTCAAAATGTAATTCTTTTAAAAATGTGACCCATAGGAAGGCAAAAAGGAAAAAGAAAGAAATGAGAAACAAAGACAACAAGCTACAAACATAATAAAATGGCAAACTCAGACCCTGCCTCTCAATAATTAACTTGAAATTAAAAGGTCTAGATATAAAACTTGAAAGACAGGGAATGACAGAATTAAATGAAAGAGAAATTTTAGAGTAAAAGGAAATCATAGAACATTTGATGACATGTAAGATGTACATAAGGTTGAAAGAGCAGGGAGACAGTAGAGATTAATGAACCCAAATTGGAGGTGGAAGTCAGGGATTTTGTGTTAGTTTATGTATTTTGGACTTTATTCTAAAGTTGATGAGTAGCTCGTCAAGATGTGTGTGTTGTGTTATGTGTCTATGTGAGAGAGAGAGTGGGGAGAGAAGAGATGTTACCATATTTATGTTTTTAAAGTTAATTGGAGAATGAATTGAAAGATGCAAGAACAGAAGAAGAAAGATCAGTTAGGTAGCTACCATACTTCATTCTAAACAATTACAATGCTTAGAATAGGAGATGGCTAAGACTAGGGGATGAATGGCAGAAACTGTTTCGTAATTGGATCTGAGATCCTGAAGCAAACACTGACAGGCTCTTGAATTTGGATTTCTTTAATCTTTTTATCTCTTCCATCTTTTAAGTCATGGTTGAAAGCATCCATCTATATTCCTATTTTTCAAAGGTATTAGTCATGGCTCTTTGTAAGAATATTGTAAATCAGTACAGTTATAGTCCAAAAATCTCTGAGTTTATGCATGCGTGCACACACACACACAGAAAGAGAGAGAGAGGTATGGCATGCATACACAGATTTGAACAAAGGCAGGAAACAATATTTAACCTTCCTAACTGGGATGTGCACTCATATTGTTTATTCTCACTTCAATCCATTTCATCCCATTCCTATCTCATAACATTCCAGTATGTTAAATTAACAATAGTGTTTCAAACCTAAACACACTTCATTGTATCCTAAACGCTAGCGACTTTCTACTCATTGTTTGAAAAATCCTGCCAAAGGCCATGCCCATATATTTTATGCACCTCCATCAGCATGAGAGATTGAATACAATGGCCAAGGGCTCCCTTTTAGCTCCACCCCCATTTTCAGAACCAATTGCCCGAGCTCTTAAGAGTTGTGACATATTTATAAAGTAACCGACCAAAAACAATTATCGAGCCTGAATCAGATTTAAACATAGTTTACCTCCAACAATAACTAGTCACCACTTTCAGCGTGCAGAACACAATGAGGAGACACATGAGATGAGCACTGATTCTGTAGCGTCATGTCTCTGGGTGAACAAGGACAATTTTCTTCCTTTTTAATTCAGCAGTGAATTTTCAAGACATATAATTATTCGGTCTCTACTCTGTGCTTTCTGCCAGGAACACTCAAAATGTGTTCTGTAGGACACTAGTTCCCTGGTATATAAATATGTGTCATAAGACGGTATATAAATATGTGTCATAAGACAGAAAGTTTCCTTAGCCAAATTGCCTTGAGAAAGTCTGGATTAAATAATGATAAAGCAGCTTGCTACTGCAAAACTCCATAGAGCTTTTAATAAACTACATATATATAGTCTATATGTAGAACTTTTAATAAGCTATATATATGTAGTTTATTATTATATATAGACTATATATAATAAATTATATATAGTTTATAATTTATTATATATGTAGAAATTTTAATAAACTACATATGTAACTTACATTTTATTACATATATAATATACATTTATATAAAATATGTATATATATCTTCCTGTACATTCTTGATTCTATATCTAACTTGAAATACCTATCTGAATATATAAGAAGCATCTTCAATTTTAATATGGACAAAACATACATTTTGAATCTTCTTTCCGCAGTACTCAATCTTCTTCTTGAATTCTTCCTTACTGGCAATACTAGTTTCCAGGTACTTAGGTTAAAATCTTTAGTACTATCTTTGACTAACCTCTTTCTGAGATATAAACTCAAACAATTAAATTTCTGCCATTTCATACATTCAAAATAAGTCCCAAATCCACCTCATCTGAACTAGACTAAATTACCATCATTTCTAGCATAGCTTCTAAATGGTCCCCCTACTTCTAGAATTGATCTTCTTTTTTAACTTAATTTTTGCTGGAATACGGTTGATTTTTTCCTCGAGTATAGAGGAGAAGGGGACGGCAGAGGACAAGATGGCTGGATGGCTTCACCAGCTCTGTGGACATGAGTTTGAGCAAGCTCCAGGAGGTCGTGAAGGACAGGGAGGCCTGCCCACTGCCATCCGCAGGGTCAGAGGCGGACACCACTGAGCGACTGATCAACAGCAGCAAGTTGCCTTGCAATGTTCTGTCCATTTCTGCGGTACGATGCAGTGAGTCAGCTGTATGTTCACACACATCCCCTGTCTTGGGGGCTTTCTTGCCCGTTTAGGTCACCGCAGCGCACTGCATAGGGACTGACACAGATGCACTGCTGATACTGTGCATAACATAGAACTGATGCACCTCCCTGTGTGTTCTGTATGGGACTCGGAGGGGAGTCCTTTCCCAGCGTAAGTCGGCCCACGGCTACTCCTCTAATCATAATCTTCCATGGTTTTTTTCTTTTTCATATTTGGGATAAAATTAAAAACTGCAGCCATAGATTTCAAGGGCCAGTATGATTTGTATCCTAGATACCTCTCTCACCTGATTTCCCACTAATTTTTTTCCTTCAGTTGTTCCTCTCTTCTTTTTCACATATGCCAAGGGCTCTCCTATACCAAGGATTTTGTATCTGCTGTATTCTGGGCCTGTGATGTGCTTTTCCTTTCTATTTTTGTGTTTCACTCCCCTTCTTTATTCAAGGTTGCTTAGTTACCAGTTTTCCCACCCAGCCTGTCTAGAATCACATCTTTCCTTACTCTTTACCCCCTTTTACTGCTTTTATTTTTCTTTCCTTGGGATTAACTCCTACCATCCATTGTTATTTCTTAAACCTATGCCCAATTTTTGTTTGCTGTATCTTCCCAACTAGAATGTAA
The DNA here is from genome assembly GCF_023699985.2 of Odocoileus virginianus. Taxonomy (NCBI): domain Eukaryota; kingdom Metazoa; phylum Chordata; class Mammalia; order Artiodactyla; family Cervidae; genus Odocoileus; species Odocoileus virginianus. Next base: position 3,074,982 of record NC_069688.1, on the reverse strand, counting down.
GCTCCATGAGGACAAGGACTTTGTATTAACAGCCACATCCTAAGCTCCTAGAAGTACACCACAGACATAGTAGGCATTTAATAAATAAGTGCTGAAAAATAAACAAGCCCCATGTGATAATCTGAATTCTTTAACACAATATTTTCTCACCAAGTTCAAAAGTAATGCCTCCCTTACCCCCTGAATAGCTCTCCCCTCAAGAGATCCTCCTTTACAATTCTTCGCTAAGTCCTCAGCCTCTGCATCATATAAAATTACAGGATGCGTGCTTTGCAGGGAAGCCAATTTATTACTTTATCTAGAGAGACTGCCTTGGTCTAGCTTTGCCTGTCCTACACTGACTTACACCACACATTTTAAGTCTATGGCATCACCAAATGAAGCACAGAATCTTGCTAAGAACAGTCGCAGTCCATTTGTTTTTGATGGTCCTTCATAAGAATGTGATAAAAATAAACCTTGAAGAAGTTTGTTTGATGTACCTTCTTTCTTCTTGGGGAATACTTTAGATTACCAAGGATTTTTATCTGTTTTGGAATAAAGCACCTGGAAATAAATCCATACCGATAGTTCTGGTCTCTCTCAGACAGTGGGGACGATCGCGTGTAAATACTTATGTGTTAGAGGTTGAGGATTGAGAGGAGTGGAAAAGCAAGAGATGGGGAAGGAAAAGGAACAGAAGGAGGAAGGAGGAAGCAAAGGAAAAGGAGAGAGAAGGAAGGAGGCGGGAAGAGAGTGAGACGAGCAGAAGAGAAAAACAGGAGGAAATCTTGAAGGAAATGTGAAGAGTGATGATGAGATAATTTTCTAACAATGACAAAAGGAAGAAGAAAAGAATAAATTACCTTGAGAGAGGAGATGATAAGACAGAAAATGGAGGAGATGTAGAATCTCTTCTTATTCTACAAGATCCAGCTTCCTACAAAATCATTACAATGGTCATAACAGACTATCAGCAGTCTCTGAGGAGGAAAATGAAGAGCAGGAGAAGGGCATGTTTCATGGAGGAGAAAGCTAGACTCAGAGATATTCCTCCCAGTTTGTTGCAGCAGAAAGTGGTCGAGACAGAGTTTGAAGTCAGGTGTCCCCCTCTGCAAAGCTCCTACTTTCATTGCTGTATCTACCAGCTTCCTCTAGTTTTCACGCACAATGTATTCACTTGAATCTCCAGAAGCTGAATCTGTTAAATAATTAATAGGAAAACAAACAGAAAACAGCTACCTTCCAGTGGGAAAAACAGAAAGCATTCATGGCTGATTTGTCAGAAGGAGGAGACAAAGGAGCCAATGAATCCAGAACCACCAGAGGAAGCTTGCAGACAAAAGAGAGGAACCCCAGAGACCACGCTGGCAGATGAGTTCATTAAACAACCCTGTGCTGTATGAAAAGGATGCTAATCATTGCAGTATTTCCACTCCAAACAAGCAGAGTGAGTTGCATACTGAGTCCTCTGCACGTGAGCTTTTAGAAAAGGTTGATTCTTCTTAAACACCATCAGAGCCGCCAGAACTCACCCTTGGGAAGCCACAATCTTCTGTGAGGCAGTCCAAGTCCCAGCTCTGATGCCAGCTGTCACACCAGTGAGTCTGCTTCCTCTCTGGGAAGCTCAGAAGATGCTGGCTGTGCATCCTGGAGGTGGAGGTGAGAAGAGAATTTATCCTGTGTTGTCACAGGGGGAAGTTGGAAGAGGAAGAAGACAAGGGTGGGAGAGAACATTGTATCAGTTACATTTAAAGTATCTACCACACATGATACTGTTTCCAAGTTGACATGTGTCTATTGCCTAGGCAATAGAAAAATGCAAATTTTGCCTCCTGAAAAATTTTGTTCAAACTAAATGTACACCCAGAAATGTGCAAGAGCTGCCTTTACACATCTTCCCTGTGCTTCTGCTTTTTCAAATGGCTCTAAGACTCATCATAGATTACAATGGACGAGAGTTCAGTTGTGTTCTGAATTAAGAGAGCATCTGTGGGCAAGCTTGGGAACTGGCCTACTCTTGTTACTTTATTTCGACTGGAATGTTTACTTGAAGTATCAAGTTAAAAATCCCTGAAAGACAAGTTAGTCTTCAGCAAGCACTGCATAACTCTGGGGCCATTTTTTTTTATTTGTTTATTCTTAGGCATATACTTTATTTATTTAATTTTTTACTATTCTTTAGTGTATACTCTTTTTTTAGTATTCTTAAACACATACTTCAGCAACACTTTTGCTACCTGATGCGAAGAGCTGACTCATTGGAAAAGACCCTCAAGCTGGAAAAGATTAAGGACAGGAGGAGAAGACAGCAATAGATGAGACCGTTGGATGACATTATTGATATAATGGACATGAGTTTGAGCAAGCTGTGGGAGACAGCAAAGGACAGAGGAGCCTGGCCTGCTGCAGTTCATGGGTTGGCAAAAGGTTGGACACAACTGAGTGACTGAACCACAAGCGTATATATTGAATGCTATATTGATCAGGGTTCATTGACAGAGAACAGAATCTCCTCTGGCTAGTTTCAGGGGATTTATTACAGAGTATTAAGGAGGTAATAGAATTGCTGGGAGAGCCGAAGAAACAATCTACTAGACTGGACTTCAGGAACTCACTGTGGAGCTGGCTCTCTGGTGCTGCTGTGACTTGCAGGACCTGAAGGTATTGACTGGGATGAGAGCCTTGCCTGCCAATCAGGGAAACTCCTGATTTATCCCTCCCTTTCACATTTCCCCTTTGGTAGAGGTAAGTTTGTTTTCCATATCCGTAAGACTCTTTCTGGTTTTGCAAATAAGTTCATTTGTATCATTTTTTAAAATTAGATTCCACATATGAGTGAGAGGTAATTTTAAAGGTAGCCACATTAAACAAGCAAAAGGAAACAAATAACATTAATTTCAACAATATGTTTGATTTAACTCAACATGTCTCAAACTTTAACATGTACTCAATATCAAAACCATGAATGTGATGTTCTTCAACTTTTTTGTGCTACAATTTTGAAATCCATTTACAGAGCATCTCAGTGAGAACAAGCTACATTTCAATTGCTTGATCATCACATGTTGCTACTGTGTTTGACAGTGCAGGTTTAGAGCAAAGAAATAATGATCACACTCTCTTTTTATACCAATTTCCACATTGGACTCCCCCAACTTAACATAACAAATTAGCATGGAATCCTTTACACATTGATTGAGTTGCTTAAAAATAGAGGGATCGGGAGTTTAAAATGTGAAATACCTTACACATTCCAGAAAAACACAATCAAGTGAACCATTCCCCCACCTGCCTTTTATTTTATTGACTCAGCAGAAGCATCTTGTGTCAGCTGGCTCACAGCTCCCACCAAACTGGGATCCATCCAACTTATGCTGAGAGGTCTCATCAGATTTGCTTTGCTTTTTGTTCCCTACATTTCTCTGTACCGCTGACTGTTCCTCTAGTCTGGAGCTTGAGCTCTGGTCCCAATCTTAGGTATGTTTACAGACTTTAGTAAGACTTTCAAGCATCATGTTGAACACTGCCTTCTTGATTTCATTCAATTTTCACACACAAAAACACCTGAAATTGGAATGATGATGGTTGTTTTCAAGATAAGGAAATTGGGGCTCCAAAAGTCTAATAAAATTGACAAGAGTCTCAAACTCCTAACTGGTGAACAGAAGATCAAAACTCAGATTGGTATACAGAGAGCCACTTGTCACTTGATCACACTGTTCCTCTGAAGCAACCATTTAAAAAAGATCCAAGTTAGGATTAAAAATTCAAGGCAACTTGTATTGGACCAATCCCATCTTTCAACAGTCTTATTTACATTCTGAGAGGGAGAATGAATAGATCCAGATAAAGAATTAAGTTCCTTTTAAAATTTTTAATGGCTGAATTTTGAGTCTCCTCTCACTAATTCATTTGGGTGTTTATATTGAGACCTATGCTATCTCTATCTATTTAATCATTAATTACCACAATGCTATAATACTTGATGGCCCCAAGCAGAGTTTCTCTCCTTGGTCCTATACTTCATACAAAATCCAGACACACTCCTTTTTATATATCAAAATAACAGAGAGCATCTGTACAGAAATCCTTAGGAACCAAGAACTAGATTTTTTTTTTTCATGCATCTTGAAGTCCATTGTTTGGTCTTTTTTTCCACACACTAGAATCTGGAGTCTTTTTAATAGATAGAATACTCAATTATTTTGGGGAGCAGTAATATGACCACCCCTTCCTACTATAGCATTCAACAAAACAAAATAATCTTGATGGTCCAGATTACTGTTTCTAATCTCCAGCATCATTATGATCTGCAACTATAAAGGATGCAATGAGTTTCCTGTGAAAGTTCCCAGCGCTTGTTAGGTACCAGATGGAGGCTAAGCTGATTCCCTCCTATTAACACTTAAAAGCAGGATATAGGTTTCCATTTTGCCAGAATATGGCTTTAATGTTTTGGTCACATTATCTCAAATATCTCCATACATGACAGAATCTTGCAGAGTGTTTGTTGCTGTTTGTCCAATGCATTAACGCCCAGCATCAAGCCAGCTGCTGATTTGTTGGGGCTTTATCCATTGTGTTAGTCCATTTGAGCTGTTGTAACAACAACAACAACAAAATCACAAAGTGGGCAGCTAAAAAACAACAGGAATTTCCCTCTCCTAATTCTGGGGCCTGGAACTCTGAGATCAGGGTGCCACCATGGTTAGGTGAGGGCCCTCTTCCAGGAGGTATACCTCTCATTGTGTGCTCATACGGAGGAAAGGGATGAGGGAACCCCTAGTAAATGAGGGAACCTCTTTAATAAAGGCATTGATCCCATTTGTGAAGGCTCCACCTTCATGCCCTAAACACAATTCAAGGTCCCAACTCCTAACACTATCATTCGGCTTTCACCATAGCAATTTTGGGGAGACACAAACATTGAGGCCATGGCACCATTTTTCAGGGGGACAAGTTGTGACTCTTACAGGCAGATGCCGTAAAGAGCAGCAGGAGCCAGGTCAGGGATGACTGCAGAAATGAAGTGCAGAGAGGACTTGGTACTCTCTTGTAGGTTTCCATGGCACTTATCGTGCTTCTAGTAAAAATAATAAAATGCACTAGGAAAAATTTATTTTGGACATTTTTCTCAGTGAGATCAAATAGAACATTCTTTCACTTGAGAGCTGTTCAAAACATTGAAAATGATCTATTTTGCTATTAAAAACTGTCTTTCTTCTTCTAAAGCTTGTTCAACTGCTTTAGGAGTTTCCTAAGTGGCAGTGTTATCCAGAAACCCATAATTTCCTACTCACTGAATGTTTTCCATTTATAATTTTCTCTAAAAATGGATTATGTGAATTTTTCTAAGCCAAATTATCACATGCCTCTTTATCATCCTCCGATAGAAAGGATTTCAACCTTGTTTTAAACAATATGACTTCAATGCAAGCCTACCTTGTTCTGTTCCTCACACTCTCTCCAACACTGCCTGTTTCCTGAAATTTTTCTTAGTCTTCAGTTCCAAGGACATATTTATCCTTAAAGACAGGTAACCATTTGGTTTATTTAGGTGCTGAAACTTTATCTCAATCCAAATAGTGCTGTTTCTTGCAAGGCTGGTGGAAAAGGCAGGATAACATATTGGGAATGTATCGGGAACATTTAACATACCCTTTGACAAAGAAACTACTAGCTCTTCATCTAAGACCATGTCCTTTCCTTTCTGGACACCCAGTTGTGTTTCATTCCTCAGGCTCCCTCATAGGTAGGTATCACCAAGAGTCTGAGTTCTACCTGCTGGAGGATTGGAAGAAGCACTCTGTGCTACTTTCAGGCCTTGCTTGTTTAAAAAAAAAAGAAGAGGATGACTTAACTGGATTGTTGTAAGGCCAGCGGCTTCCCTGGTGGCTCAGATGGTAAAGAATCTGCCTGCAACACAAGAGACCCGAGTTCAATCTCTGAATCGAGATGAACTCCTGGAGGAGGGAATGGTGACCCACTCCAGTATTCTTGCCTGGAGAATCCCCATACACAGAGGAGCCTGGCGACTACAGTTCATGGGGTTGCAAAGAATTGGAGAGACTGAGCAACTAAACAACAGCAACCGTAATTGTAAGGCTATGAGTTTATAACACTTTACATGAAGTAGTATATTATTTAAACATGGGCTGTGATGACTTAAAGGTGTATATTGAACCCAAAGAAGGCATAAGAAGCTTAGAAAAAGATATGGAATATACAAACAGTGGGCACAAAATAAAACATAAAGATATCCAATTAATTCAAAAACAGGCAAAAAAAAAAAGAAAAAGAAAAAAAAAACACAGGACAGATGAAGTAAGGCACGCGTGTGTGCATGCTAAATCACTTCAGTCATGTTCAACTCTTTGCGACCCTATGTACTATAGCCCGCCAGGCTCCTTAATCCACAGGAATCTCCAGCCTGGAAGAGGACAAACATTGCAAGCACTCATTAAAAGAAGCAATCCAGTGCAGCAGCATTGATATCATACATATAAAACTTGAGAACAGGGCATTTTACTGAAAATAAAGAGGAACAATACAAAACGGTAAAGGAGTTATTTTCCAAGAGGACATAACAAATCTAATTTTATATCCATCTACCAATACAGCTTCAAAATACATGAAGCGAAACCAGTAGCTCTAAAATTAAAAATAAGCAAATGCACCATTAACATTAGAGATTTCAGTATTCCTCTCTTAGTAATCAGAACAAACAGAGGAAATCAGTAATGATGTAGAAAAACTTAACACATTGTTGAACCACTTATCTATCTGAGATTTACAGAACATCTCATGCCAACAGAACCTTTTTTCCTAATGCCCAGGGGATCTTTCTACAACACAGCCCATATTCTCAGGGGAATAGGAACCTGGGGTGGGATAAACTGTATATTCTTTGGTCACATGACTTTAAATAAGAAACTGATAACAGAAAGGTATCTGGGAGAAAAGCCATCAAATATTTTGAAATTGAAGAATATGTATAAATAAGTCAAATGGAGAATCAGAAGAAAAATTAGAAGACATTTTAAATTGAGTGGAAACAAAAATATGACAGTAAAACACGTGCAAACAGCTACAGCAGGACTTGAGGCATTTGTAACATTGAATGTTTATGTTAGAGAGATTGAAAGTTTCATACCAGTGATCTGAGCTTCTACCTTTAAAAAATGGGGTGGGAGGGTGGTGGGAAGCAAATGAACCAAACCAAGTGAAAGAAAGAAAAAATAAAGAGCAAAAAAAAAAAAAATGTAATTTCAAAGGGAAAAAAAATAGAAAATCAATGGAAGAAAGAAAAGGTTCTTTGAAACGATCAATAAAAATGATAAACTGCTAGTCAGACTGAATAATGAATGACAGAGAAGAAACACAAGCCGCTAAAGTCAGAACTGAAACAGGGACGTCTCCATAGATCAATCCTTCAGACACTGTCAGGATAAGAAAAAATATATGTAAGGTTGTTTTGCTGTTTAGTCTCTAAATCATGTCTGACTTTTTGTGATCCCATGGACTGTAACCAACCAGATTCCTCTGTCCTTGGGATTCTCCACAAAAATACTGGAGTGGGTTCCATTTCCTTCTCCAGGGGGTCTTCCCAACCCAGGGATCAAACCTGTGTTTCCTGCATTGCCTGCGTTTCTCACACTTCAGGTGAATTCTTTACCACTGAGCCACCAGGGAAGCCTAAGTAAGGTTATGTACGTGTGCGTGAGTGAATCAACAAAACACACAATTTGTTCCTTGAAGAGACCAATAGAATTGAAAAGCCCTAGAAAAAATGTTGTGAGACAGAGACATTATAAGGAAATATCCTGAACGATCAAAAGGCACAGTATTCTAAATCTTAAAGACACTAAAATATATAGCAAATAAATTTACTAACATCTGCACTTGAAAATGCAGATAAAAAAAAGACAAATTACTAAGATGGCAGACGAATAGGACGGGGAGACCACTTTCTTCCCTACAAATTCATTGAAAGAACAACTGAACGCTGAGCAAACTTCACAAAACAACTTCTGATCGCTAGCTGAGGACATCAGGCGCCCAGAAAAGCAGCCCATTGTCTTTGAAAGGAGGTAGGACAAAATATAAAAGATTAAAAGAGAGACAAAAGAGCTAGGGACGGAGACCCGTCCCGGGAAGGGAGTTTTAATAGAGGAAGTTTCCAAACACCAGGAAACCCTCGCACTGGCGGGTCTGGGGGAAGTTTTCGAATCTCGGAGGGCAACCTAACTGGGAGGAAAAATAAATAAAACCCACAGATTATGTGCCTAATAGCAACTCCCAGCAGAAAAGTACCCCAGATGCCTGCATCCGCCACCAGCAAGTGGGGGCGGAACAGAGAGGAGTGGGCGGCATTGTTTAGGGTAAGGACTGGGCCTGAATGCCCTGAGGGCAATCAGAGGGAGCTTTTGTGAGATAGCAACTTAAACTGTGGGATAGCAAAAGAGAGAGAGAAAATTAGCCGGCCTGAACACACTGCCGGCTGTTCGCAAAACATAGGGACCGAGCAAGTCCAGAAGAGCTATCCGGCTGCAGACCGGCACATCCCCGCCAGAGGCAGGAGGCAGGGGGGAGGGGAAAGGGGCAAACTTGGCCCCAGAGAAGGCACCTCTACCACACTGCAAACAGGCCTCCAGTTTCGAACCAAAGACTTCCTGAGATTCTGGATGGTTGACATCCGCCGAGAGGGTCACGGCTAAATACAAGGCGCACGCACCCAACTGGCGCAGGGGGAAACTGAGGCTGGGACTGCAGAGGGGAGAAGGCGCACTGCACCCGGGGAGAGTGCACCCATCAAGCTCCTGGCTGCCTGAGCTGCTTGGCCGGGGAAGGCACAAAACACAGGCACAACCAAGTCCGTGCTTTTGTAATACCCGAAAACTGGACCCGCACGCAATGCAGGGCACGCTCCATATAGAGCAGCCGGGAGCCTGAGCAGCGTAGATGGGGAGAGCACACACACCCGTGAACGGGGCAAACCCAGTGTGGCCAGAACACTGTGAGAGCTACCCACACACAGCGATATCTGCCTGCAGCGCCCCTTCCTCCCCGCAGCAGGACTGAACTAGCGAACCTGAACAAGAGACCGCCTCTGCCCGCCTGTTTCAGGGCGGAAATTAGACACTGAAGAGACCGGCAAACAGAAGCCAAACAAACAAAGGGAACCGCTTCAGAAGGGACTGGTGCAACAGGTTAAAATCCCTGTAGGTAACACCGACTACAGTGGAAGGGGCCTATAGATATCAAGAAGTATAAGCTGGAACGAGGAGCTATCTGAAACTGAACCGAACCCACACTGACCGCAACAGCTCCAGAGAAATTCCTAGATATTTTTACCTTTTTTTTTTAATTAAAAAAAATTTTTTTTCTTTTCTTTTCTTTTTTATTTTTTCTCTTTTATTTTCTTTTAAAATTCCCTATTACTCCCCCATTACTCCTTAACTTTCATTTTCATATATTTTTACGATTTTTTTAATTAGGAAAAAAATTGTTTTTTCTTGTTTTTTTTTTCTTTTCTTTTTTTTCTTTCTCTTATTTTCTTTTGAAGTCCTATATTACTCCTTGACTACTCTTTAATTTTCATTTTCATTTCACTATAACCTTGAAAAAAAAAAAACAAGAGAGAAGCCCTATTTTTAAACCTAACTTCATATACATTTCTAAAATTTTTTGTGTTTTTGTTTTTAATATTGTATTTTTAAGAGTTTAACCTCTACTCTAGATTTTTTATCTTTGTTTTTCAGTATGTGATATAAATTTTGGACATTTAAGAATCCAATATTCAGTTCCCATTTCTATTCAGGAGTGTGGTGATTACTCTCCCACTTTTGACTCTCTGTTTTCTACCTCAGAACACCTCTATTTCCTCCCTCCCCCTTCTCTTCCCAATCCAACTCTGTGAATCTTTGTGGGTGTCTGGGCTACGGAGAACACTTTGGGAACAGATAACTGCGTAGATCTGTCTTTCTCCTCTTGAGTCCCCCTTTTTCTCCTCCTGCTCATCTCTATCTCCCTTCTTCCTCTCCTCTTCTTCATGTAACTCTGTGAACCTCTCTGGGTGTCCCTCATGGGGGAGAATCTTTTCACCATTAACCTAGAAGTTTTATTATCAGTGCTGTATAGTTGGAGAAGTCTTGAGACTACTGGAAGAATAAAACTGAAATCCAGAGGCAGGAGACTTAAGCCCAAAACCTGAGAACACCAGAAAACTCCTGACTACATGGAACTTTAAGTAATAAGAGACCATCCAAAAGCCTCCATACCTACACTGAAACCAACCACCACCCAAGAGCCAGTAAGTTTCAGAGCAAGACATACCACGCAAATTCTCCAGCAATGCAGGAACATAGCCCTGCACGTCAACATACAGGCTGCCCAAGATCACACCTAACAGACATATCTCAAAACTCATTACTGGGCACTCCATTGCACTCCAGAGAGAAGAAATCCAGTTCCACACACCAGAACACCGACGCAAGCTTCCCTAACCAGGAAACCTTGACAAACCAATCGTCCAACCCCACCCACTGGGTGAAACCTCCACAATAAAAAGGAACCACAGACCTCCAGAATACAGAAAGCCCACTCCAGACACAGCAATCTAAACAAGATGAAAAGGCAGAGAAATACTCAACAGGTAAATGAACATGAAAAATGCCCACCAAGTCAAACAAAAGAGGAGGAGATAGGGAATCTACCTGAAAAAGAATTTAGAACAATGATAATAAAAATGATCCAAAATCTTGAAAACAAAATGGAGTTACAGATAAATAGCCTGGAGACAAATATTGAGAAGATGCAAGAAATGTTTAATAAGGACCTAGAAGAAATAAAAAAGAGTCAATTAAAAATGAATAATGCAATAAATGAGATAAAAAACACTCTGGAGGGAACCAAGAGTAGAATAACGGAGACAGAAGCTAGGATAAGTGAGGCAGAAGATCAAATGGTGGAAATAAATGAAGCAGAGAGGAAAAAAGAAAAAAGAATCAAAAGAAATGAGGACAACCTCAGGGACCTCTGGGACAATGTGAAACACCCCAACATTTGAATCATAGGAGTCCCAGAAGAAGCAGACAAAAAGAAAGGCCATGAGAAGATACTCGAGGAGATAATAGCTGAAAACTTCCCTAAAATGAGGAAGGAAATAGCCACCCAAGTCCAAGAAACCCAGAGAGTCCCAAACAGGATAAACCCAAGGTGAAACACCCCAAGACACATATTAATCAAATTAACAAAGATCAAACACAAAGAACAAATATTAAAAGCAGCAAGGGAGAAACAACAAATAACACACAAAGGGATTCCCATAAGGATAACTGCTGATCTATCAATAGAAACCCTTCAGGCCAGAAGGGAATGGCAGGACATACTTAAAGTAATGAAAGAGAATAACCTACAACCTAGATTACTGTACCCAGCAAGGATCTCATTCAGATATGAAGGAGAATACAAAAGCTTTACAGACAAGCAAAAGCTGAGAGAATTCAGCACCACCAAACCAGCTCTTCAACAAATGCTAAAGGATCTTCTCTAGACAGGAAACACAGAAAGGTTGTATAAACGTGAACCCAAAACAACAAAGTAAGTGGCAACGGGACCATACCTATCAATAATCACCTTAACTGTAAACGGGTTGAATGCCTCAACCAAAAGACAAAGACTGGCTGAATGGATACAAAAACAAGACCCCTATATATGCTGTCTACAAGAGAGCCACCTCAAGGGACACATACAGACTAAAAGGGAAGGGCTGGAAAAAAATATTTCATGCAAATGGAGACCAAAAGAAAGCAGGAGTCACAATACTCATATCTGAAAAAATAGACTTTCAAATAAAGGCTGTGAAAAGAGACAAAGAAGGACACTACATAATGATCAAAGGATCAATCCAAGAAGAAGATATAACAATTATAAATATATATGCACCCAATATAGGAGCACCGCAATATGTAAGGCAAATGCTAATGAGTATGAAAGAGGAAATTAATAGTAACACAATAATAGTGGGAGACTTTAATACCCACTCACAACTATGGATAGATCAACTAAACAGAAAATTAACAAGGAAACACAAACCTTAAATGACACAATGGACCAGCTAGACCTAATTGATATCTATAGGACATTTCACCCCAAAACAATCAACTTCACCTTTTTCTCAAGTGCACACGGAACCTTCTCCAGAATAGATCACATTCTGGACCATAAATCTAGTCTTGGTAAATTAAAAAAATTTGAAATCATTCCACTCATCTTTTCTGATCACAGTGCAGTAAGATTAGATCTCAATTACAGGAAACAAATTGTTAAAAATTCAAACATATGGAGGCTAAATAACACACTTCTGAATAACCAACAAATCATAGAAGAAATCAAAAAAGAAATGAAAATATGCATAGAAATGAATGAAAATGAAAACACAACAACCCAAAACCAATGGGACACTGTAAAAGCAGTGCTAAGGGGAAGCTTCATAGCATTACATGCCTACCTCAAGAAACAAGAAAAAAGTCAAATAAATAACCTAACTCTACACCTAAAGCAACTAGAGAAGGAAGAAATGAAAAACCCCAAGGTTAGTAGAAGGAAGGAAATCTTAAAAATCAGGGCAGAAATAAATGCGAAAGAAACTAAAGAGACCATAGCAAAAATCAATAAAAGCTAAAAGCTGGGTTTTTTAAAAAATTAAAAAAAAAATTGACAAACCGTTAGCAAGACTCATTAAGAAACAAAGGGAGAAAAACCAAATTAACAAAATTAGAAATGAAAATGGAGAGATCACAACAGACAACACTGAAATACAAAGGATCATAAGAGACTACTACCAGCAGCTCTATGCCAATAAAAGGGACAACTTGGAAGAAATGGACAAGTTCTTAGAGAAGTATGACTTTCCAAAACTGAACCAGGAAGAAACAGAAGATCTTAACAGAGCCATCACAAGCAAGGAAATCGAAACTGTAATCAGAAATCTTCCAGCAAACAAAAGCCCTGGACCAGATGGCTTCACAGCTGAATTCTACCAAAAATTTAGAGAAGAGCTAACACCTATCTTACTCAAACTCTTCCAGAAAATTGCAGAAGAAGGTAGACTTCGAAACTCATTTTATGAGGCCACCATCACCCTAATTCCAAAACCAGACAAAGATGCCACAAAAAAAGAAAACTACAGGCCAATATCACTGATGAACATAGATGCAAAAATCCTTAACAAGATTCTAGCAAACAGAATCCAACAACATATTAAAAAAATCATACACCATGACCAAGTGGGCGTTATCCCAGGAATACAAGGATTCTTTAATATCCACAAGTCAATCAATGTAATACACCACATAAACAAATTGAAAGATAAAAACCATATGATTATCTCAATAGATGCAGAGAAAGCCTTTCACAAAATTCAACATCCATTTATGATTAAAACTCTCCAGAAAGCAGGAATAGAAGGAACATACCTCAACATAAAAGCTATATATGACAAACCCACAGCAAGCATTACCCTCAATGGTGAAAAATTGAAAGCATTTCCCCTAAAATCAGGAATGAGACAAGGGTGCCCACTCTCACCACTCCTATTCAACATAGTTTTGGAAGTTTTGGCCACAGCAATCAGAGCAGAAAAAGAAGTAAAAGGAATCCAGATAGGAAAAGAAGAAGTGAAACTCTCGCTGTTTGCAGATAACATGATCCTTTACATAGAAAACCCTAAAGACTCTACCAGAAAATTACTAGAACTAATCAGCAAATATAGTAAAGTTGCAGGATATAAAATTAACACACAGAAATCTCTTGCATTCCTATACACTAACAATGAGAAAACAGAAAGAGAAATCAAGGAAACAATACCATTCACCATTGCAACAAAAAGAATAAAATACTTAGGTATATCTACCTAAAGAAACAAAAGACTTATACATAGAAAACTATAAAACACTGATGAAAGAAATCAAAGAGGACACAAACAGATGGAGAAATATACCGTCTTCATGGATTGGAAGAATCAATATTGTCAAAATGGCTGTGCTACCCAAAGCAAACTATAGATTCAATGCAATCCCTATCAAGATACCAACGGTATTTTTCACAGAACTAGAACAAATAATTTCACAATTTGTATGGAAATACAAAAACCTCGAATAGTCAAAGTAATCTTGAGAAAGAAGAATGGAACCAGAGGAATCAACCTGCCTGACTTCAGACTTTACTACAAAGCCACAGTCATCAAGACATTTTGGTACTGGCACAAAGACAGAAATATAAATCAATGGAACAGAATAGAAAGCCCAGAGATAAATCCACAAACCTATGGACACCTTATCTTCGACAAAGGAGGCAAGGATGTACAATGGAAAAATGACAACCTCTTTAACAAGTGGTGCTGGGAAAACTGGTCAACCACCTGTAAAAGAATGAAACTAGAACACTTTCTAACACCATGCACAAAAATAAACTCAAAATGGATTAAAGATCTAAATGTAAGACCAGAAACTATAAAACTCCTAGAGGAGAACATAGGCAAAATGCTCTCCGACATAAATGACAGCAGGATCCTCTATGACCCACCTCCCAGAATATTGGAAATAAAAGCAAAAATAAACAAGTGGGACCTAATCAAACTTAAAAGCTTTTGCACAACAAAGGAAACTATAAGCAAGGTGAAAAGACAGCCCTCAGATTGGGAGAAAATAATAGCAAACGAAGCAACAGACAAAGGATTAATCTCAAAAATATACAAGCAACTCCTCCAGCTCAACTCCAGAAAAATAAATGACCCAATCAAAAAATGGGCCAAAGAACTAAACAGACATTTCTCCAAAGAAGACATACAGATGGCTAACAAACACAGGAAAAGATGCTCAACATCACTCATTATCAGAGAAATGCAAATCAAAACCACAATGAGGTACCATTACACTCCAGTCAGGATGGCTGCTATCCAAAAGTCTACAAGCAATAAATGTTGGAGAGGGTGTGGAGAAAAGGGAACCCTCTTACACTGTTGGTGGGAATGCAAACTAGTACAGCCGCTATGGAGAACAGTGTGGAGATTTCTTAAAAAACTGGAAATAGAACTGTCATATGACCCAGCAATCCCACTTCTGAGCATACACACCGAGGAAACCAGATCTGAAAGAGACGCGTGCACCCGAATGTTCATCACAGCACTGTTTATAATAGCCAGGACATGGAAGCAACCCAGATGCCCATCAGCAGACGAATGGATGAGGAAGCTGTGGTACATATACACCATGGAATATTACTCAGCTGTTAAAAAGAATTCATTTGAATCAGTTCTAGTGAGATGGATGAAACTGGAGCCCATTATACAGAGTGAAGTAAGCCAGAAAGATAAAGACCATTACAGTATACTAACACATATATATGGAATTTAGAAAGATGGTAACGATAACCCTATAAGCAAAACAGAAAAAGAGACACAGATGTACAGAACAGACTTTTGGACTCTGTGGGAGAAGGCGAGGGTGGGATGTTTGAAGAGAACAGCATTGAAACATGTGTATTATCTATGGTGAAATAGATCACCAGCCCAGGTTGGGTGCATGAGACAAGTTCTCGGGCCTGGTGCACTGGGAAGACCCAGAGGAATCAGGTAGAGAGGGAGGTGGGAGGGGGGATTGGGATGGGGAATACATGTAAATCCATGGCTGATTCAAGTCAATGTATGACAAAAACCACTACAATATTGTAAAGAAATTAGCCTCCAACTAATAAAAATAAATGAAAAAAAAAGACAAATTCCTATGAAAACAAGTGTTTCCACAAACTGAAACAAAGTGTAACATCAACAAAATCTGAATAATCATAATAAATACTTCAAAGATGTACATAAAAATATCCTCAGGAAAATATGGTAGTCTGATAAACTCTTCCAGGTATTTGAAAAAAATATATATATATATATACTAATACATGTTTCTTTTTCCCCCTCAGAAAATGGGAAAATAGAGAAATTCTCTAATTTGCTTTATGAAGCCTAGACATAAATTTAGTATGGAAACTAGAAAGGAGGATAACAAAACTGAAGAATACTAACCAAGCTCTCTCACAGACAAAAAATGAAAAAAAAATCAGTAAAATATTAATAGATATGTAATAGACATCAAATACTTTTCAACCAAGTTGGGTTTATTTCAGGAATTCAAAGGTGGCTTAATAATTGCAAATTACTTGATGTAAGTTAGAATATTAACAGAATAAAGGAAAGCCATCATATTGTCATCACAGGAGATGGAAGAAAATCATTTCATCAATGTCATCATCACTTCACAATAGAAAAGAAACATTCTAAGCAAAGAATAGAGGCAAACTTTCTTAATAGACATTATTAAGAAATAATTCTGTAGCCAGTACAAAGAAATAAAATAGGATATATGGATCAGAAAGGAAGAAAAGAATTAGCATAATTGCAGAAGTAAAATATGTAACAAAGCTGACTAATCACCATTTAGAATCAAAGAATGAACTTAGATAATTGCTGGATGCAGATCAATATACAAAACTCAGTTGCATGCCTATATTCCATCAAAAATATTTAAATATCTATTTTTTAAATGCCACTTAAATATCATTAAAATGTCAGATATTTAACAGTAAATCTAAGAAGTGACATGCTTTGCATGTGATGCTAGTGGTAAAGAACTCTCCTGCCAAGAGACACAGGAGATGCAGGTAAAATCCCTGGGTCAGGAAGACCCCCTGGAGGAGGGCACAGCAACCCACTCCAGTATTCTTTCCTGGAGAATCCCATGGACAGAGGAGCCTGGTGGGCTACAGTCCATGGGGTCGCAAAGAGTCGGACACGACAGAAGTGACTTAGCACAGCACAGAGCACAATAAATGACATATAAGACCTGTATTCACAGTACTGCAAAATACAAAAGAGAACAATTAAATGAAACCTAAATATAAGGAGAGATACATCCTGATAATCCGTTGAAAGAATCACTATTAGAAATATTTCAGTTTTCCTCAAACTGAACCATAAAGTGATTGTAACAAAATGCCACATATTTTTAAAGTGAGTATTGATAGTTCAGTTCAGTCATATTGATAAGGTGATTCTAAATGTATATGGAGTTTCAAAGTGATAGTCACTGCAAGGGCAAACTTAAGGAAAAGGCTGTATCATTTATTAGTAGACAATGAGAGTTCCCGGGTGGCTCAGCTGGTAAAGAATCCACCTGCGATCCAGGAGACCTGGGTTTGATCCTGGGTTGGGAAGATCCCCTGGAGAATGGAAAGGCTACCCACTCCAGTATTCTGGCCTGGAGAATTCCATGGACTGTGTAGTCACAAAGAGTCAGACACGACTGAGCGACTTTCACTTTCACTTTCAAGACTTATTATAAAGCTACAGTAGTAGCCTTCATGACACTGTGGTATAAACATAAACTATACACAGAGTCACACTCAAGCAGCTTTCCAGGATTCTAGGCAGAATTTGAAGTCAAATGAGTTGGACCTAGAATTTCTAATTCTTCCAGTTGTCACTTTCAGTTGCTCAGTCACGTCCGACTCTTTGCAACCCCATGGACTGCAGCACACCAGGCTTCTCTGTCCATCACTGACTCCCAGAGCTTACTCAAACTCATGTTCATCAAGGCGGTGATGCCATCCAACCATCTCATCCTCCGTCGTCCCCTTCTCCTCCTGCCTTCAATCTTTCCCAGCATTGGGGTCTTTTCCAATGAGTCGGTTCTTTGCATCAGGTGGCCAAAGTGCTGGAGTTTCCGTTGTGGCTTTGGGCCAATCATTTAATATCTCCAACCTTGTATTTCATTTGTATACAGAGTTTGACAATAATTCAAATTTATTATAAAAATTAAGTAATATATTTAAGGTGCATAGCATTTAACACAATGTCTGACACCCAACAAACCCCAGAAATTTTAAACATAACTGTCAATGCATGTTAAACAGTTCGGAGAATATCTAGCCTGCAGTAAGCAATCAATG
Organism: Odocoileus virginianus; assembly: GCF_023699985.2. Taxonomy (NCBI): domain Eukaryota; kingdom Metazoa; phylum Chordata; class Mammalia; order Artiodactyla; family Cervidae; genus Odocoileus; species Odocoileus virginianus. Next base: position 3,057,000 of record NC_069688.1, on the reverse strand, counting down.
TTAACAGCAATTGTTATATTAATATTAACAAGGCCAACGTGGAAATAATGTTTGCCCAATTCTAAGCACTTATTATTCACTCTCTAAAAAGGATTGTGCGTGAATAATCAGGAGTGACACTAAAATTCTAGAGACAGGCAGACTTGTCCTCAGTCCTGAAGTAGGTAATTGCTCCAAATGTCCTTATTCTCTAAAAGACCTGGAGAGTGTAGAGGAAAAGAAAAAAAAAATGAACGTACCTCTCTGGTAGTTATTCCTGAAGTATGGGGACCATGCTGATAATAACTAAAAATTGCAATTAGAGGAATTTCTTCACAGCACCTCTGGGTCCCATCACCCCTGTTTCACTACAAGAGTGTTTGGCCGTTTTCCATCTGTGCCTCATTAGACAGCTAGCAGCAGGTGCTTCCTATAGAGACGTTCAGAAAGCAAGCTTTGTGAGGGGGCAGAGGTGGGGTCCTCTCTCACCCTCCCGACCTTGTCCACTCCGTTCAGCGGAGGCTGGGGGACGCCGGAGGGTGCTTTGGGAGAGAGGCGTCTCACCGCTGAGCCATCCCGCACAATTTCTTTCTCAGTTTGCACGTGCGCACAAAGCCAGGGTGATGGTGGTTTGGTCGCTGAGTCTTTCCGAGGCTTTGCACCTCCACGAATGGCGCCCCGACGGGCTCCTCTGTCCTTGTGATTTCCCAGGCAAGGACACCGGAGTGGGTTGCCATTTCCTTCTCCAGGGGATCTTCCTGACCCTGGAACCAAACCCGAGTCTCCTGCATTGCAGGTGTATTCTTTACCAACTGAGCCTCCAGGGAAGCCCCAAAGCGCGGGAGATGTTGCCATTTTTGTCTCATCATGGAGTCCTTAGCTCTTGTGGAGTCCTTCAATTTCCTGTAACCTGAGTGGACATGCACGTGGTCTGAGAGGGCAAACCTCCAGCCAAATGCAGCCACTTTATTCCTGGGCAGAAAAGACCTAGGAGAGCCCCACGACTACCCACGCCGCGTGGAGCGGCCGCTTCACCTCTGGGTACCTCCGTGTGCCTTTCTGGGAAGTGGCAGGGAGGTGGGGGAGGCTCTAGAGGGCAGGGACATGGGTTCACCTGTGGCTGATTCGAGTTGCTGTATGTCGGAAACCAACACCATACTGTAAGCAATTATCCTTCATTTACAAGTACATAAATTTAATTTCTAAAACTCATTATCAGGCCAGAGCCGAGGACTGAATACAATCTAGAGTGGTTAGCTGTGCATGTCTATCTCTTCCTATCTGACTTCAAGGAATTCCCTCAGCTAAAGCTCTACCCGCATCCATCCACTCCAGAATCCGGGATATTTCCCATAGAAGCCTTCCAGCCTCTCCTCAGGGTCTTTGCTCAGCAAATGACAACCTCCCCAAGACGTGCTCTTCCCTTCAAGGTGCCTGTGGAAATAAAACATTGCTTTCTAGGGAGAATATAGCTCTGTCTTTTTGACCCGGTTAGAATGAACCTCTTGGGATTCCAGGGGCTCTCAGTACGCGGTGATTTCCCTCTCCTGCTCCAGGGACATCCTGCAATATCAGCAGACAATCTTGATTGTCAGAAGTGGGGTACACAGTGATGAAATACTTCTACCATCCTGCAGTTCACAAGTGAGCCCTCACAATGAAGAACTTCCCAGCCAAACATGCCACCAGTCCTGAAGTTGGAAACCCTGCCCCTTATTCAGCGTGGTGCCCAAATCCTCAGCTTGTCCTTCAGACCCTCTGTGACCCAGCTCTGGATAAAACATCCCTATTTTATACCTTGGCCCTTTTACATGTCATTTTTAGTCTTCTAAAATGTCTTTTTAGAAGAAAAACATATCTTCTTTAAAGAAGAAATGACATCTTCTTTATGTCATCTTCTTAGTCTAATGCCTGAAACATTAGGAATGTGTGAATTCCATGAAGACTGGGGTGTTTTGTTTTTGTTTTTGTTTTTCCATTTTATGCACAGCTGTATCCCCAGGTGCTCGACAAACAATTGCTGAATGAGTCGGTGAAGAGAAATGCAGTGCCTGCCCCCAGGGTTTGCATAGACTCACTCTTCTTCCTGGAATGTCTTCTCTTCTCCTTGTTTAACTAACAAACCCATCGTCAACATTCAACATCTAAGCATGCCCTCTTCAAAATGTCCCTCCTTGCCCCAGACCCAGTGTCCCACCTGCTCCCCTGGGCTGTTTGTACCTTTGACATCTGTCTGGCTTGTCTCCTCACATTGTTCTGTAATTTATCTTCCTTAGCATTCCTCTTCTCTGCGTATTACAAGAGCTTTCAAGCCAAGGCTCCTGTCTTAATTATTTGAATATCTCCATCACTGTTCACAGCACCTGACACCGAAGAGGTTCTTAGTAAAGATACTTTGAATGAATGAGTGAGCAGGCGATGACTCGAGATGTGACAGGCATGGTGATAAGTGTGAAGCTGGAATGTGGGCGTCAATTCATCTATGAGGTGGCAGAGGGTACCACGCAGCAACCCTTCTCCATGTGACTCAATAATTCTGCTTATCACTGGGGAGGATGCAGGGTCCTTGCACAGGGTGCCAACTGTTTCCTAATAGCTATTGTGGACATAAGCTGGGATTTGGGAGAATAGAGAGAGCATGTTGCACATATTCACAACAATAGGAGAAATTGAGAGCATGTATTAAGACAGATGCAAAGTGTAACTTGCACCATTCTGGGTAATTTCTTCACTTTTTATGGAGGAAATACCACACTTTCATAGAGGCAATGGGGGAGAATTGATGTTTTCAGGGTTAAGCAGACACTAAGAGGACTGATGGAGTAGACAAGGGTCAGGCAGTCACACTGCCTCCCTGCAACTGGTTACGATAAAGGTGAACCTCCACACGGGGCCAGGTGAGCTGAATGTCAAGGTGGCAGGGAAGGTGGAAGAAGAGAAAGAAGTCAGGGCAGGGAATCAGCCTGGGGGAGGGTACACATTTACCCCTGGAAAATTCTCCCAGGGTCGAGTCTGGTGGGCATAGTAACTGTGCTAATCGCTCAGAATTTAAGGTGACTCTGCAGGAAAATGGAGTAAAATGTGTTGTCCCAAATAGTTGATTTTAATGTGTTCACTGATGCTCAGAGTAAGGAAGAACAGATCTAGCACTGGCACAGGTCTAGAGAAAAAGGGAAAGAGAGGGACCCAAGAAAGTTATTACAGAAAACTACTAACTAAATTGCTAAACAAAGTTGGTCTAAGTCGTCTTGTTAAATAATTCCATAAATACAGCTTGTGAAACTGTTCAAGGAAATACAGCAGGCAAAGAAAAAATAATCACCCCTTAATAGACAAGAATTATCTAAAATAAAATCCAGAAAGTATTGAACTTATGATGTGAAGCCGCCATATGTAAAGGGGCTTCTGTCCATGGAATTTTTCAGATAAGAATACTGGAGTGGGTGGCCATTTCCTTCTCCAGGGGATCTTCCCGACCCAGGGATCAAAGCCTGGGTCTCCTGCATTGCAGGCAGATTCCTTATCATCTGAGACACAAGGGAAGTCCCCTCTGTTCTCTAAGGGAAGAGATTTTGGGGGCAGTCAGACAGCTGCACAAACAATTCCATGAACCAATGAGGAACAAACGCTTCTCTTAGAACTCTATGCAATTGTCATATTGTTCTGAGAGCACTCTCCTTTGAGCTTAAGAAGCTCAACAAGGACAGAGTTTTAAGTCAAACCAAGCACTTTTGGAAATTTTTATAGAGATAAATGTTGGGGTTTGGGCCCATTTGGCAGCAATGTTTATTTGAATTTTTCAATTAGCAAAGTCCTTGATAGAATTACCTTCCCATTTTACATTTTACATCCATTGGTTTTAATTGCCCAAAGCATCTTTGCCATGGTATATTTAAGTCAGGGGCTTCCTTGGAGGCTCAGACAGTAAAGAATCTGCCTGGAAGGCAGGAGACCCAAGTTCGATCCCTGGGTCAGGCAGATCCCCTGGAGAAGGGAATGGCTACCCACTCCAATATTCTTGCCTGGAGAATTCCATGGACAGAGGAGTCTAGCAGGCTTAAAATCTGTATCAACATTTGAGAAATGAAGGATTTTACATTAAAATTCATATTTATCCTTTCAATAAAAAAAATTCCTGAAGATCTGGCCACTTGGAGCTGTCTTTTCCTCATAGCGTCATTGAATGGATCTGCCCCCTGCCAGTCCCCTTGTTGCCTTCCGTCATGATATAACAACATTTATAAATGTCTTTATTGAAACATAGTGGAGTTACAAAATTGTGCTTGTTTCAGGTGTTTAGAATCTTCTCCATTATGAATTCTGGGAGGGTCTTGAGGATTCTGGCTGCCCTCCCCCACCAACCCCGTGGCCTCATCCCAATCTTTGCCCAGTTTGCTCTGATGGATATTTTGTTTCCCCAAGTCACTCTGTTCTAATGGTCTCTTGGTTCAGTGAAGCCCATATATGGTCCCCACTTACAGACCCCACACAACAGTTCCTGCCCAACCAGAAGGGATCTCCAGACAACAATTGGTTTGATCATTACCTTGGTCCTTAGTTAATAGGACCATCATAGAGTTTGAATAGAGCGCTGTTTATCAACTGTACCTTAAAATATTTTGTGGGGTACTTCAATGCTTGCAATTGTAGGATGCCAGAAAAGGCATGGATACCATCCCAGTGTGTGTCAGGGCTAGCACAATCACAGAGGTTAGTGCAGTGCTGACAACATGTTTTGTAAAATGATTGAATGACTTAATAGCTACTGTTTATTGAATACATACTATTTACCAGCTACTTTTCATATATTTTCTCAACCAACTGTCACAGCAGTCTAGTGATGAGGGTGTGTGTCTTAGTCTCCAAAGTCGACAAGAGACCCATGAAGCTTAGAGAGGTAAATCATTTATTTGAGATCATAAAGCTGAATTTCAAAAACTATCTGACTCCAAAGCACTTTAGATGAACAGATAATCAAATGAATGAAGGCATCAGTGATGGAATGAGTGACTATGAAAACCCTAGTTGTCAGGTTTGAGTCTCATATCAGAGTCAGACACAGTGATTCTCAATCCAGGTTGCCCACTGGATCAACCGTGGAGATTTAAAACCATGTACGACCTGGGCTCCACCCCCAGAGACTCTGGTTGAATTGGGGACAATAGTGGGCATTAGGAATTTATTTTAAGCTCTGAGATGATATTCACATATAGTCAGATCTGAGAGCCACTTGGTTAGGGAAAAGGACATTATTCACCAGGCCTGGTTATATGATGGAGATAAAGCTCATAAAAATTGGATATTTCTGGAGGTCAAGTATGTGTATTTTTAAGAATCACACATAATGATTCTTATCATCCAACAAGTTTGAGCACCACTGTAGTAAAACTGAGGCAACTGATTATATGTCTCCTGTCCAAGGAGAAGGATTATGCCTGGACGTAGCAATTGGTCTGATTTGGCAAGGGGATCAGAGGCAATAAAAACTCCATTGGTCCCACCTAGTGATGGACAAGAGAGACCCACAGGACAGAGTGAAGTAGATGGCCAGTAATTTGATGCTCTTCAAACTGACCATCTTTAAGTGTTCTTTAACATTTTTTACATAGGAGCTTGGAGTGACTGATTTGGAGTGACCTACTAACACAGACGTAGGTACATGAATGTGTTTCCTTGGTTTTCATTTTATTATTTTTTATAACATTTTATTGCTGTGACAGCATTTTGTAAGAAGAAAATTGCTTAATAGAGAAATGTTAGGTTTTTGTTTTGAAATTCATTTGTATTACTTTCTAACTTTGGCAGAATAATAATGTCAAATTATATTAGGCCATTTTATTTTGTGGGTACTGAGAACTACTTATGTGATATCCCTTCAGAGACCAAAAAGCTGACTATGTACTGTTTGAGGCATTGTGCTAGGCCAAAAAAAAAGAAAAAGCAGTGAACTCTGCCCTCTAGTGGGGAAAATTGTACATGCAGGGACTGAGAAACCACACATTGTAAAATCTCAGGAAAAAGACTGCTTTAAGGTCACCAAGGGGTTTCCCTGGTATCTCAGCAGGTAAAGAATCCTCCTGCAAAGCAGGAGACCTGGGTTCAATCCCTGGGTTGGGAAGATCTCCTGGAGGAGGGCATGGCAGCCCACTCCAGTATTCTTGTCTGGAGAATCCCGAGGACAGAGGAGCCTGGTGGGCTACAGTTCTTAGAATCGCAGAATCGGACACGACTAACGCAACTTAGCACAGCGCAACACAGGGCCACCACATTCAGTAAGAAAATAAGGACAGGGCTTAGCCTCACCCCAGGCATCTCAGAGGGACTAGTGTGCCGGCTTTGTGCTGCGTGCGGACCTAAAGGCCCTGCCTAGGGATGAACAAAATAGACAAGACAGACCCTGGCTTTCCTAAAAGGTATATTCTAGCTGAGTTTTTCATTATCCATATTAAAAAATCAGCAAAGACCTGAATAGACATTCTTCCATAGAAGGTTTAGGCTCACAGACACATGAAAAGGTGTTCACCATCACTAAACATCAGGGGAATGCAAATCGAAACCACAGTGAGGTATCTCCTCACATTGTTAGAATTTTTGTCATTGTTCAGTCGCTCAGTCATGTCTGACTCTGCGACCCATGGACTGCAGCACGCTAGGCTTCCCTGTCCTTCACCATCTCTCGGAGTTTGCTCAAACTCATGTCTGGCTAATATCAAAATGACAAGAGATAAGTGTTGGCGAGGATGTGGAGAAAGGGAACCCGTGTGCACTGGTGAGGATGTAAACAGGGGAAACACTCTGGAGAACAGTGTAGAGCTTCCTCAAAAATTAAAAATAGAACTGCAAGATGATTCAGCAATTCAAACTTCTGGGTATATATTAAAAAAAAATCTCAAGGAGATATCTGAAGTCCCATATTCATTGCAGCATTGATCATAATAGTCAAGGCATGGAGACAAACTAACTGCTCCTTAAATGAATGAATGGAAAATATATATGTAAAATGGAACATTTTTCAACCTTTAAAAAAGGGAAATCCTGTCATTTGAAGCAACATGGATGAAAGTGGAGGGCATTATGCTGAGTGAAATAAAACCAGACCAAGAAACAAATTTCTTCATGCTAGCACTTACATGTGGAATCTAGAAAAAATGTTGAATTCATAGAAACAGAGAATTAAAAAGTGATTGTCGGGTGTTGGGAGGTGAGGAAAATAGGAAGAGTTTGGTTAAAGGACACAAACTTGCAGTTATAGGAATGGCAAGGTTTGAGAATCTAATGTGAAACATGGTTCAGTTCAGTTCAGTCGCTCAGTCATGTCCGACTCCTTGCGACCCCATGAACCATAGCACGCCAAGCCTCCCTGTCCATCACCAACTCCCAGAGTTTACTCAAACTCATGTCCATCGAGTCGGTGATGCCATCCAGTCATCTCATCCTCTGTTGTCCCCTTCTCCTCCTACCCCCAATCCCTCCCAGCATCAGGGTCTTTTCCAATGAGTCAACTCTTCGCATGAGGTGGCCAAAGTACTGGAGTTTCAGCTTCAGCATCAGTCCTTCCAATGAACACCCAGGACTGATCTCCTTGAGGGTGGACTGGTTGGATCTCCTTGCAGTCGAAAGGACTCTCAAGAGTCTTCTCCAACACCATAGTTCAAAAGCATCAATTTTTCAGCACTCAGCTTTCTTCACAGTCCAACTCTCACATCCATACATGACCACCGGAAAAACCATAGCCTTGGCCAGATGGACCTTTGTTGGCAAAGTAATGTCTTTGCTTTTTAATATGCTGTCTAGGTTGGTCATAGCTTTCCTTCCAAGGAGTAAGCGTCTTTTAATTTCATGGCTGCAGTCACCATCTGCAGTGATTTTGGAGCCCCCAGAAATAAAGTCTGTCACTGTTTCTACTGTCTCCCCATCTATTTCCTATGAGGTGATGGGACCAGATGCCATGATCTTAGTTTTCTGAATGTTAAGCTTTAAGCCAACTTTTTCACTCTCCTCTTTCACTTTCATCAAGAGGTTTTTTTATTTCCTCTTCACTTTCCGCCATAAGGGTGGTGTCATCTGCATATCTGAGATTATTGAGATTTCTCCTGGCAGTCGTGATTCCAGCTTGTGCTTCTTCCAGCCCAGCATTTCTCATGATGTACTCTGCATAGAAGTTAAACAAGCAGGGTGACAATATACAGCCTTGATGCACTCCGACATGGTTACTACAGTTGATAACACTGCATTGCCTACTTGCAGTTTGCTAAGAGAGTAGAACTTGAAAGTTCTCACCCTAAAAAGAAAGGCATATGTGATGTGATGGATGTGATCATCAACTAGACGGAGAGGGATCCTTTCACAATGCATTTGCACATCACATCATCATGTTGTCCTCTGTAAATGCCATCCTCCCCAGCGAGGTGCCCCACACCGGAGCAGCCACTGCAGTGAGAAGCCAGAGCCCTGAGACTCGAGAGCAGACCCTGCTCACCGCAACTAGAGGAAGTCTGTGCAGCAACAGGGACCCAGTGTGGGCAAATACACAAATAAAATTATTTAAAATTTTAAAATATCTTATAATCGCATTTGCCAACTAGGTGAATGGATAATAGTGGACAGTTCAAAGCCACATGATCGGTGCTCTGCACTGGGTTCTGGGGCTGTAATAAGAAGCAAGAGACAGAGCTCATAGATAGCTGGAATAGGTCAGGTTTTACAAGACATTTAGCCTTTGTCCCAAGAACAATGGAACTCACTGTATTGTTATAAACTGAAGGCCACATATCACATTTACATTTTTAAAGAATTTGTGAAGTGGGAGTTTTGCAAATGTAAATGGGTGAATTTTTCCCCCTATGAGGTCCCACACCCAAAACCCATGAATTCTACTAACCTCACTTCTGATTATCATCCTTGAGACCAGTGGATCAGCACCATGAGCCCTATCATTGAGGGTGACTGTGGAAAGAGCATGAAAAAAAAGAAAAAAAGAAAAACACAAGGCCAAAAGCCTTTTCCATTTATTATATTGGAAAATTCAATTTAATTTATTGAAAAAATATATTACTGGCAGGAGTAATAATGATATGAATTCAAAAAGCAAACCTACAAGCCCAGGACTTAATGAGAACTCATCCAACATCTGGTCTCGCATTAAAAGGGCTCAGAGGGCCCTTGTGATTTATATCTGAGTAAAAGTCACTCTCTGTCTCTCAGAAGTTCATTTTTTTAAGGGACAAGATGGAGAAAGGAAACTTGGGGCAGAAAATTTTACAAAAGCAGCCCCAGATCCGACTGTGGGGTGACCCACTGATGGAGAAGCAGCTGTAACAGGCCAGATTCCAGGCTCAGACGGTGTCAGTAAACCCCCACAGACAGAAATACAGTCTGCAGTGGAGCCAGCGTGGGGCCTGGTCACGGCTCCTAGAGGCCAGCAGGCAAAGACCAGGGCCCTAGGGCAGCTTTGCCGCCTCCTTCTGAGTCTCAGTTTCCTCATTTGTAAAATAGATGCTTGAACCCATAATTTTTTTTTTCATTTATTTTTATTAGTTGGAGGCTAATTACTTTACAATATTGTAGTGGTTTTTGCCATACATTGACATGAATCAGCCATGGATTTACACGTGTTCCCCATCCCGATCCCCCCTCCCGCCTCCCTCCCCCATGATTTTTAAGGGACGTCCCATTCTAAAAATGCCAGTGCCTCTCTGTCATAAGGAAAGAAGGGACTGGTTCCAGGGTGGCCAAGAGTACTAGGTCCTGGGGAAAGCTTAGCCAGTTCTTTGCATTTTTTGAAAACTCTGGGCAATAGATACTTTGGTCTATGGCCACTCCATTCTCCTCCCTACACGTTTGTTTTCTGACAAACGTCAGAGCCTTTCATAAACTCTTGGAATAAACAAATTCATTTAACATATAAATAGGAGGGTTAAGAAGTACAAAGAGACAAATTGAAAGATAAAAGCATATGATTATCTCAATAGATGCAGAAAAAAGCCTTTGACAAAATTCAACATCCATTTATGATTAAAACTCTCCAGAAAGCAGGAATAGAAGGAACATACCTAAACATAATGAAAGCTATATATGACAAATCCACAGCAAGCATTACCCTCAGTGGTGAAAAACTGAAAGCATTTCCCCTAAAATCAGGAACAAGACAAGGGTGCCCACTCTCACCACTACTATTCAACATAGTTTTAGAAGTGTTGTCCACAGCAATCAGGGCAGAAAAAGAAGTAAAAGGAATCCAGATAGGAAAAGAAGAAGTGAAACTCTCACTGTTTGCAGATGACATGATCCTCTACATAGAAAACCCTAAAGACTCTACCAGAAAATTACTAGAGCTAATCAATGAATACAGTAAAGTTGCAGGATATAAAATTAACACACAGAAATCTCTTGCATTCCTATACACTAACAATGAGAAAACAGAAAGAGAAACCAAGGAAACAATACCATTCACCATTGCAACAAAAAGAATAAACTACTTAGGAGTATATCTACCTAAAGAAACAAAAGACCTATACATAGAAAACTATAAAACACTGATGAAAGAAATCAAAGAGGACACAAACAGATGGAGAAATATACCGTGTTCATGGATTGGAAGAATCAATATTGTCAAAATGGCTATACTACCCAAAGCAATCTATAGATTCAATGCAATCCCTATCAAGCTACCAACGGTATTTTTCACAGAACTAGAACAAATAATTTCACAATTTGTATGGAAATACAAAAAACCTCGAATAGCCAAAGTAATCTTGAGAAAGAAGAATGGAACTGGAGGAATCAACCTGCCTGACTTCAGACTATACTACAAATCCACAGTCATCAAGACAGTATGGTACTGGCACAAAGACAGAAATATAGATCAATGGAACAGAATAGAAAGCCCAGAGATAAATCCACGAACCTATGGACACCTTATCTTCGACAAAGGAGGCAAGGATATACAATGGAGAAAAGACAACCTCTTTAACAAGTGGTGCTGGGGAAACTGGTCAACCACCTGTAAAAGAATGAAACTAGAACACTTTCTAACACCATACACAAAAATAAACTCAAAATGGATTAAAGATCTAAATGTAAGACCAGAAACTATAAAATTCCTAGAGGAGAACATAGGCAAAACACTCTCCGACATAAATCACAGCAGGATCCTCTATGACCCACATACCAGAATATTAGAAACAAAAGCAAAAATAAACAAATGGGACCTAATGAAACTTAAAAGCTTTTGCACAACAAAGGAAACTATAAGCAAGGTGAAAAGACAGCCCTCAGATTGGGAGAAAATAATAGCAAATGAAGCAACAGACAAAGGATTAATCTCAAAAATATACAAGCAACTCCTCCAGCTCACCTCCAGAAAAATAAATGACCCAATCAAAATATGGGCCAAAGAACTCAACAGACATTTCTCCAAAGAAGACATACAGATGGCTAAAAAACACATGAAAAGATGCTCAACATCACTCATTATCAGAGAAATGCAAATCAAAACCACAATGAGGTACCATTACACGCCAGTCAGGATGGCTGCTATCCAAAAGTCTACAAGCAATAAATGTTGGAGAGGGTGTGGAGAAAAGGGAACCCTCTTACACTGTTGGTGGGAATGCAAACTAGTACAGCCGCTATGGAAAACAGTGTGGAGATTTCTTAAAAAACTGGAAATAGAACTGCCATATGACCCAGCAATCTCACTTCTGGGCATACACACCGAGGAAACAAGATCTGAAAGAGACACGTGCACCCCAATGTTCATTGCAGCACTGTTTATCTTAGCCAGGACATGGAAGCAACCTAGATGCCCATCAGCAGACGAATGGATAAGGAAGCTGTGGTACATATACACCATGGAATATTACTCAGCCATTAAAAAGAATTCATCTGAATCAGTTCTAATGAGATAGATGAAACTGGAGCCCATTATACAGAGTGAAGTAAGCCAGAAAGATAAAGACCATTACAGTATACTAACACATATATATGGAATTTAGAAAGATGGTAATGATAACCCTATATGAAAAACAGAAAAAGAGACACAGATGTACAGAACAGACTTTTGGACTCTGTGGGAGAAGGCGAGGGTGGGATGTTTCAAGAGAACAGCATCGAAACATGTGTATTATCTAGGGTGAAACAGATCACCAGCCCAGGTTGGATGCATGAGACAAGTGCTTGGACCTGGTGAACTGGAAAGAGCCAAAGGGATTGGGTCGAGAGGGAGGTGGGAGGGGGGATCGGGATGGGGAATACATGTAAATCCATGGCTGATTCATGTCAATGTATGACAAAAACTACTACAATATTGTAAAGTAATTAGCCTCCAACTAATAAAAAAAAAAAAAGGAGAAGTGCAAAGAGGGAAAATGGTGCTAGAAGTATCCTGCTGTAAGTTTTAAAGAGTAGGAATTCTGGACCCCAACTCCCCAAGTGAATCCCTGGGATCCTAGTTTCCTTTTTGACAGCTGGGGGTTATGGCTACTGTTTGCAAATGAGGTGCAGGAAATCTAGGAGGGTCGATCCCTGCTTTATTCTTATTCACATATTCCTCCGAGAAGAATACAATCTGACAGGGGAAAAAAATCAAACCCTCAACAGTAGGAGAAGGCATCAATAATACTATTAACTATTAGCCACAAGAATCATGATCGGGCCAGCCCAACGGGAGCTGCACTGACAGTTCCCACTGGAAGCGGGCAGTGGCAGGAACTCAGTGCAAAGGGCCTTCCCGTGTAGCAAGAAACAGTCGGCTCTCTTTCCCATGGTGTGCTGCTGCTTCTTTTCTTTAAGAAATGAAAAAAAAAAGCTTTATTTGTCCTTGTGATTTCTAGCAAAAAAAAAAAAAATAAAAGACGACAACAACAAAAAACACCTTTTTGGAGAGGAGGAAATTGTCCGTGTAAAATACTTTGAACATTTAATCCCAGTAGTTGACTTAAATATCTTAATTCGGTTTCTCTCAGAATATTGATCATCCAGACTTTCAGCCAAGCCACCACCCAGCGTCTGAGCGTTCATCCCTCCAGAAGTATTCTGAATGAGCAACTCTGATGGGTAAACTGTCCAAGTAAACAGGCTGCACTCAGCACATGGATGAAGACTTGGGTGTCCCCAGTTCACTGAAGGACACGCCCGTGTCCTGACCTGACCCTCCTAGAGTCCAGTTTGGAGTCTCCTCACTGCTCTGTTCAACCACCCCAAGACACACTGGACCCTTTCAGCAGTGTGCGTAACAGAAATAACTTCCACATGCCAGACGTCCTCTGACCAAACGTAGAAATAACCCCTTCAGCCCTAAGGGCATTTCTAGAGAGAGGCTAATGTACGGTTCATAAACACAAAGGCCTGGCCAAAGAAAGTCAAAGGAGTTTTTTTATTATTATTATTGTTGTTATCATTGATACACATCACGAGCTACACAAAATGCTGACCAAAAAGCAAATGTAGAAAAATAGTAGAATTATATTGGTTCTGATGACTTTGTTATTCCCATCACCATAATTTTACAATTTCCAAGGATATTTGGGAGATTATAATTATTGTATACATTGTCACCAGAATAAATATGCATTAGGAATTCACAGTGGCATCAAGCTATACATTCAGGTTCTTTTTTCAGAGAAAGGGACCGTGCTGAAGACCCTGCCTCTATTTACCTTCTACAAGGTAGGAGGTCACATTTGAAAACTAAATTAAAACAGAATAAAACAAAATGAATTCCAGCGCCCCACGTTGTATGATGGATAACCAAAAAGCCACAGGGTGGTTCTCCTGGTTAAGCTGAAGTGTGATATGTTTATGGACACAATCAGTGGACCATTTATTTATTTAATAATCTGTTTCACCTATTAAGGGGCTTCCCCTGGCGGCTCAGATGTTGAAGAATCTGCCTGTAAGGCAGGACACCTGGGTTCGATCCCTGGAATGGGACGAACCCCTGGCAAAGGGAATGGCAACCCACTCCAGTATTCCTACCTGGAGAATCCCATGGCAGAGGAGCCCAGCAGGCTGGACTCCATGGGGTTGCAGAGAGTCAGACAAGACAGAGCAAGTAACACTTTCACTTTCCACACTTTCGCCTATCAACTTGAAAAAAAAGTAGGACAAACAGTTTAGCCACCGAGCATCCAGAGACTGTACTACAGACAAATAACATGCCATTCAGGAGGCGGTGCTTCTAGGCAGACTGAGCTGTAACCGGCACCACTGAACATCTCCTTTGACAAATTTCCTGACTTGACGCAGACCTGGGGATGGTGTCAGTGTCACCATGGAAGCTTGGAGGTCCTGCATGAGAGGCATGGCTTACAGCACTGCGGCATCGCCTCTGGGCTGAGAGGCTTAGAACAGCATCTCTGTTCTAAGAGATGCTGAGATGGTACTGCTATTGATGTTTCTCATCCACTCTTTTCCCTTATTACTCTAAGTGAACATTCTTCTGTGTATGTGGGTCTCCTCTCCTGCCCCCCCCAAAGATTATAAACTTTTGTATGGCAGGGTCTCGTCCGATGAACTTCTGTAGCCCCCTGTAGGTAGCACAGAACTTGGCAGAGACTAAATAAACACTGTTTAAAAAGAAATGCATTCAAGTGTAAGCTATGGAAATATTAGGAATGAAGGTAAAATCAGACTTTGATTTTGTTACATACAAGCAAGACAGTGTGTGGGACAGAATTGGATGCTTCCTTAAAAAAAAAAAAGTTTAAAACAAGCAAAAGATAGTAATATATGCATAGGTTATCAGGATTATTATTAAGTTCAGTACCTGGATTATTATTAAACTTCCTTGGAGCAAAAAGGATGGAGCAGGATATTTTGCCATATGCAGTAAGCTTAACCTTGGACTAAAGGACATTCAGCCCAAGTGCTAAAATTCTTTTTTGTTTGAGGCAGTAAAAAGATTCTGAGTGACATTTGCAGAATTAACACTTCTGAACATCTTAAATTTGATGTAATATTGTTCTTAGTCGGGTGCCAGGTTTCAGCTCTTCCTCTCAACTTAACCATGGCTTACATTATACCCTGAGCAGGAAGACAGTCTTACTACATGGATCGTCCAGTTATTCATAGAACCGAGCTGGAAAACTCCAGTTTAGAGGCTCCTGGAATCACAACGGAATGTTCTAACTTCTGGAAGTTTGAGTCTTCAAGTTTCAAACAGGGTGATCTCCCTCACGCCATCAGGTATGAATGTAAAAAGGCGTTCAGTTATTATAAAGACAATTCCTCGGAGCTAACTTTTGCTATGAAATATTTCTGAGCCATCCCCTCAGAGCTTATTCTGCATGGGCACTGTTCCTCTCTGCTTACCCCTTTCTCATCCAGATGTCCCCCCAGCCTCCACAATGATCTTTCAAAGTAGGCATGTGAAAACCTATTTTATAGCTGGAACACTAGCCCCCTGGCTGGAAAGCACACCCCAGAGATACAGTGGTTCTTCCCATTATAGGAAACTGTCACAGTGATATCTTCTCTGACAAAACTACCTTCCTCTTGGCAAATCCATAAGCCTAGAGGATAAACAGGAACCAAGGCCAAACTGTTTCTTTATGGGAATCAGTTGCCATGTGTTGGATGAGGTGCTAAAGGAAATGCAAGCTTTCAAAGAACTGGCCCTGTCCAGAACTTCCTTACTGAACCCTGACTCTGTAATGGGAAACACTGGCAAATTAGACATGACTCCTGCTCTAAGGAGTGCACATGAGGAGAACCACCGGAACACAGGAATGAGATGAGAGTGGGCTCGTGGAAACATGCGGAAACTGAGCTCTGGTGGGAAGATATCATGCTGTAGCGGGAATCTACAAGCCAAGGACCACTGGCTGCAGCTTCACAACCAACGGACAAGGAACTGATTCCCACATGAACACGAGCAGCCCTCCCAAGGTGGGAAAAGCAGAAAGAGACAGGAGGCAAAGGTGGAAGGGTATGGTCTGGGCAGTTATGGAACACATTGTGGTCTAGGGGAAAGTGGTTTCAGGCCGGTAGGAGAAAGAAAAACTTGAGACACAGTGATTGGGAAAGACAGATGATTAATCAAGAGCCAACAGGCCAGCCAATTACCCCACTATGATTATGGACAGTGCTTTATAAAACAACCCTTTTCATTGAATTATGTTTTCCTTTGCCATCTCATTTATTAGTTATGTAGGTGCCTTGAACAGGAATATGTTATGAGAGAAGGCTCATAAGATTATGGTTTAGGATTTGAAGAATCCTGTCATTGATTTTTAATAGATATATGACTTTTGCAATCTATTAACTTCTCTGGGTTGGAGGCGTTGAATAGCATGAAGGATAACGGGGAAGCTCCGGGAATCTTGACTCCACCATGGCTGAGCTGTGTGACCTTAGTCAAGTTACCTGACTTCTCCCAACACCATCTTCATGCTGTGTGAGTTTTAAAGATTAAATGAACTCATAGGTGCACATGACCTAGCAAACCAAAGTTGAGTGCTGCATGATATTTCCATTCCTTTGCCCCTTCACATGTTAAAAAGAAGATAAATGAGAGCCTGGATTTGTCTTACCTCTAGAGGTCTCTGAATCCATGTTAAGTCATGAAATTTTGGGTTTGAGGATCGTGCTTCACAGTTATATGATCATAACCACATCTATGAAATGAAGACACACACACGTGGAGACACTTGATAATTTAGTTTTGAAAAGACCGACTGTAGGGACATGACCTGGGTTAGATATAAACAGAGCATCACCCACACGGCCACATGTTTACATCTGCTCTAAGCGTACTTCTAGACATAAGGACATTCCTTTGTGTGAGGGAAGGCACTGGAGCCTTTTCCCCTAAAATTAAAACTGGCTTTTAGAATTTGACCCACTGAATAGTGAGGTGTGTTACTAGCATTCAACATAAAAGCAAGCACTGGGAGAAGCTCACATTTTTCGAGACTTTCCATAGTGTTTTCTGTTGCAATATCTCTAGCGTCATGTGTAATGGTAAAGAGGTACTTTGGGGATAAAAAGCTTTGAAAAAAAGGCAAAAGAGAAAGGGACACAGAGAGACTTGGGAAGGCACCTTGAAGGTTTAGAAAAGTCTCCGTGGGGCAGTCCTTTGTCTGAAAGAAGCATTCAGGCAGGCAGGCAGGCATGTACCACTGCCTGTAAGTTCAAAACAGCGTACATTGACATACATGGATGAAGACTCACGTGGTTGGTGGAGGTTGGGAGAACAAAGCTCAGATGCTAAATATCAGGTAGAGTCTGGATGAAACAACCCCTTGGTCCTCTTCCAGTTCTGATATTTCAGGGTTTTAATTTAAAAACTAACAGCTAAAAATAAAACATGACGTCTGATGGCTGATCCAGATCCTTGTAGTGTTTAGAATTACATGATGTATCTTAATATCTCTACAGCCTAGGACGACAACCAACACAAAAGAGATTTATAATAAAACATGGAAAGAATAAGTGAATAAAAAAAAGAAAAAATGGATCCAGATTTCAGTACATGGTGTTTGGCTGTGTAAATTAAAGAACGGCATTCACCCTTCCTAGGGATATTGAGAAAGACTCCTTGGAAGAATGGCATAAGACAATGGCATTCCTCGATGTGCTCGGGGCCGTGACCTCACTTCCCTTGTATTCAACCTGTGCAGGTGCACATGGCGGCCCAGGTTATTGCAGAGGCTTAGAAGTAAATTATGTGAAGTCAGGGCAAGAAAAGTGCTACTTGCTCAGTCGTGTCTAACGCCTTGCAACCCCATGGCCTGTAGCCCATCAGGTTCCTCTGTCCGTGGAATTCTCCAGGCCAGAACACTGGAGTGGGTAGCCGTTCCCTTCTCCAGGGGATCTTATCAAAGCAAAAAGCATGGCAAAAAAAAAAAAAACAAACACAAAACACCTGTCAGTTACATTTGAAGTTGAAAGTCTCTCAGTTGTGTCCGGCTCTTTGTGATCCCATGGATTATATAGCCCATGGAATTCTCCAGGCCAGAACACTGGAGTGGGTAGCTAGCTGTTCCCTTCTCCAGGGGATCTTCCCAACCCAGGGATCAAATCCAGGTGTTCTTCATCTCAGGCAGACCCTTAACCATCTGAGCCTCCAGGGAAGCCCTAAGTTGGGGGCTTGTAAGTATCTAAGAATAGCCTCCCTGGTGGCTAGATGGTAAGGACTTTGCCTACCAATGCAGGAGACACAGGCTCATCCCCTGGGAAGGAACGATCCCCTGGGGAAGGAAATGGCAAACCACCCTAGTATTCTTGCCTGGGAAATCCCATGGACAGAGGAGCCTGGTGAGCCACAGTTCATGGGGTTGCAAAAGAGTTGGACATAACTTAGCAACTAAACAGCAGCATGCAGCAAAATACCTAAGATGATGCTTTAGGTTCAGTAAAGCATCACACCTCTGGAGAGAGATGTGATGACAGGTGTGAACCTTGGTTTCTCACGGGACCCTCCTTACTGAGCAGAAATTTCCCTACTAGTGTTAATGATGGAAATTTTCTCCTGATATAAGAAGACAATCCCCATGGTGGCTAACTTCCTGCACCTCTTTTCTTGTACCAAAGGGGGTTCTCTATCTGCCTGTCCGATGTAACAAAGGTTCTCAGCTCTCTCTCATCTGAAACCTTTCACTTACCCTGTTCCCTCCCTGAGGGTTCCCACAACCCACCCTCCACCCAGCCAACTCTTCTTCAGCCTGGCATCTGGGTGTAGACACGGAATCTTCTACAAGGCCCTTCCTGATCACATGCCGCCCTACATCCGCAGGGTCCCTCCTCTAAGCCCCCATCAGATCCCCGCCACCTCTATGGGGCCTGCCTGTTCTAACTTCTTATCTGATTGGCCATATTCCTTGCTAAACTATGAACTACTGAATCTTACCAATACATTCCCGGCACACAGTAAGCCCTCGAGCTGCATTTGTTGAATGAATGATTGAATGAATGAATAAATGAATTGATGAATGCATGCACTTGGTGGTAACAGGCTGTGCAAAGTCAGTATCTTCCTTTCCAGGTCTCACTTTGAAAGCCCCATTCTTATTCTCCAGGCAATGAAGACTAGACTTCTAGAATCCCTTTGAGCCTTTCTATGTCTCATCAAAGCCCTCATTATACCATGTTTTACTAACAAGGCTGGATCTTCTTGCATTCTCTGAGGATACAGACCGCATTTTAGCCCTGTGCTCCCACCTGACACAGACGAAAGCCGTTCAGTGAATACCTGTGGGCTCCAGAAACCAATAGGAATCCATTCTCTCCCCACCTGCTCCCCGGGCACACAGCACTCCAGCTGATTTCAACCTGCCATGGAGGTATCACTTTTGCCCCAAGGTGACATTAGCTTCACATTTGTTTCTCTGGGTATATCTGGCTCATGAACAACAAATTCCCATTCATCTCAATATTAGTCATTTTTACTTCTAAACTAGTTCTGAGAAAGTTAACAAATCATAAAGACAAAAACAAACATTCTGTTGAGAATGAAGACCTACTATTATTATCTTGGCAGGCATTTTGTTATAATTTTATAGTCAATAATAGAATGCCCCTGTTTTACATTATATGTATATTTATGTATATATATATATATTATATGTCTATACTTCGATAGAAAGAGACATAAAAAAGCCTTTCAAATGAGGCGTGACACGCAACACTAGACACTCTTATTTACAATATAGAGATGTATACTTTCTACACAATTATAATAGATGCTCAGAGGCCAGAGAGGGTTTACAAAGACGGCAGAGCACCCCTATAAAAAAGAGGTGCACCACACAGCTGGATGTTTATTGCCATTAGTTCTATGTCCAGACAGCATATTGAAGTTAAAAATGGCATCTGGTTATTGGAAAAGACAACGGTCATCGATTCACCCTGGCTTCAGAGCCGCTGGCTGCACGGTCTTTCAGATGACCAGGGAATGACAAACTTTGCTGATGGGCACAGGAAACACAAATATGAAATGCTCCTCATTTGGCCAAAAAGGAGAAGATGCTATAAACCATGGTCCCGCCCTGCCCTTGGGCACTTGTAAGAACTGCAAGTTCCCAGGTTACGCTGTGGGAACCACACCCACTCTGCATCATACAGCAGACTGGTCATGTTTACAAGTAACCAGAGTCTACGCCCATCAAGAGCTTGGAAAAATACCCATTGGGAGAGTGACCCGAGGCATTATTATCCCATACATGTTAAGACTAAGATAACAATGAGATTTCGAAGCAGACCCACAGAGACCCTAAATCTCTTGTGTGGGAGGTTTTTCCAAGTCCCTCTCCAGCTTTTCCTTTCTTTAGAAATGCCTCAGTCTGCTCTTCTGTGAAGTTGTCTACCTGGACGTGATTGCCATGGTCTACTATGTTCTTCAAAGTCACACTGTTACTACCTGAGGAACTGAAATTCTCAGCTGAGTCTAGAATTCCTTGACTTACTACCATGGCACTGGTGGGCATCACTAAGGTTATGGTCCAGGTGCTGGGACCAGGAGTCTGGTTCCAGACAAATTTGCACAGTTTCAGAAGCAACTTTTGCAGAAGTGGGAGGAGCTTCTGTCTGCAGAAGACGTGACTCCTGTGTCAATGATCCCTATAGGCCTTGATCATGTGTTCCTTCATTACAACTAGATGATCCTGCAGGCTTCTGTTAGCCCGTAGTGCATACTCAGTCTTTAGGACCATATTAAACACTCCAGTAATTTTTCAAAAGTCCCCTTAAGTCACTTACCGCTAACAATTTGAGTCCCCAACCTGGCTGTTGTTCTCTCTGATCTCACATTTGTCCTGTTGTCTCTTGTGTGTATGTGTGTGTGTGTTTTAATCAATGGTAACCTTCCCTAGCCCTTTATTTTCCTAAGGCAAGAAGACATTTCTAGTGAAAGATAACCAGCACCCTTCTCAGAGCCCCCCCTGAGGTTTTAAATCCAGCACTCCTCCATTGAGATGTCTTTCCCCTTCCATGGAGAGGAGAAGCAGCTGGCCATGTGGATGGTTTTAATTTTTTGCGAGTGCATCAAATGCTAACATAGCATTTCTTTGGACGTGTATCAGCAGGAGCTTCACCCAGGTGTGTGTTCATTTTAGGGCCACCTTCTGCTAGGTTTAGCCTCAGTCTGTTTTCCCTACTACAGACAAAGATGTCAGCAATCACAAAAAATAATGTGTGAACCAGGGTTATGCATAGAAAAAATCTGGAGAACTAGGTGGAGCAGCCAGGTCACCAGTTAATTTTTTCTCTGCAACAAACTTGCATTTACTGATAACATCACTCTATACCTCAGATCACCCCACCGGCTGCTGTTAAGAAATAAAACCAGAGTTTATGAAGCATTCCTTTGTCCTTTGTTGAGAAAATATGAGGAGAGCATAAGAATATGGGTTCACATGGTCTTGAACAAGTGGCACATTTGAATCAATTAAGGATTATATTTACACAAATATGTTCCACTTCTGCACAGAGGTTAACCTGAGTTCTGAAATGCTTGATTGCATCAAAAATGATAAAGCTATGAACTAGTCACATACCCAACAAGCCTAGTTAAGTTGGAGCCATCTCTCTGTGAGCCAGTGGGAGTTAAGAAGGTGGGCTCACCAACTCCAAGGATTCTGTTTCTTTATTTCTTCCAAATTTTGCTAGAAACCATCTTGAATGAGACTCCAGGCGGCTAGACAGGTTCGGGCAAAGTCTGTTGTCTTTGACACCATCGATTCAGCTTTCCCAAACTCTCCGAAAATGGAAGCACCTCGAATGTCCGGTTCCATCCCACCCTCCACCCCTCAGCGCCTTCCTCTCTGAGTTCAACCCTGGAATGACAGAGGTCTGTAAAAGGATGTCTCAGCCAGAGCCCTCAAGGATCTTAAACATATCTGGCGAGCTCCCCAAGGCCCGCGCGCTCAAAGCCACTACTTGAAGTAGTTGAGTCCTGCCACCAAGAAGAACTTCTCCAGGAAGAGCTCGGAGTCCAGCACAGCGATGTGAGCCGCTCGGCCAATCAGGGTGTTGGCAGTGTTGGGCAAGGCATGGAACACGTTGTGTCGGATCAAAGTGCAGTCCTTGGCATCCACCAGAGGGCGGAGAAGGTTGTTGATCATTTCTGCGTAAACAGGGCCTGGGAGGAGGGAAGGTGGATGAGAGGCGAGGGCAAAAGTTCAGCAGTGGGATCTACAGAAAAACACCCGCCAGTGTGTGTTGGTTCCTAGTCCTTGGCAGAATATCTGATGCGCCCTACTAGGCAGAGTTGCCTTCATCATGATTTCCTTCTGCTTTTCAAATCAGAAAGTCAACAGAATGGAGAAGAAGGAAGAGGAAAGGAGAAGAGATAGGAGAAAAGAAAAAGAAGAAGGAGATGGAGGAGAAACGGGAAGGGAAGGGAAAAAAAGGAAAGGAAATGTGGCTTACCTGTGTGTCTGTCTCTGAGGGCGGTTTTACACATTTCGATCCTGGCTGAATGAAAGGGCACATAGCGGTCTTGGGGAGAAGCAACCAGCACAACGTTTTTAAAATACTGCAGACCTGCAACAAGCCGGGTGGGTGCTGTTTTGCTCAGGCAGTTTCAACCCACAGCCTCTGCTTAGCACACATTTCACAAACGCGCCCGAGAGAAAGGAAAAGCGGGAAGACACCAGATTCATGGGTAGAGTCACTGAATGATGCTCTCTGGGTCTGGGAGGGGCAGAGAGGCTCTGCAAGTCAGCGGGGAGGGGGCAGCTTTGACCTCATCCACCACAGACCCTAAGGAGCTCACGACCCTGAGCAGTGGAAGATAAATAACAGGTAAGTGACAAAAATGCCTCTCTGAAATGGGAACAGTAAGGCGTCCGTAAGGAAGTAAATCTAGTATTTTTCCACTCCTCTTCCCCAGCTGCATGGCCCCCTGCATTCCAGCCCCAGTAATGTCACCTGCTGGAGGAAAATAGCCTCTGACCTCATCGCTCTGCAGGTCATCTCACCTCCCTGAATCAGCCTGCTCTGAGACAGAGGGATCTCCCAGTTGAAGCATCACAGCCTATTCTTTCAGTCCCCGAGCTCACTGGGGATATCTCAGCTCTGCGGTGCTCCACCCAGGTCCCCCAGCGGACTGCTTTCAGCCCAGGGACCCTGTGGGGGATGCCTCCAAATGAAATGAGCCTTTTCATCCCAGATAACAGCCCAAGACCACAAGCTGGGGGCTGGTGGACTCTCAGTGACCGGCAAGGGGCAGGTACCAGCCCTCCTCCCTCTGCAGGGTAACTCCGGAGGGGCCACGCTGTGAGCTGACTGCTCCTCTGCCCAAGCCTGCTTCCCTCCTTTCCCCATGGGGCTGTGGCTCTCATGGTAGCACACAGAGACAGACATGGGGGGGTAAGGAACCTGTCCAAGGTTACTATCAGTCCAGGGCTACGCCAGACTCACACCCAGGGAGGCAGAGATAGCATCAGAGTCAGTGTTCTGACACTGATGGAAGATTGTGGGTCATGAGGCAGACCCTGAGCCAGGCCAGGTTGCTGGGTAGGACTCAGTGGAACAACTGGTCAACCTCTCTGCTCCCTCAGTGGACATGAGGTCACTGCTGTGCTCTGCTCATTCCCTTGGCAGGTAGAGTCTTCAACACCTGTATGAGCTTCCTCATTGCAAGTGTGGGTGAAGGTGTGATCTCAGGCACCCCCGTGTCCCCCTGCCCTGTCAACAGAAACGGACAGTGTCCACCCGCCCTTTTGGTAGGGGAATCTGCACCTGGGTAAAGAAGCTGTCAGTTGGACACAGACCTGGGGACATTGAAAGCTTGGTGGGAAGTGGAGGCTGCAGCTCTAGGGCAGAGGACACTGCACACACCTGTCTCTGGTCCCCAGGGTGCAGGGGAGGCGGTCCAGGGGCAGCTAGTCCAGGGGTAGCTGTTGGGCTCCCTGTGAGCTGAGGAGGCTATGTCACACTGCAACTCCTGATGACATCCTTCTGTGAGTGAATTAACACAGCCTTAAATCTAATTTGGCTCTCAAGGTTTGGCTCTCCAGCTCTCACTCATCACCACCTTGGTGTGCAGCTGGGAGATCCACTCACCTGTCTTTTGGCTTAGTTGGTAGAGGAAACATTTGCGCAGATCAGCGTTATCCCTGAAGGTCAGCTGTAAAAGTGACCCGGATTTCTTCAATTTCTGCATGAGCCACAAGCCTAGAAAGATGAAAACCAAGCCAAACCCATATCAAACAGATCCAATCAAAAAAAAAAAAAAAAAGAATAGGGAAAGATTAACGTTCACCTGTAGCTTTTAGTTAACTTGAAAAGGAGAGTGTACAATTTAGCAAATACTTGGAAAGTTAGAGGTACATATGTATTGTTACATTCTGGAGGCAGAGATAAAATCTTATGAGACAGGCTTCAGGAGTCATGAAGTTAACCAAACCCTTTGATTTTTCAATCCCCTTCCATAAATCTAGACTAAGGAAACAGTCTGAAATACCAAAAAAAAAAAGAAAAGAAAGAAAGAAATCTTTAAAGACGCTCCTTACAGAGTTTTGCTAAGAGAACACACTAGTCATAGCAAACACCCTCTACAACAACACAAGAGACAACTCTACACATGACCATCACCAGATGGTCAATACCAAAATCAGATTGATCATATTATTTGCAGCCAAAGATGGAGAAGCTCTATACAGTCAGCAAAAACAAGACTGGGAGCTAACTGTGGCTCAGATGATGACTCCTTACTGCCAAATTCAGACTTAAATTGAAGAAAGTAGGGAAAACCACTAGACCATTCAGGTATAACCTTAATCAAATTCCTTACAATTATATAGTGGAAGTGACAAATAGACTCAAAGGATTAGATTTGATAGAGTGCCTGGAGAACTATGGACAAAGGTTGGTGACACTGTACAGGAGGCAGTGATCAAGACCATCCCCAAGAAAAAGAAATGCAAAAAGGCAAAATGGTTGTCTAAGAAGACCTTACAAATAGTTGAGAAAAGAAGAGAAGTGAAAGTCAAAGGAGAAAAGGAAACACACACCCATCTGAATGCAGAGTCCCAAGGAATAGCAAGGAGAGATAAGAAAGCCTTCCTCAGTGATCAATGCAAAGAAATAGAGGAAAACAATAGAATGGCAAAGACTAGAGATCTCTTCAAGAAAATTAAAGATAAGATACAAAGGGAACATTTCATGCAAAGATGGGCTCAATAAAGGACAGAAATGGTAGGGACCTAACAGAAGCAGAAGATGTTAAGAAAAGGTGGCAAGAATACACAGAAGAACTATACTAAGGAGATCTTAATGAGAGCCAAACACCCTGGAGTGCAAAGTCAAGTGGGCCTTCAGAAGCAACACTAGGAATAAAGCTAGTGGAGGCAATGGAATTCCAGCTGAGCTATTTCAAATCCTAAAAGATGATGCTGTGAAAGTGCTGCACTCAATATGCCAGCAAATTTGGAAAACTCAGCAGCAGCTACAGGATCAGAAAAGGTCAGTTTTCATTCCAACCCCAAAGAAGGGCAATGCCAATGTTCAAACTACCGTACAATTGTACTCATCCCACACGCTAGCAAAGTAATGTTCAAAATTCTCCAAGCAAGATTTCAACAGTACATGAACTGAGAACTTCTAGATGTTCAAGCTGGATTTAGAAAAGGCAGAGGAACCAGAGATCAAATTGCCAACATCCGTTGGATCCTAGATAAGGAAAGAGAGTTCCAGAAAAACATTTTCTTCTGCTTTATTGACTATGCCAAAGCCTTTGACTGTGTGGATCACAGCAAACTGTGGAAAATTCTTAAAGATATGGGAATACCAGACCACCTGACCTGCCTCCTGAGAAACCTATATGCAGGTCAGGAAGCAACAGTTAGAACTGGACATGGGACAACAGACTGGTTCCAAATTGAGAAAGGAGTACGTCAAGGCTGTATATTGTCACCCTGCTTATTTAACTTACATGCAGAGTACATCGTGTGAAATGCTGGGCTGGATGAGGCACAAGCTGTAATCAAGATTGCCGGGAGAAATATTAATAACCTCAGATACACAGATGACTCCACCCTTATGGCAGAAAGCAAAGAGAAACTAAAGAATCTCTTGATGAAAATGAAAGAGGAGAGTGAAAAAACTGGCTTAAAACTCAACATTCAAAACACTGAGATCATGGCATCCAGATCATCACTTCATGGCAAATAAATGGAGGAGCAATGGAAACAGTGTCAGATTTTATTTTTCTGGGCTCCAAAATCACTGCAGATGGTGTCTACAGCCACGAAATTAAAAGACACTTGCTCCTTGGAAGAAAAGCTATGACCAACCTAGACACCATATTAAAAAGCAGAGACATTACTTTGCCAACAAAGGTCCATCTAGTTAAAGCTATGGTTTTTCCAATAGTCATATATGGATGTGAGAGTTGGACTATAAAGAAAGCTGAGCACTGAAGAATTGATGCTTTTGAACTGTGGTGTTGGAGAAGACTCTTGAGAGTCCCTTGGATTGCAAGGAGATCCAACCAGACCATTCTAAAGGAAATCAGTCCTGAATATTCATTGGAAGAACTGATGCTGAAACTGAAGCTCTAATACTTTGGCCATCTGATGTGAAGAACTGACTCACCAGAAAAGATCCTGATGCTGGGAAAGATTGAAGGCAGGAGGAGAAGGGGATGACAGAGGATAGGATGGCTGGATGGCATCACCGACTCAATGCATCAGAGTTTGAGCAAGCTCTGGGAGTTGGTAATGGACAGGGAAGCCTGGTGTGCTGCAGTCCATGGGGTTGCAAAGAGTTGGACCCGAATGAGTGACTGAACTGAACTGAACAGATCCATTTAGGATACAGAAAAGTGAAAATCAACCTTTCATTTAGAAGTCCAGCTATTTACTCTGGTTAAGATGAGATTAACATGGAAGAGTATTATGTCACATGCACAAATAAATAAATTTGATAAAGATGCAAGGAAATAAGACACAGGGTGTATATATATTATGATTGACGTGATGATGTGCATGCTCAGCTGTGTGACCCATGGACTGTAGCCTGTCAGACTCCTCTCTCTGTGGGATTTTCCAGGCAAGAATACTGGAGTGGTTTGCCATTTCCTACTCCAGGGATCTTTCCAACCCAGGGATCAAACCCATGTCTCCTGGCATTTGCAAGTGGGTTCTTTACCACTGAGCCACCTGGGAAGCCTTACTGCCATGCAAATGTGCGTGAATGCAAATATAAGGAGAGTGAGCCATACAAAATCACTCTAAATATGCTAGATGGGAAGGATTATTGGTAACGTCTCATTTTTCAGTGAGACATTTCACTAGTGTTGCAAAATTACTATTGGGGAAAATGTGGTCTAAATCATTTGTTTCTGTTCAAAACTGGCTTCCTTGGTTTGTGAGGGAAGACAGCTTGACAAAGGAAAGAACTTCCATTTGTTATGTATTGATGTCTCTAATAACCCATGTTCCCAGCTTATGTTCTGCAATAATGTGAAAGCAAACGGATCTGAGCCACCTCCTATGAGGACATCAAGCAGCCCAGTCCACCCTGAGGGCAGGCAGCTAAGTACAGGTGTGGGACAGTGGCTGACCAGCGCCACCACTCTGAAGAGGCTGGCTCCAAAGCCAGGAGGCTCCATGAGGAACAGCCTTCATCTCTGCTTTGCCCTCCCCTGGGCCCCGCATGGCGCTGAGGGGTGCCGGTGCTGGTGGCGTCTTACCTGTGCTGACCAGGGCACTGTTGTTGTACAGAGTCCCCAGGTGGGGCCCGGACAGCGACAGGAAAGTGTGGAGTTTGTTGAGGTAATACCGGAACCGGGGCCGCGTGAGGACCGACCGGATGATGATGTTGCCGAGAGAATGGCCGATGAAGCTGCGGAGAGGCGGGAAGGGTCCACGTGAGCGACCGCAGGACGGCAGCAGCCAGGGAGATGCTGCATCTGGAGCACCGAGGGGTGAGCCAGCCTCCAGCTCCCTCAGGACTCAGGGGGAAATGCAGGGTGGGGGGGGCAGTAATTCATCCCCACTGGGGTTTCCAAACGCTGGATACGTGGAGCCCAGGATGGAGCCCTCGTGATGGAGACCCTGGGCCCAGTGTGGTCACAAGTACAGACACCTTCCCACTTTGTGTTATTAGAGCAGCCCCTCCACCCAGTTCTGGTCTCTACGCCTCCCTCGGGGCACCTGGAGCTCCTTTCTGGAATACACCTGGAGCACGGACCCTCCAGTCATTCATAGGTCAAGTCCCGGCTTCTCAGCCTGGCCCACTTCCACCTGCCTCTCCAGGGCTCCTCCACCCTCCGTCACCCCCTCAGCAACCCATGCATACTCTGCCCTGGCCGCTCCACTGCTCCGAGATCTGTGGATCCACACATTAGCACTTTCGGCTTAAATAATTATTTATAGAAACCCAACTAGATGAGAGGCAGAGTTCCCTAGCTCTTCTCGTGCGTATCCTCTTGAAAAGTGAAAGTGAAAGTGTTAGCTGCTCAGCCCTGTCCGACTCTTTACCACCCCATGGACTATAGACTGCCAGGCTCCTCTGTCCATGGAATTCTCTAGGCAAGAATACTGGAGGAGGTAGCCATTCCCTTCTCCGGGGATCTTCCCAACCGAGGGATCAAACCTGGGTCTCCTGCCTTGCAGGCAGCTTCTTTACCATCTGAGCCACCAGGGAAGCCCCCACGTCCTCTTACTTTTTAGTATTATCATTGTTAATTTTGTGCATACTGTGGGGCTTGCAGGAGCTTAGTAGCCCCACCAGGGATTGAACCCAGGCCTTTGGCAGTGAGAGCACCGAGTGCTAACACTAGACCACCAGGGAATTCCCGTGAATTTCTCAGCTTGTTGACAGTCTGTCTGTTTGTCTGACTCTGCTGTGCAGCTTGTGGGATTTAGGTTCCCTGACTAGAGATCGGACCCAGGCCCCGGCAGTGAGTAGGGAGCCCTAGCCCCTGGACCACCAGGGAACTCCCACGTCCTTTTATTTTTACCTAACTCTGTAGGCCTCCGCATCCTCATTTATGAAATAAAGGAGTGACAGTTCATCCCCAAGGCCTAAATGGGATCGTGGATATTGAGGACTCACTTCCAGATACGTCCACATCGGCAGGTGCCTGAGGAACACGCTATGGACTATCCCCTTAACCCTTTCAACATTGACACCCAGTTGTCTGTTACAGTGTAAGGTCACAGTTAGTGCTGAATGAAGCCCTTTTATGCGGCAGGTAATGAATCCCTTCGGGCTGGTCCACTTAATAGATGGGGAAACAGGATCAGAGATGGAGAAAGTCTGTTCAAGGTTACATGGTAGAATGCGGACACAAACCTGTAACTGTCAAACAAACAAGGATTTAAAACCTAGAGTATTTGTTTAAGGGCTTCCCCAGTGGCACAGCAGGTAAGGAATCTGCCTGCATATGTTGACATGAATCAGCCATGGATTTAGCTGCCAACTAATAAAAATAAATGAAAAAATACATAAATAAATGGAATAGAAAACGTTCAAAAAAAGAATGCCTGCAATGCAAGAAATGCAGGGACCAAGTTTGATCTCTGGGTTGGGAAGATCCCTGCAGAAGGGGATGGCTACCCACTCCAGTAGTCTTCCCTGAAAAATTCCTGTGGACAGAGGAGTCTGGTAAGCTACAGTCCAAAGGGTCACAAAGAGTTAGACAGGACTGAGCTCACGGAACACACATATTTAAGTCCAGTTCTCTTTGTAGTGAGCTGCACAAGATGTAGGCTCCTACACAGCGGCTACGCCAGACAAGGGCATGTCAGCAACCCTGGGACCCACGGCTGCTCTGAAAGGAATCTAGTTCCTTGAAAGGCCCAAGTTAACTAATCCCAGCCTGGTATTCAAGTGGCATCATGCTGAGCTTGTACACGGCAAACACTTAAAAATGGCACCGCTCCCCCCAGCATTAACTACCTGTGGTTTCCTTTTACCTAATTCTCGATATGGAGAGGTTGTACAACTGGATGTGCTGAATGATTTCATCCAGTAACCGATCAGTCATGGTATCAAAATCTGCAAACGTGTCCATCTGGAAGGAAAGAGAGGAAATGGGTATTGAGGGGGCAGTTGCACAAGGCCAGGCTCTGTGCACAAGCCCGTCTTCCTCCACCGAGCCTCAAGGTACATCCTGGGGGCATGCCCATGCTTGACCTCAGGCTACAAATTAGGGTTCAACATCAAGAAAAGTAACCCCCAACTGGGGCTTTCCAGGTTGGACTATGGGTTCCCTCTTCCATGGGGAGCTAACAGGGTCCACCCTTTAAAGAAAGGTTGTGACGATTAAAAGGGCAAACAGGTGCCAAGGGCTCAGCACATCGTAGATGTTCAAAATGATTCTCTTTCCTCTTCCTCACAAGTCTGTCCCTTCACCCTGCAGAGTACATGGCCTTGTACAGAGCAGGTGTCAGAGAAAAGGCAGAAGGACTGACCACTAAGCGGGAGCAATGAGACTAAGTTCCCATCTTTGCCTGTTGACTACTCTCTGTGCGGCTCCCGTGTTCCGTGGCCATGAGGCCCTTAGTTACAAGCAGAAATCTGCCTCCAGAGGATACTTAGCCTCATCCATCTCAAGTCCCCTGAGCTGGGAATCAATGACAACACCCAACGCCACCTCTTGGTCATGGACTCTTTCAAGGCTCATCTACCTTGACACCCCATTAAAGCTCCAGCCCTGAAATGGCAAAGGCTCCATAGTTTCCCTCTGATGATGAAAACGTCACGATCCAGCTCCACTGGTTACACCAACACCAGTGACAAAGCCCTTCCCCAGACAGACCCACAGATCGTTTATGCTCCAAGCTGTCACCCAACCTACAACCTGTGAGGTCGAGAGGGCCAGTCACCTGACTCGCATGTTCCCCCTTCTTATTATTTCCTCCTCCCCAAGGAAAATGAGCTCTCCAGACCTGAGCACCTAGCCAGGGTCCCCTGGCAAAACTCCATCCCACCTGTGTGGCCATAATCATCACAGTGATTTTAGGAGGCTCATCTAAGACATGAGTCGGGGACTGTTTTGGTTCTGATGTTTTTGTTGTCATACCTGATTCTTCTCAGACATGAGGAAATCCAGTTTTCCTCCAGGGAGCCCCAGTTCTATGAAAGTCTTTACCAGCCGGAGGTCTGCACTGTTCCCTAAAGAGGACAGATAACCCCACACAGACCCACATTGAATCCTGTGACATCTGACACACTAAGGATTTATTTCTTATTTCTCTCCTATCCCTCCCGCTTCCCATTTTTTTCATTAAGTCCATAACAAAAGCAATTAACACATGTCCGGCCCATTGGTCCCCATGCGGCCCCCTCTTCCCATCCACACAGGCTCAGGGCCACCCTGGCAGCCCTCTCTCACTGGGGTTAATCCCCCAGCTATCATTTTCTGGCTTGTGAACATAACAGTCCAGAAACAGTTGAAGACATGCTGCCTCCCCCTTCTTCAATTAGTTCTGTTTATTCAGGACATTCTGCAAGTGTTGTTGATAAGCAGCAAAACCCAGCCTGATAGCTGTTTTTTAAATTTATTTTTAATTGGAGGATAATTACTTTACAATGTTGTGCTGGTTTTTGCTGTCACAGTGCAGATCAGCTGCAAGTGTGTGTGTGTGTGTGTGTGTGTGTGTGTGTGTATATATTCCCTCCTGCATTGATAGCTATTTTTTTTTTTTTTGACCAGGACCATTTTTAAAGTCTTTATTGAATTTGCTACAATTTGTTGAATTTGTCCCTGTTTTATGTTTTGGTTTTTTGGCCATGAGGCAGGTGGGATTTAGTTCCCTGACCAGGGATTGAATCCTAGCTCCTGCACTGGAAGATGAAGTCTCAACCATTGGACCACCATGGAGAGTCAACTGCAGTAGCTGTGGGACCTTATACAAGTTAGTTAGCTGCCGTCTTACTCAGTCTCCCCCGTTATAAATGGGCCAAATAATAGTAGCTACTCTGCAGGGCTGTTGTCAGGATCAACCACATTAATATATATTAAACATCTAAGAAGGCTCCGGGACCATGGTGAGTGATGTACACATCCTGGTCTTCACCATCACCACCACCACCATCATCATCATCTGGAGTGGATGATCTACCACTGGATTCTTGGCCACTTCACCAAATAGACCTATGGACTCAGCATTCTGGTATGTGATGCGTATAGCCAGCACTGGATGCAGACAATTAAGTGCATTAGCCCCAAGAGTGAGAAAAAGTAAGGATATTAACAAGAGTGTGTCACAGAAGTGAAGCCGACACCATTCCCTATTTGATTATCATAAGAAGTATGTGACCACAGGTTTTGCTGCTCAGCAACGGTGAAGCCCTAGAGGGGCCCTTTCATTTCTCTGACCCTTAGTTATTTGTTAGATCCCATATAAAGTGGATGTGACTTATTTATCCCTCATTGCATTAATCCATTCATTTGGGTATTTCATTAACTCAAACATATTTTTTGCCAAAGAGATCTTTCCTTTGGGAGCAAGATCATGCCATTTTCCTAGATCCAGTATACTTAATATCATTCCACGGTTGCCTACTGAATATTTGTTGAGCAAACCCCTGATCTAGATTCAACCATAAATATGATAATGTGTCTATATCACAACATTTTGAGGAGGAAACCTTTTAGAACTCACCATCCAGGCCATGGACACAGACTACCAGGTGAATCCCATCTTCCAAATTTTCTTCCTCTTCCTCTGGTGGGAAATACGGTATGTCAGAAGCTAGTACAGATAAGTCACTGTACAGAAATCCATCAATCTTCAGCTCTTTTTTAAATTTCTCTTTGGCCTGATAAAAACTGGAGAATACACTAATTAATCACAAGTCGAGCTGTGTGCTCCACGTTGAACAGGAGATGAGTTGAGCTGAGATGCAGGAGTGATGAACATCTATAAGGAAGTCTGTGCCAAGTGGCAAAGGCTGAATATGGTACCTCATGGGAGAGGTTAGTGAGGAAGGCTTGGTTCTGAAGGAGGCAAGAAAGCAATCCAGGAAAAACAAAGGCTAGATTGAGTTGGTTTCTGTAGATGTGGTTCCTGTAATGAACAGAACCTCAGAGATTCTATCCAGCTTCAAGGACCCACACAATCTTTAATTAGTGCTTCAGGAATGAAAGTTTATTACCCTGACCTCCACCTACTTCTCCAGCATCACCCCCCAGCTCCCAAAAAGAACAGTAGGAGAAGATATTTCATTCCCTGCATGAATTATGTCTCTTATCTTTATTTCCATGTGTTTGTGCATTTGGGTCTATCTGTCTGAAACACCTTTTCCACCTGGTTATCATCTTCTTTGCCTGGTTACCTGACCAGGTGGTGATCAAAAGCATGAACACAGGAGTCAGAACTCCAAGGTCAAAACCTCAGCTTTGACACTTACTATCTGGGGGTTTCCCTAGTGGCTCAGTAGTAAAGAATCTGCCTGTCAATGCAGGAGAAGTGGCTTCCATCCCTGGGTTGGGAAGATCCCATGGAGAAGGAAACAGCAACCCACTCCAGTATTCTTGCCTGGGAAATCCCATGGATGGAAAATCCTGGTGGGCTACAGTCCATGGGGTGGCAAAGAGTTAGACACAACTTAGTGACTAAAGAGCACAACAACCACCTGCGGGCCAACTATTAACCTCCCTGCGCTGTTTCCTCATTTGTAAAAAAAAGAGGGGCATCACACCCTCATTGAATTCATGAAGTTGTCTTTGTTTTGTGTATGAAGCAATATAATCAATGCAAAATGCTTAATACAGTACTTGAAACAGATTAAATAGTGAAAAAAAAGATGAAATCTATTACCAGCCATATCATCATCACCATCATTGTCATCAACAAGATGTCTCATAGTTTCTCCTCCACTTAGGTGTCATCTCTAAAAAGCTTCTCCTGGCCACCATTCATTTCCATCCACACTGATAGCTCCACAGAAAAATTAGGTCCTTCTTTTTCTGGCTCAGCTGTGCACACCTGGACCACCCCGTGTATGCAGCTGCCCTCATTTGCTTCTGTCATCTGTCCACCTCCTTCTGAGGCTGGGAGCACAGGACACGAGCCGGTACTGGACAGTGCCTGCCATGTGTTAATTAAACTGATGACATGGGCATTAATAGCTATTTAATAGTCTTCGCAAAATACAGGATCCAAAGTTTACCTGTCTATGCAATTTCTTTTGGAGATATTATAAATGTGTAACTGTTCAGCCCTTTTTTGAACACGTGAGTGAAATGGGATACTTTGGTTAGATGATTCAATACTATGTTTAATCAAATGCATAGTTTATAGGGGAAGGACTGCTATGAATACAGACCCAAGACAAGGATAAAGGGATGGATTCTGGCATTTCAAAAGAAATGATAAACTTAATAATCACCCAAGAGGTGTTAAGGAAGAAAATCTGATGAATTAGTCCTATTCTCAAATGGCTCTTAAAGGAATTGTGCAAAGACAGAGGTTGTTCATCATAAGAAAAACTGAAAAGAACATTTACGGTTTATCTTTAAAGGATTTTGTTAATAATTCATGGTACATTTATACAATGGAATATTATTTAGACACTAAAATGGTAATGCAAAATAGATTTATAAACATAGAAAGATATTTCCAATATACGAAGCTGGAAAAAACTTGGAGTTTATAAAAATTATCTTACTTTTGCAAATTAATAATATATACATTAGAGAAGGAAATGGCAACCCACTCCAATGTTCTTGTCTGGGAAATCCCATGGACTGAGGAGCCTGGCCAGCTACAGTCCACGGAGTCGAAAAGAGTTGGACATGACTTAGTGACTAAAGAAGGACAATAAAATATATACCTAAAAATGCACATAGGAAAAAACATAGAAGAACTTACACATGGGCTCTATTTGAGAGATGAGGTTATTGACCATTTTTACTTCCTTTTACTATTCTACATTCCTGACTTGTACAAGAGGAGTATATTGCTTCATTTAAATCAGAAAATACCTGATACGCCATCCTGACACAGTATGCACGAAACTGAGAAATATGTGGGAAAGTCTGAAAGATGATGCTGCGATAGAAGCTGGCCATCAGCAAACCTACCTGAACATTCTCTCGCTGACTTCCTCCTCCAGCTTCCTGGAATGGTTGGGAACGACTCCAAAGGAACCCAAAGGTTGATGAGTGATGGGGAATGGGGTCTGTTTGGAGGAGAATCCAGCCCTGGCAGGGGTCTCCTTGGGCACAGACGAGAAAGGGAGACAGGTGGCAGTGCAAGACACAGACAGGTTGACGACCTCGACAGCTTTCAGGCTGTCCAGAGAGAAGGTCTCTGCAGAGGTCACGTGGGAGAGCATGATGGAGGCGCCTGCCCTGGGCTCTTGGTTCCCCGTAACCTGGGAGGGAACGGACTGAGTCACAGCGGAGCCCACGGTGTCTGCTCCTCGGACATCCTCCGGGCAGGTGTCATCTCCTCTGCTTGGCGCCGTATCCTCCACGAGGCCAGGGCAGCTGCTTTGCTCCCCTGCAGAGCCCACGTTGATGATTTTGGCCGTGGCTGCACAGCTCACGTCAGGCACCTTGGGGTGGGTGAGACTCTCAACGTCCAGCACGCCGCTGTCAAGAGGAGCCCCTGTCCCCATGTCAGAGTTTCCAGGCACGCCTTTCGGGGTCTCCACAGGTTCTCTGGGCAAAGCTCTGTGCCCAGGCACTGCGAGTCCGAGAAGGCGTGGTATTTTTAAATCCAGACCTTTGGTTTCAACACCTGGAGGGTTGTCAGTCCTGCCATCCAGACAACAGGGGCCTTGGGGGTCAAACCGACCCTCCTGACCTTTGGGGATATCTATGTAACTGGGGCCCTGCAGGTTGTCATCTGAGACTTCCTCCACAAGGCCATGGTCGACCCCAGCTTCCTGGATTGCGGGGCCATCGCTGGGTCGAAGGCAGCGTCCTGAAGGGTCGGTGCTCTCGGTGGGCACGGCTGAAGTTTCAGAGGGACCACCCCCATGCCGCGTGGAGTCCGCATCCTCGGCAGACTCCTCGGGGCTACTGATCTGGGGCGCGGACACTGACTTGGTCAGTTTCGTGAGTGCCAGTTCCCGCTCCTCCTCCTCAAAAGGCAAAGAGCTGATGGACGTGAGAGAGGCCTGGATCCCGCTGGGCAAGCTCGTGTTGCTCTCGGTGTGCCCCCCCTCCAGAGAGTTTCTGTGCAGGGCGTGTCTCCGGACCAGCTGCTGCAAGAAGTCCCTGTCACTGGGTAGCTCCAGGGTTCTGCTGCGAGCCTCGGACCAGGCGACGGAGCTTGGCTCGCTCTCAATGCCTGAGTCAGAGATGATGGAAGAAGATCTCTTGATGACCCCAGAGAGGACAGACACTTCCTCCTTCTCCTCTGTGTGAGGGTCCTTTGGCAAACCCTTGATGTCCAAGGGGTCCCTCAAAGAAGACTGCAGCGGCTCGCAGGGCTCCGAGGGTGTGACCTTCAGACTCAGCAGCACCATCTTGCTCCCTTGGTCCACTCCCTTTCCTAGACAACTTAACTCATGCAGGGTGGTTTTCTCTGAAAAGACGGCACTGTGATGACTTCCACCTGCTACCCCTTTGCTTCGCTCAGTTCTGCCGAATTCGTGCTTGTCTCTGGAGCACCCACTCTCATGCTGGGCACCAGTGAGCACTGTGGGTTCTGCTCTGAAGGGGTTCTTATTGCTAGATTTCACGTCAATGTAGGTCAGCGCTGGGGCCTGGCCATCCTCTGGACCAGGGCTCCTTCTGGGCAGGTCCTCATCTGCCAGCGGATGCCCCCCAACATCAGACCTTGGGCCAGTCCGATGGTCAACTTCAGGCACACCTGCCTTGCTCTGGAGTTCACCAACCATCAGATACACCTGAGACTCAGAGCACACGTCTGCATGACCGGGTGTGGCGGCCTTCTTACTGGGCCCGGGACACCTAATAACCTCACCAGAGTCTGTGCAGGGCGGTTTCATGGAGGCCAAGACAAGGCTTTCCCTCAAAGGTGATTTTCTATTTACAACAAGGTCCTCCTCTCTGTTGTTTAGGTTCATTATTGCTGGACTTGTTGCTGGAACATCAAAATTAGGGTAAATACTCAAATTACATCCTACGGAAAGAAAAAAAAGAAAGAAAAATGTGTTATACTCTTCAGACTCTACATTCACAAGTGGTCCACCTGATTGTATGATAAAGAGTTTGTGTGCACTCTATTCCCTGATCCTTGATCCTGAGAGATAACCTCTAAATTCCTGAAATCTCACAAGTAAGAAGCGCTTCCCTGGTGGCTCAGTGGCAAAGAATCCACCTGCCAATGCAGGAGATGCAGGTTCGATCCCTGTGTCATGAAGATCCCCTGGAGAAGGGCATGGCCACACACTCCAATATTCTTGCCTGAGAAATCCCTGGACAGAGGAGCCTGTCTACAGGCTACAGTCCCTAGGGCTGCAAAGAGTTGAACACGATTTAATGACTAAACAATAACAAAGGATGTCAGTTACTCGTGTTGGGTTCTGATAGACAGTGGTGCTTATTTTAAATATATTTTCCAACTGCTCAAATTTTCTGTAGTTCAATCATATAAATATAATGAAGATTAACATATATATAACACATCAGCATATATATATATATACACCTATACACGTGCATGTGTGTATGTGCACACACACACACACACACACACACACACTCACAGACACAAGCCAATGTTTTGCGCTTGTTTTGAGCAGCTGGGTTGGCTGCTGTCTCTGGAGCTTATACACATTCAAGCTGTCATGCACAGTGTAGACACTAGATGTCAGGGTACAACTAGCTGAAAACCCAATAACGTGTTTTGTTTGAAGCACTGCACTGTTTTCAGAAGTCACCTAGACTTCTACGTTTTAATTGGTGGATAATTGCCTTACAATACTGTGTTGATTTTTCTGCCCTACATCAACACGAATCAGCCATAGCTATACACAACATCTCCTCCCTCTGGAACCTCCTTCCCACATCCCACCCGAGGAGTCCAGAAGCAGGTCTTTCCTGTAACTGTCCTTGACTTCCATGAGTTGTCCATTCACTGCGGTGAAGTCACTTCCAATAACAAGGTTAATCTTAGTTCCTGTTTCTCCTCTATGAACTGATAAAACACCTCACTGATTTGTTCCCATGGCTATTGGTATGTAAGCAGAATAGCCGATGGGAACCCAATGGTACTTCCAACCCTTGAGTTTTTCCAAAACTAAAAAGACACACCTGTGGCTGGGCAGTCCACATATCTGTCCTCGAAGATAACGGGCAGGGTGTTCCAATCTCCGTCAATGTCCAAGCACTCTGCGGGCAGCGGGGGCATGGTGGTGAGGTACTCCGAATTCCGGATATCCAGGGACAGCTGGCTGTGGGTCTGGATCCTGGGGAACATGGGCCCGGTGAGCATCCAGGGGTGATTTAAAGGTTTCAATCTTGCTGTCCCTTTCCTCTCATCCCAAGACAACATTTAGAAGATGTCCAGTAGACTCTAACAATTGCCCTCTGTCTATCCACCCTTCCTTTATTCCCAGCTACCTATCCAGCCCCCAAAGCCCTGGCTATAGGTCTTCATACTATCAACAGTTTCACATTCATTCATTCAACAAACTGTCATTGAACACTTCCTTCCTGTGTGAAAAGAACTGGCTGGCAGTGGTCAAACAGGAAGAGAGGTGATAAAACATACCCTTGCTACTAACCAGTTCTATGTCACTTTTAAACACTTTTTAAATAGTGCAACCCATGGCAAGAAATGCCCTTCATTTTCCATGACCACCCAGTACAATCACACACACTCCCAGAAACACACATGCTGAAACAAAAGCTTCTTATTACTACCTATCCTATTTCATTTAAAAAGTGTTGTTCCAAAGCCATGAAGACAATTTCACAGTCCACTAAATGGCTGTAACCTATTACTTGAGAGACACACTCTAGTCTGTGCTTGAACAAGACAGGCCTTGACAGCTGAGTTTCACTTGTCCACCCTGATTTGGGAGGATGGTTCTGTCTCTGATGCAAACAGCATGCCCTCCCTCCCCTCCATGTCTGACTCCTAGATGAGAATGCCTGTGTGCATGCTTAGTTGCCAGCAGCATGGAGCCCCTGTTCACTGTCTCATTCTAAGGTTTAATTCTGTTCACAGCACTTAAGACATGTCCTCTGGTAATCTTCTCAATCTGAAATAAAATTTCCCTCTCAATTCTATAGTTCTTTTATTTTAAAAATTAACTTTTAGTTGGAGGACAACAGCTTTACAATGCTGTGTTGGTTTCTGCCACACAACAATGCACAGTGTAAGTAAACACAAATCCCCTACCTCTCGACCCTCCCTCCCACCCCTCAATCCCACCCTTTTAGGATACAGTTCTTATTCTTAACGACCTAACTAAAGCTTCTGTTGTTCTTGTTCAGTCACTAAGTCATGTCTGACTCTTTGGGACCCATGGACTGCAGCACGCCAGGCTCCCCTGTCCTTCACCATCTCCCGGAGCTTGCTCAAATTCATGTCCATTGAGTCACTGATGATATCTAACCATCTCATCCTCTGTCAGCCCCTTCTCCTCCTGCCCTCAATCTTCCCCAGCATCAGGGTCTTTTCCAGTGAGTTGGCTCTTCGCATCAGGTGGCCAAAATATTGGAGCTTCAGCTTCAACATCTGTCCTTCCAATGAATACTCAGGGTTGATTTCCCTTAAGATTGACAGGTTTGATGTCCCTGCTATCCAAGGGATTCTCAAGAGTCTTCTAAGTTTACCTCCTCCTACATAGCATCATTGCTATCCTAGTGTATGCTCTTTATTATAGGTTAATATCTACTGCTAATTGAATGGTATTCAATTTCTCTAATAGCTGAAGTTACACTATGGGACAAATGACATAGTCACTTAGGTATCTGCAGGGCTCAGTCCCTCACCTGCTTTAGAGCTCTGCTCAAATGTCTCCTCAGGGAGCCCATCTCTGAAATGCCAGAGAAATAGCACCTTCTACAGCCTGCCACACTGATATATTTCTCCAAAGCATTTACTACATTTGGCATAGAATATTTATTTATTTATGTTTAAATATGATTCCATTACTAAAATATGGGCTCCATGAGAATGTGTCTGTTTGGTTCACTGCTGGATGTCCAATGCCCAAACTAGTGTCTGGCCCACAGTCAACACTAAATAGGCACTTGCTGAATGAAGTAATCTCCCTTTTATACCTACGCACAAGCTAAGAGAGACTCAGTAACCAGTCAGATGTCACAAGCAGCATAAGTTCCAGGATCAGAATTTCAAAACATGCATATGAGATTTGAAATCCAAGGTCTTTCCACCATAGTCACTTGCCAGTTTTTTAAGATGTTAGTTATAATTATCATAGCGCGAAGTCTGAATTCTTTATCCTGGCCCATAAGATCCCACATAGGCTGGGTCCTACCCTACTTCTCCTACTTGCTCACTCCAGTGTAGCTCTACCTGCTTCTTGATGCTTTCAAACACCTTATGTTCCCATATAAGAAATCGTTACAACAGCTATCCCCTCTGACTCAACAGTCTTCTCTCATATCAGGATATGACT
This sequence comes from Odocoileus virginianus, assembly GCF_023699985.2. Lineage (NCBI taxonomy): Eukaryota > Metazoa > Chordata > Mammalia > Artiodactyla > Cervidae > Odocoileus > Odocoileus virginianus. Next base: position 3,016,551 of record NC_069688.1, on the reverse strand, counting down.
TATTATAACCCCAATTCAGTTCAGTTGCTCAGTCGTGTCCGACTCTTTGTGACCCCATGGACTGCAGCACACCAGGCTTCCCTGTCCATCACCAACTTCCAGACCTGGAGTTATAGTATAACCCCAGTCTCTGCTCAAATGCTACACCCTCAGAAGAGTGGTATTTTACCACTTCGGCCAAAACATTCCTAACCTCTAAGTGATGCTTTCGCCATATTACATTGACATACAGGTTGTTCTCCTGTTGCTCAGTTGAGTCTGAATCTTTGCCACCTCATGGACTGCAGCACGCCAGGCTTTCCTGTCCTTCCCCATCTTTCAGAGCTTGCTCTAACTCATGCCCATTGAGTTGGTGATGCCATCCAACCATCTCATCCTCTGCCATCCCCTTCTCCTCCTGTCTTCAATATTTCCCAGCATCAGGGTCTTTTCCAATGAGTTGGTTCTTTGCATCAGGTGGCTGAAGCTTCAGCTTCAGCATCAATCCTTCCAATGAATATGCAGGATTGATTTCCTTTAGGATTGACTGGTTTGATCTCACTGCAGTCAAAGAGACTCACAAGAACCTTCTCCAACACCATAGTTTGAAAGCATCAATTCTTTGGCACTCAGACTTTTTTATGGTCTAACTCTCACATCCACACATGACTACATACAGGTTTTACAGGTGCAAAAAAGAAGAAAGTGAAAAGATCTTCAGGTCTGTCCTAAGTGATAGATGAATTTCAGTGTTTCTCCTGCTGGATTTACTGGGGCATCTCAAGCATTATTCCATCCAAATGTATTTTGGAGGCAAACATACTACTTGGAAACAAAAAGAAACCTCTAAACTTGTGTAGCCAAGACCAAACATCTTGGAGAAAGCAGGAAGCACTGACTCTGTCCACCAGGGAAATCTACTATGAGAGACAATGACCTCATCTTCTGTCAACCCTCTGATTTTTCTGAGCATTTTTACATTTTCCCATCTATCTTCCTAATTAGATAGTTCAGTATTAATTCTCATGCTAAATGCATTTCATAGCTGCTGCAAAGTCTCAGGTGAATTCTGTGGGTTTTTTTTTTTTCCCTGACATAGCTTGTGGCCATACACCTGCTCCTAATTCATTTTGCAAAGAGGACTCAGCACAAATGTCTTCAAGGACCTAGGAAGTTTCAAATCTATCTACAGAAACATCATGATACTCAATAACAGCAAAAACTCTGGCTACTGACCTTCTCTACCACCTGCCAGCTCCAGCCTCAGCAATCTGTCTGGCTCTTGCCTTAGAGAAAATGCACCTGAATGTAAGGAGATGGGCAGACTCTCTCCTTCATGACCAGGGAAGAGCTAACTTTGATCAAGAATGCCCTTGGCGCTCATGGTATGATGTGGACATGCCGTTGGTTACTTACAGATTTTCCTGAAAAGTCAGGACTGCAAGTTTTTGGTGCTCCATATAAAAGAAGGCCTCGGAAAACCTTCGGACCTGAAGAATAAAACAGTATAAACAACGTGACTCACTGGGTGGGTTTGGCCTTCATTTTTTAACAGGAAATTAAGGCTCAATGAGGGAAGTAACATATATTAATAAGAGGAGAGTTGAGTCCACAACCCAGAGGTTCTGAAACACCTTTCTGCCCTCCACAGCTGCCCTCTCTCATTTCTACTTCTTAACACAAACCTGATTTATGGACACAATTGAACACATGTTTATTGATCTGCTCTTGTTTTGCATTCTGTCATTTTTTTAAATTTAGGTCTTATTTCTTCTACTAGAATAAAAGACACTTGAAAACAGAGGCCATAAATAAATGCAGATGAAATAGAATGTGCAAAATCAGTCATGTAAGTGTGTCCACTATGCATTTTGTAGACAGCTCTCTGTCCTCTTGCTGGAAATGAGAAGACCAACATCTTTTATTAAGCATGAGTCCCCACCCCCTGTGCACTTCCACCTGGTGGCAAAAAAAAAAAAAAAAAGGCTTCAAGAACAATGGAGGACATGTGAAGATACTTTTTCAAAATACTTTCAAAGCACTTCATCATATTCTTTAAGATCGGCTCGCCATCACTTGGTAGCCAAGGCTGATACTTTATGAACAGTAGAGCAAAGAACTTCCCTAGAGCAAATGGGCTTCCCTTGTGGCTCAGTTGATAAAGAATCTGCCTGTAATGCAGGAGACCCTGATTTGATCCCTGAGTCAGGAAGATCCTCTGGAGTAGGGGAAGGCTACTCACATTCCAGTATTCTGGCCTGGGAGAATTCTATGGACTATAGAGTCCATGGGGTCACAAAGAGTCGGACACGACTGAGCAACTTTCAGATCAAAGAATTGAGAACCAAAGGAAGTTCACAAAATTTCTCTGCAAGTTCATGGTGGGTCAGGACTAGCACTTGGGTTGACAGAAGCCAATCCTGACTTTTATTCTACCCAGTGAACCAACTGTTGAAAAGCTTCCTTGAGATATCTCTGCCATGTGACTACAGAACTTACACTGTTTGACCCCTTACCCGCAAGGTGTGATGCTCCTGGGTGAGATGAGTGGTCACTTTGGAGTGCAGCGTCACTGTGTCCAGGAACTGGGTCCACAGGGCCGTCAGGCGGGAGGCCAGCCAGGCGAGATCCTTTCTTATCTGCTCAGCTATCTTCTCCGGATTATTCAGCATCTGGGGACGCAAAAGGGTTGCGGTGAAGGACCTCTGCTCCATGCAGCTACTGCCGTCTTCCTCTGAAGCCTGTACTGGCTGCTTGGCTTGTAATGAATCTCTCTCTCCAGACTCTCCTCTATAGACCATTATGTTCTGAACTCAGTATCTGGCCATCATGACAGTTTCCACTTATTAATAGCGAGTACTTGGTAAGTAAAACACAAAGCGTCTTTTTAAATATATACATGAACTACTTAATCTCTACAATGAACCTTTGTTAGAATGATTGTAACCATCATTTTACACAAAAATAAAATGAGAGAATTAAATAGAGCATACCCAAAGTCACATAAAGCTGGGATTGAGCTGTAAGATCATCCCCCCACAAAGCCAGGGCACCATGCTGCCTTTCCAGAGTAGATGCTGGAAAACATCTCCTGAGAAACGATAAAGTCTTTATAACCTCACACACAGCATGTAACTTGCTAGGTGATTTCCACATGGCTGGGCTCCACAGACCCAGCACCAACTTGCTGCCACGACTTCACATTTCTTAAGGAGAATCCTAGGTTGCCTTAATGAAAGCCTGAAGGACTCAGCCTAGATAAGCCCTGGAGCTGGTGGAGGAACCTCAGGCTAGCTTCAGTTTAAAGCTGGGACAGCCATCTGCTTGGGGGTGACTTTTATTCTGGAGTAGTGAGAAGAGAGATTACATCTCTGAGTATAGACAGAGAACCAGTGGTCCAAGCCTAACCCTGAATCCTAGGTGTCATCATTTATCTACCAATAATTTAAAGTGCATCCCATGACCCAGGCACATGCTTAGAATACATGGGGACACGAAGATGAATAAGAGAGTGTCTCTGCCTCCAGAGAGCCTCATCCAGTGCAGGAGGTGGGAAGGTGACTTTACCATGAAGAGTAGAGCCAATATTTTAGAATAACTTTAAATTTAGTATAATCTAAAATATTAAAGATTATGTTGTACACATGAAATCAATGTAATATTATAATTCAACAATACTTCAATACAAATGTGTATAGTATCCTCATCCTTAAGATATGGTTAAACATGAACTCAAGAACATTGAAAAAAAAAAAAGAGTGTAGGGATCTATCTGCCCTGGAAAATAACACTAAGATACATAACCATGGCCATTTCAAACTCCTCTCTGAGCTCCTTCTTTGCTGGGTGCCTCAGTTTCTCATCTGCAAAATGAAGGTGCAAAGCAAATAACTGTTTATTGGACATAATGATGTCCAAAGCCTAGCTTGAAACACTGAAAGTTCTCTTCACTCTTCTTGGACTAACAGCTGACACTAGCATAATGCACATAGGGTGGAGCGAAGCATCTGAGAGCAAGAAAAACAGAGAAGAAGAAATCTGACACCAAGTAAGGCTCTTTAACTGTTGGGTATTGCAGCTTTGTAATTAATGACTAGCTTCCAGATACAAAGCATCATTTAACTGTAGCGTCTCTAAGCTGCTTCTTCCATGGGGCAAGATATGTCTTTGATGAAGACACAAGGTACAAAACTCCAAAACGAAAGAATGACCCTTACTTTCTTCTCATGGAAGCATTGCTTCCATCACTGGTTCTGTTGGGAGTCAGGGAGAAAACGGGATGTTCAGTCTTGATTCAGGCCCATAATCCATGACCCAAAGTGTTAAGAGTCAGAAAAGGAAGGACTTGGAGGGTGAGGGACACAGTCAGCCACTGGAAAACCTTTAGGCTGGAGAGTAAGGCTTTTAGATGGACTACTAGTGGCTTATCTTTAAATTCTCCAACCAGTTACCCTCATAATGGACATCAAGCTCCTGGATTAGCACAGGGCACTTTTTGCCCTGATCATGTTCCCAGCTATACCTCCGGCCTGGGGCTACCCATGGCTCCAGCCACATCAACCTGAACACACAGCTCTTTGCAAGCACCAGACCTTTGATCAGCTTGTACCTCTCCTTGGAAGGTCTCCTCCCATCTTCCAATCTCTTTTCCTCTTCTCTCCACCACTTTGGACCTGTCTGTTCTGCACCAGGGAACTGTTTCCAGAGCCAATGCAGTTTGCCTTGTTTCTTTCTTTTCAAATTAACTGTTATTAGAACTGTTTTATAATGTTGTGTTAGTTTAGATGCAAAATGCATCAGCCATACATAAACACACATCAGTCTGCCTTGTTTCTGATGGTTCTTTTGAAACTTCTACTGTGTTTCAAGTGTAAGACCAGCCCTCCTCTTCTTGAAGTCTACTTGACCTTGCACAGACTACTCTCAGGGTACCGCTTTCCAGGTATTGCTCAGTGCCCTGCTTGGCCTGAACGCTGAGGTTTATCCTTTTCAATATTATCTGTACCTTCTCCACAGCTGATGGATGATGAAATCTCAGCAGCTCTTTTCTTAGTAAATGGGTGATTCTGCATCTGTTGAGAGGCACCTGGGCCTCAGCAACTGAACTTCCCTCACTGGGCTTCTTATCCTGACACCCCAGCCCTCCCCACCCTCCATTTCAGCAGTACTGGCAAACGCAGCATGAATTCTGAGCTCAGCCACCAGAGAGGAAAGGCAAAGCCATTCATTAAATGTGTCTTTGCGAGAATTATTTTTTCCCCTAGTTGATGACAGAAATGGCTCCAGATAAGATTAAGAAAGCTTCTAATTAAGCCACAAGAGGACTTTCCTACCCTCACGGAGGCCTGGGCCTGTTCAATTACAGATGATGGGCGTGGAAGGGTCTCTCTGATGAGAAAAAGAGAAGCCCTTCAAGCTAACAAGGAGGCAGCTTGGACCCAGTGCCATTTTGGGGGAAGCTGCCTGCAAACCCCCACCCGTTCTGCTTTGCAACTGCCCTCTTGCTGTTCATCTGGGCCCAGCCAAGCTCCTTTGCTCAGTCGTCCCTGACCCCCACCCCCTTGTGCGGTTTACTGATGACTGTTGTGAGTTTGGAGGATGCTGAGCTCTGGGGAGCCAAAGGTAAATACGTCCAGTCCTGGAAGAGGCACATGGTCCAGTTATAGCTATCTATCTCCATAGTTAAACCTACAAAGTGCTGTGAAAGAGATAGATCCTGAGTACTGTAAAAAGATCATGGAAGGCTTCCTGGAGGAGGTGATGGCAGCATTGCATCTTCAAGGTAAGCAGGGGTCAGATGGAGAAAAGCCTGCTTCATATCCCCTAAACTAACTGTGTTCTCTCATCATGGGCCTCAGTCCTGGCTGCAAAGTGAATCATGTGCTAAGTCGCTTCAGTCATGTCTGACTCTTTGAGACCCTATGGACCATAGCCCACCAGGCTCCTCTGACCATGGGATTCTCCAAGCAAGAATACTGGAGTCGGTTGCCATGCCCTCTTCCAAGGGATCTTCCCAACTCAAGTATCGAACCCACATCTCCTAAGTCTCTTGCACTGGCAGGCAGGTTCTTTACCACTAGCACCACCCAAAGCCCCAAACTGAATCACTGGGAGACTATAAAGGCTTTGGGCTCATCTCTGAAGGTAGGACCCAAACATCAGGATTTGGTGGATATTCTGCATGATTTGACCCTGTCTGCTGTACCGAAGTGTGTAGCTGAGTTTCACTAGAAACTTTCCATCGGTTACGGAGAGCACAACCCGTCCTTTCTTAAAGCACTGCACAGCAGGGCCCCTGACTAGCTGCTCCAGCTCACCTTTCCAGCCCAGCCTCCCACAGCCGGCTTCAAATGCCCCCACCCCCACCCTGCAGCCATCCTGGGTCCCAAGCACCCGTGGCACTCCATCAGGTGCAGTCTCACCCTGGTTTTGCACGGTGGTCCCTCCCTGCCTCTCTCCTGACCTCACTGAGAGCCGCCTGTGCTCCCAAAGCCCTGCCTCCTATCTTATGCTCCTGGTCCAGCAGTGATGCTACCGACAGCTCCTGCCTCATGTGGGCTGTTAGTCCTGGGAAGCTCTCTGCCATCTTCGTGTTTGTTGTATTCCCAACAGAGTAGCCAGCACATAGTAGATGCTTAAGAAATGTGAGTAAGATTCACATAGAGTAAAAGTGCAGCCACACCCCTGGCAGTCCAGCGGTTAAGAACCCACAGATCCATTGCAGGGGGCAACAGGTTTGATCCATGGTTGGGGAACTAAGATCCCACATGTTGCATGGCACAGTCAAAATACAAAAATAAATTTTTAAAAAAGTGCAGGTGAATTGCTCTGTGACTTCAGAGCTCTATGTTTGTTTTCAAATTGTCTTAAAGCACCCGAAACAGTTTCCACTTTGGAGTCCACCCTTGAAATGGATGCTTTGTGACCATATGCTTGGTTGACCACTTGGTGGTGATGCCCTGCCTCTAAACACCCTGTGGGCAGTGATGTGCCTTTTAGGAAGGTTCTGGGGAGGGAGCTCTTTTTCTTTCACTCCCAGCAGTGGGCCAGCCCTTCCGCAAACCACAGAGCAGCCCGGTGCACACCCGAACTCCCCCTTTCCCTCCCTGCCACCCAGCTGCCTCCCTCCCTGCAGCTAATCTGGTTACTCTGAACCAGATTAAAGTCTGCAGCAATACCATCACTCAAAACCAGGGGCCATTTCCCTGCAGCTTGTGGGCTCCGTGCCAAAGCAGGCATGCAACCCACTGGCTTTTCGTGAAGTATCTCTAGCAGTCCGAGTTGTCGCCTGAACCACTCCGGGGACCAGATGCATCAGTACCGCAGTGGCTCCCAGGTGGCCTTGGGTTCAGGCCCCAGGTCCACCCTTAGTGGTTCAGGGCAGCATGCTCCTCTGTGGCAAAATGAATGGGTACACACCTGTGTCCCTCGACCCCAGGCACTCGCGGCTGCCGTGGGGGCAGCACCTGGGGAATGTGCATTTCAGGCGCACAGCATGATGATACACGCGTATTCTGTGACCCCAACACAGGCTGGGAGCTGGGATCCTCCGCAGCAGTGCTGCAATGCCTGCATCTGGACACCCCTCTCCTCCAGCGATAAATACAAAGAAACTGTGTGAGAATACAAGTGATGGGTGCATGGGCACTTGAAATAAATTCCGGGCAAAAAATACAAAGAGACCAAAACCCAACTGCCAGTTTTGAAGAGTCCGGGGCAAAAGCAGGGTACTGCGCATGCTCCCTGCACACGACACCTCCTAAGGGGTGGACACAACACCTAAGCCCTTCCCCTGGCCCTGGACACACCCTACCCTCACCCCATATAAAGAACCAGCTTGCCCCCACCTTGGGGAGTGAGCAAACAAGGGAATGTGTTACTTGTTCTTTCTCCCTCCTTCTGCAGCAGGGACCACAATAAAGCCTTGCCTGAATTCCCTGTCCGGCCTCTGATCAATTTCTATTGGTTAAGAAGGCCAAGAACCCTAGTTGGTAACAACGTGACTGCCACAATAAAGTTATTTAATACACCTATCACCTCATAGAGCTAAAACATTTTTTCTTGTGATGAGCACTTCTAAGATCTACTCTCCTGGTAAATTTGAATATATAATACAGAAGTGTTATAATCACCATACTGTATATTACATCCCCAGAACTTAATTATAATGGGAGGTTTATACCTTTTGACCACCTTCACTTGCTTCCCTCACCTCCACCCACCCCTACTCCTGGCAACCACCCATGTGGTCTCTTTTCCTATGAGCCTCTTTCTTTTTTTTAAGATTCCACATATAAATGAGATAATATAGCATTTGTCTTTTTCCAAATGACTTATTTCACTCAGCATCATGCCATCAAGTTTCATCCATGTTGTCACAAATATAATGATTTACTTCTTTTTGTGACTGTATAATATTCCACTGCACATAGACACAGTGCATCTTCTTTATGCATTCAGGTCAACATTCAGGGTATTCCCATGCCTTGGCTATTATACATAAGGTTACAATGAACACGGGGGTGCAGATATCTCTTCATGATTTCATTTCCTTTGAATAAATACCCAGAAGTTGGAATTGCTAGATTGTATGGTAGTTATATTTTTAATTATTTTGAGGAACCTCCATACTGTTTTCCATAGTGTCTGCACCAATTTACATTCCCATCAACAGTGCACAAGGGTCCCCTTTTCTCCACATTCTTGCCGGCACATATTTCTTGTCTTTTTGATGAGAGCTATTCTAACAGGTGGTTTTCCTAGTGGCAAGGGTGGTAAAAAATCTGCCTGCAATGTGGAAGACCTGGGTTCAATCCCTGGGTTGGGAAGGTCCTCTGGAGGAGGGCATGGCAACTTACTCCAATATTCTTGCCTGGAGAATCCCCATGGACAGAGGTGCCTGGAGGGTCACAAAGAGTCAGACACGACTGAGCGACTAAGCACAGCACAGCACATTCTAACAGGTGTGAGGTGATTCCTCATTCAGTTTTGATTTTTTAATATCTGGGGAGCTTTTAATGAAAAACGCAAACCCATGAGCTCCACTCCCACCTCCAGTTGGGAGTTTCAACCAGTTTAGATGTGACACAGGTCAAGATGTTAGTCCAAGTGTATTTCTACTGAAAGGCCAGGGATAAGAAACACTGGTTTAAAAGACAGAAATGCTAGTTTGCAATGAGACCATCTCAAGTCCTACCCAGACATGGATTAGCCATGTCACCAACCTTGAAGGGCATGCTCCCTTCCACCTCATGTGCCTCTCATTACATGAGGATAACTGTGTTCATCCAGACCTTCCAACACCATGGGATGTAACAGTGCTCCAGAGACTGTAAACAACTGCTTGCATCAGCTGAGTACTTATTAAACACAAACTCTTAGTACATGCTTGATGAACTTTTGATGAACATACATCACTGTTTCAACATCATCATCATCGTTGAAGCTAGCCTCATGCCAAGTGTCAGCCATCTGAGCTGAGGTGCGAGATTTCTGTCACCCTCCATGAGAAGCACATAACCCAAAGTCAACAAACATTTGTTAGGTGGGTGGGTAATAGACAATGAAAAGTGTGAGTGCTAGGGTGCTTCAGTCATGTCCGACTTTGTGACCCTCTGGACTATAGCCCACCAGGCTCCTCTGTCCATGGGATTCTCCAGGCAAGAATACTGGAGTGGGTTGCCACGCCCTTCTCCAGGGGATCTTCCCAACCCAGGGATGGAACTCACGTCTCCTGTGGCTCATGCATTGCACGCGGATTCTTTACCGCTGAGCCACTGGGGAACCCCAATAAATAGTGTAAGTGTCAGGGAAACCAAGACCTGTTAACCTGTTTGGTGTTTTCAAAATATCTAGCACATGGCCGGGCACACAATAGATGTCTAAGAGACCCAGAGATTTAGGGCAGTGGGATAGGAGACTGTTTCTTCAGTTGAAGATGTAACAGGAGGTTACCAGTCGTGTCTTTTCATCTCTGATCTCTACACCAAGCAAGCAACTCTGCCCCATATAATGACTGCCGTTCAGAACCAAGGAGTTAGCTCCCTGATTACCTGTAGCTCTGAGCACAGCTGAGAGAGTGTTTCTTCAACAGCAAGTGACTCTAGAAAGAAAAAAAAAAAAACAATGAAACAGACACATACTGAACTGTGGAATTGCTAATGGAAGGAAAGAAGCACAGATTTCAAGTCAGCATTGACGTCACAGAAAAATTACAGGCTCTGTGGACTCCTATCATCTTTTGGGTATAAAAGATCCTGTTAATAAAAAGCATGATTTGAAGCCATGTGATGTCACCCTGGGTTAAAGTCAACATGTTCCATGGGTGCATTTCTGAGAAACAGAAGATCCCCAGGTTCACTTAGTGAGGTCCAAAACAATCCCACATTCTGCTGCGCTTTTGTGGGTATGTGGGCGTGCACATACATACACACACACACACACACACACACACACACACACACCTGGGTCCTGACATCTGGGACCTGGATCTAGATCCCCTTCACACAGCTGGATGTTCAGAAGTCCAGGAAAGTGGGGTGGCAGAGCCTAGCCTCCTGCTCAGCACCACCACCTCATTACAACCTTCCCCACAGGCAGCAGAGGGGCCTGCAAACTTGCCGTCTTCTCAGTAGGAACTGGGTACACTCTGGCCATTTGTGGTTTCACAGTTTTGCCTGTGTTTGAACTCTCCATAGTTCCAAGAGGCTGTGATGAGACCTTTCATGTGGCTGAAGCATGAGTTTTAATGAAAGCATTGTTGAAAAGGTGAGTGCAACGAAACCTTCAGCTCCAATGGTCCTCATGAGTGGGCACATGCTTGCCCACCTGGTTAGCTGCCCTCCACCCCCTACAAGGCAGAACAGACTTTGGTCTGTGCCCATGGCTGTGACTTGGGGTCTGGCACAATGCCTGGGACACAGTAAACATTCAATAAAAATATGGTGAGTGAGAGAATGAACAAATAAATTCAGTTCTTTGGGTAAAAAAAAAAAGTTGAAGCAAGAAGCCAACTATGAGTACACAGTCTTCACTTTCTGCCCTAGCTAAACTGGCTCTGAGCTGTGCGGGTCTCCTTTGAGTGCATCTGACCTGAAAAATTTCAACTCCAAGATCATGTGCTTCAAAGAGAGCATGAGAGGGACTTCCTCGGCAGTCTGGTGGTTAAGAAGACTCTGCGCTCCCAGTACAGGGAAGACGGGTTCAATCCCTGGTCAAGGAACGAAGATCCCTTATCCCACATGGTGTGGCCAAATATAATTTTTTTCAAAAGGGGTCTTAGAGCTGACAAAACCCAGATGGTAAGAGGGCACCAGAGGTCAAGGCAACAACAACAATATTGCACCTACTCCTTCATTCTGCACACCAACAACTGGGTGTGAGAGGTCTGGGCTCAGGTCCAGCTTCTGCCCTTAAAGACCCCCAGCCTAGTGGGGAAGAGAAACATGCAACTATACGATTGTTGTGTGGTGTGTTCAGTGTAATAACAGATGATGCACAAGGCTACCGATCCCACCAAAGCTATGACTTGCTCTGCAGGTGAGATCTCAGGACTCAGGGAGAGATGCTGAGGTTCCCTGCAGCAGGACGGTTATTAACTGTGAAAACCAGGCCGAGATGGAGAAGGAAATGGCAACCCACTCCAGGGTTCTTGCCTGGAGAATCCCATGGGCAGAGAAGCGTGGCAGGCCATGGTCCATGGGGTTGCAGAGAGTCAGACATGACTGAAGCGACTAAGCACGCACCAGGTTGAGGGCCTGGCTTCTGTTCTAAGGACAAAGGGCCTCTTTAGGGGATTTCAAGCAGAACTATGACCCACCACCTGCTATGAATGAGTGTGACCTGATATAAAAGGCTGCCCTGAGCACAGAACCTCTGTGCTCCTGCCTCGTCCTGCCATGCAAGGCTGTGTGACCCTGAAGGGTCATTTCACGTCTCTGAGCTGCAGTCCCACCATCTGTCAGTCAAAAGGGAGGGGGCCCAACGATCATGATGTCTGATGATGGACAAGGAGCAATTCACCCCTGGAAAACCAAAGATGATGACTACTGAGAGCTTTCTCTAATCACCCATTAAACACATACATGTAGGTATTTCTTGGACTGTTTTACACTCTTGTAAGTTGCAATCCCATAGCTACAGCCTCATTAAGAAAAAGGCTGTAAGCAGGCATTTTCCCTTAGAAAGCAACTTCACATTATGTACCCAGAGTAGATGTTTAATACATGTTTAATAAATTTAATAACTTGGTGGATGAATGAATGAATGAGTAAATGAACATGATGACTAGAGACACATGTCTTTTCCTGCATTGGCACACCCAAGATGTCCTCCTGCTAGAATGATGTAAAATGCCAAAACACCAAAACAAAAACCAAACCAAACCCACCCGAAACAGTGCTTGCTACTGTGACATTTACAAGAGCGTGCTGACTCTTCTGGGGCCCCAGCCCGAGAGCGGAGGGTCGGCTGCAGGGGTGAGTCTCCCCCGCAGGTAAGTTCCCAGCCCCTTACCCAGCTCCACGCGCGGCAGCTCCGGGATGTCCCTCAGGATGGTCAGGAAGTAGGCACGCAGTCCCCGGTAGGCGTGCAAGAGCAGGAAGCACAGCTCCCGGTGCCACTTGTAAGCGTGCTGCATGCAGTTCTCGGAGGGCACATAGAAGCTCCCCTGTGGGGGGCAAACAGAAGCAGAAGCTGAGGACCACCCTGTGGCCTGGTCCTGAGAAAACTGGCGAAGATGGTCAAGACTCCAGCAGAAGAGCTGGAGTCTCCTCCCTACCCTTCTACATGGGAAACCCACTGAAATTGGCCAAGTCTCTAATAATTTTCAAATTAAAGCAATAATGATAGCAATAACAACCTTAGATGATGATGATGACCATGATGAGGGCACAGACCTCACAGGTTTGGGGCAAGTGAATGTCACCCCCTCTTGTAAGCCTCTTTCTCTTGCCACTGTAAGAAGAAGCCGCGTGACCGACAGAGGGGGTTCCTTTTCACAGGGAGAGAAGACACTGAGAAAGATCTCAGAGGTCTTGACTGAAGAGCACAGTGCTGAGGCAGAGAAAAATGCTTTGCTATAAAATAAGAAGTCAGTGGGTTTCAGCTCTCAGTGTTGAAAGTGTCAGAGGCTGTGGGTGTGACCATGGAGTTTGAGAATGCTCCATACTGTGTTTGCAGGTGTAAGACACATCACACCCATAATGACACATCACAAGTCATTTATCTGAAGAGGAAAATATTCCTGAGTCCACAAGTTACTTGTAGGCGAGACACGATGGAGGAGGACCAGGACAGCTCTGAATTTCTTGCAACCCCGCCAGAGAAGGATGACTTTGGGTGAATGTCAGAAGGATTTAAAAACGAGAGAAAGGATTCTCAGAGATAGGGTTGGACAGAAAAACAGAGGTACTGTGTACTGTGGGCTTCCCAGGTGGCACTAGTGGTAAAGAATCCAGGTGCCGATGCGAGAGACATAGGAGACACGGGTTTATCCCTGGGTCGGGAAGATCCCCTAGAGAAGGGAACAGCAACCCACTCCAGGATTCTTGCCTGGAGAGTCCCATGGAGAGAGGGGCCTGGCGGGCTACAGTCCATACGGTCGCAAAGAGTTGGACGCAACTTAGCACACACCCACGCACACACACCAAGTACTGAGCAGGAGAATTTCATGGGTGGAGGAATCTATGGCTCGTGTGACTATGAGCGGAGCAAGTAAATGTCTCTTCACCATCCTGTGCTTCCTAGCCTGTCCTGCTCGGTGAAACTACAGGTAAAATGTTGTCAGAACTACATCCTCTTGGCTGCTGTGAGTTGACCTGTGTGCTGTCCATGAGGCAGCCTCCTGCCCTCATTGTTGCCTTCTCCCTTGGCTCCTTCTGAGAGGGCTGAGTTGGTGCAGTGGGGACAGAGAAGGTCTGATAGGGGTCAACAGCCATCTGAACTTCCTCTACTTCCAATGGTGTCGCAAAGGTGGGTGTAATTGCATGCACTCTCATCACTACATCATGATTGCTGGGTCATGGAATGCAAAGTGGTACAAATTAGGAAACCTGGCTGGAAGTCTCAGTCAGGTCTGCAGCCACCTCTCTCTGAGACAGTGTTAGGTTAATTCCTTGTTGTTTTTCAGTCACTAAGTCATGTCTGACTCTTTTCAATCCCATGAACTATAGCACGCCAGGCTTCCCGGTCCTTCACTATCACCCAGAGTTTGCTCATATTCATGTCCACTGAGTTGGTGATGCCATCCAACCATCTCATCCTCTATCACCCCCTTTTCTTGCTCTCAATCTTGTCCAGCATCAGGGTCTTTTCCAACATGTTGGCTCTTCACATCAGGTGGCCAAAGTATTGGAGTTTCAGCATCAGTCCTTCCAGTGAAAATTCAGGGTTGGTTTCCTTTAGAATTGAATTAGTTTGATCTCTTTGCAGTCCAAGGGATTCTCAAGAGTCTTCTTCAGTGCCGCAATTCGAAAGCTTTCGAATTGCTTTTTGAATTCCCTGGTAAAAGACTGCAAGACAGACATCAGCCTGCAGGAAGGTTGTGGTGTGTGCTCTGGGGAGCAATGCCCATGGGAGGGGGTGGGGCAGAGGGAGGAGCCCCTGCACCCTCCTGCAGGCACAGAGACCTCAGTCAACCCCAGGGGGAGCTCTGGACCTGCAGAGCTCTCTGGCCAGGCCTTTGTACTCGTGTGTTAAGTGTTACTGGTCACCTAGGGAGGAAGTGTGACCTTGGTCAGCGGCTTCTCAGACAGAGCAGCCTTCAGAGAGGGAATTGGGCACCCGCTATTGGCCACCATTGTCCTTGGCAGAGCAGGAAGGAGCGATTCAGGTCTAAAGGTGGAAACTGGGCATCACAGAATTCCCTACGGAAAGTCCCAGCAGTGTGCTTCACTCACGAGCACCTCAAATTAACCCTGGCTTTGCCTCACTAGGTCCCTACTGACTTGAACTGAAGAGAGACATTCAACAAGCTTTGGCATTGAAAGACTTCTCCATTTCGAGCAGAAAACCCAGGCAGGACACCGGTAGTCATCAGGGGCCCAGGGTAATCTGTATATTCCTGATTCTCATCTTTCCTATTATATTAAGATCAGAAGCCAGTACAGTTGTGGGAAGACAAGTGAAGCTTGTGCATAGCAGGGAGTGTGTGTGCTGGACTCTCCAGGTCTACGGAGCAAGAAATAATTCACTGTTCATAAACCACCTAGACGTTCCCATCACCCTGTATCTCACTGGATCCTTAACAAGCACCTTATAAGGAAGATATTCTCACTTTGATTTTCAAAATATAATATGGTAAAAAAAAAATAGTATGGTAAAAAAAAACTCAATATTACCAAAGGAAAAACAATATAAAGTTCCCTTTTCCCCAAGGTCCAGTAATTTTCTTGTACATCCTTCTATAAAGCTTCCATATGAATACATACTGATGTATATCTACATGCACTTACATGCATGTATGTCCTAGAACAGACAGACTCACACTGGAAGATGTTCCAAAACATTTCTCTGTTACTTATTTTTATTACTTATGCCTTGAAATTCTTTCTATTCAGACCAAATAAGTGATAGGACTGCAATTCCAATTTCACAGGTTAAAGGCTGTGGCTCAAAGAATACAGTGAGCTGCACAAGGTCACTGCATTTCTGCCCGCAGCAGGAAAGATTCTCAAGTTCAGGTGCTCAGCGAAGGCAGTCCTTGCTCACCTGCCACGTGTGCCTCTGGGAACCACGCTGACAGAGGACAGCTGCTCTGCTTAACTGTGACAGAGGCCTGAATACAAGCCCTGCAGTGCCTCCCTCAGCTGTGACTAAGCAGAAATAAAAGTGACAGAGGATTAACAAAGGCATCGGATCCAGTGGCTCTGAGTTCCCAGCTTGTTTGCTTCCAACACCCCCGAAACCCTCCGTTTTCCAGTCCTGCTCACAAGTGCATTTTCTTATCACCAAGGCCTCCTTTTGACAGTGCTCCAGGACCCATGGATGAGGCAATGGATCTATAAAGTCCATTATTAAGTTCCACTTTTCAGACTAGACACGAATCTTAGACAGATGTTCTTATACAGAGAGACATACAGAGAATGTTGGAGAATCTTCAGAAGGCTGATTCAACATGATTACTGAGATAATATGAAGTCAAAATGCTAACCCAAAGAGAAATCCTAATAAAATATGCCTGGATATTATATGCCTATTACTATAAACAAAACAAAAGGTATTTTCCATAAGTATTCAATGGCACAACATTTGGAAAGTGAGTTATTAGATTTGCCATAGAAAATTCCATTTGCTGACCCTCCAGGCCTGCAGAGCCAGCATGGAGGAACCTATACTCCTAATAGAACTGCAAGAAGTGTAATGAAAAATCCTGCCCAATCTTCCCAGCACAAAGGAAGAACTCTTTAGCCTTCCTCCTGATCAATGGTCTGGAATGGAAACCCTAAAGAATACAACAGGATTCATGCAGGGTGAGCCAAACACGAGGCTGTGTTCAGACCCACAGTGGAAGGCACTCCTGGCTAGGGCCCACCCCCATGGGGTCATCTGTACAACATGTGCATAAAAGGGGTGATAATAGTATGGTCAATTAGGGTTAAGGATTAAACAAAACCATTGGGTAAAACACAGACCTCTGTGATGGCTCAGTGCAATGCCAGGGTACACCAAAAGGAAATTTAAAAATCAGGACACGTCCATTGACAGCCTCTGAAAACCCGTCTATCAATTATGCAGCTCGCACCTCCACCATCAACCAGGTAGAAACTGACAAGTGGACTTTAACTTAATGGAACTCTTCAGGGAGCTGTGCAGGGATAAACTTTTGTTGGAACACAGAATCCAAAGTCAAATAGGGTCTATTCCTTGCTTGAGGACTATCCATGTGACTAAGTTAGTCTTTCAATATCTGAAATGTCAGTTTCCAAACATGGAAAATAGGGATAATAAGTTCAATTGTTTAGGTATCTGTTAAATGTTAGTTAGGAAGTTCTTCTTTCTCCTTCATTTATTACCTAATGAAGATAGCTAAACTTTCCATCAAATCAGACCTTTATATGCATGCCTCTCAAACCTACATTTCTGCATCTAATCCCTGCTCTGATCTCTAGATCCCTATTCCAAACTGCTGATTGGATAGCTTGCCTGTTGTCACAAAGGCATCTTAAAACACCTGTTATACAGAGTGAAGTAAGTCAGAAACAGAAAAACAAATATCATATATTAATGTACATACATTGAAGGGACTGATGCTGAAGCTAAAGCTCCAATACTTTAGCCACCTGATGCAAAGAACGGACTCATTAGAAAAGACCCTGATGCTGAGAAAGATTGAAGGCAGGAGGAGGGGATGACAGAGGATGAGATGGTTGGATGGCATAATTGATTCAATGGACATGAGTTTGAGCAAGCTCTGGGAGATGGTGAAGGACAGGAAAGACTGGCGTGCTGCAGTCCATGGAGTTGCAAAAAGACCCGACTGAGCAACTGAACAACAACAACAAATGGCATCTAGAAAAATGATACTGAGGAACCTATTTGCAGAGTAGGGATAGGGACACAGATGTAGAGAGCAGATTTGTGGACACAGCGGGCCGAGGAGAGGGTGGGATGAATTGAGACAGTGGCATTGAGATATATACACAACCATGTGTAAAATAGCTAGCTAGTGGGAAGCAGCTGCATAGCACAGGAAGCTCAGCCTGGTGCTCTGTGATGACCTGGAGGGGTGGGATGGGGGGAGGCGAGAAAGTGGCTCAAGCCGGAGGGGATGTATGTATCCTTAGAGTTGATTCACATTGTTCTACAGCAGAAACCAACACATTGTAAAGCAATTATCCTCCAGTTAAAATTTTAATTTTTTTTTAAAGGAGATTACTGTCCCTCTTACCTGATCCTTGTCTTCCCTCTGGTCTTTGTCAATGGACCCATCTTGCCCAACATTCAAGGAAGTCAAGGAGTTCCTCTAGTCTCCAGACCTCTCTCATCTCAAGAATCGAAGTCTTGAAAGTTTGAAAACACTCTTGCCTCTGCTCCACCTTGAGTCCTCTCTATAGCTTACTTTAATTACTACCACATCCTTCTAATCATTCTCACTGCCCAGGTACCACCTTTCATCTGTAGCACTACTATATTCAAGTTGGTTTAGAGCATCCCCACTGACATCTGAAGTGGCGCTAGTGGAAAAGAACCCACCTGCCAATGCAGGAGATGAAAGAGACACAGTTTCCATCCCTGGATTGAGAAGATCCCCTGAAGTAAATGGCAACCTACTCCAGTATTCTTGCCTGGAAAAATTCCATGGGCAGAGAAGCCTGGCAGGCTACACTCCATGGGGTTTCAAAGAATCAGACATGACTGAGCGAGTGAGCACACAGAAACTGTCTACAAGATTGAATTCATATTTCTTAGAATGGCATCCAAGGCCTCAAGCCCCAGTCACAACTCCAGGGTCAGCAGCTGCCTCT
Organism: Odocoileus virginianus; assembly: GCF_023699985.2. Lineage (NCBI taxonomy): Eukaryota > Metazoa > Chordata > Mammalia > Artiodactyla > Cervidae > Odocoileus > Odocoileus virginianus. Next base: position 2,998,108 of record NC_069688.1, on the reverse strand, counting down.
TGTTTCACTCCAGAATGCACTAGTTGCTATTCCTTCTTCTAAGAGCCTGCCCTCTTGCTGCTTGAAGCTCACCACCAAGAATCAGATCAATGTCCTGTCCCTGGTGAAGCTTCTCCAACTACTCCCTCCTCTCGGGTCCCTTACACATACCTCATTAGACCAATTATTTCTATAAAGTTCTCTCTCAAAACCTTCATGCACACATTGAGGTTAGACAGTGTGCTATGTCTTTGAACCTGAAACACTCGCCTAAAGAACTGATGCTTTCAAACTGCGGTGCTGGAAAAGACTCTTGAGAGTTCTTGGACTGCAAGGAGATCAAATCAGTCAATCCTAAAGGAAATCAACCCTGAATGTTCCCTGGAAGGACTGATACTGAAGCTGAACTCCAATTCTTTGGCCACCTGATGAGAAAAGCCAACCCACTGGAAAAGACTCTGATGCTGGACAAGATTGAGGGCAGGAGAAGAGGGTGACAGAGGATGAGATGGTTGGATGACATCACCAACTCAATAGACATGAGTTTGAGCAAGCGCCAGGAGATGGTGAAGGACAGGGAAGCCTGGTGTGCTACAGTCCACGGGGTCTCAAAGAATCAGACACGACTTAGCTACTCAATAACAACAACTGTTCATTGTATGCCTGCTATGTGCCTGGTACTAATTTCTGGTTCCTGAATTCCTCTTCTTGGTGGTTTAGTGAGTTTTTCACCACCATCTTTGTTTTAACCAATAAGAAAATAACAATAATAACAGGAACATCATTAATACACAGCCAACATTTATTATTTAACTCTATTAAATGTCAGGCAATAAGTGTTTTATATTTATGAATTATTTAATTCATATGCCAACCCAATGAAATAAGCACAATTATTTATCCCCACTTTATAGATTGGGAAACTGAACTCCAGAACGGTAAATACCAAATAACTTGTTTGCATGTCTCATGGCATACAAAAGGTAGACCAGCAATGCAGACACAGTCTGACACTGAAAACCACACATTCCTAGTCTTAATGCTGAATTTAATCTTCGATTTGAGCTTCAGGGAGTTGAAAGAGTCTGTGTTCACACATCCAGGAGGCAGAAGAGTTAAGCTTCTAATCCCGGTTAAAGCCTCAATTTTCAAAGGAAACTAGCTCTACAGATTTCAAGAGGAATCAAAACCTCCTTGTACTAACCTTCACTTTGTAACTAACTAGCTGCAATTCCAGGAAAACAGCTTTAACTTTCTGCCCTCTTAATTGTCAGCAGTACATTGATGCTGGGCTTCCCAAGTGGTAAAGAATCTGCCTGCCAATGCAGGAGACACAGAAGACCCGGGTTTGACTCCTGGGTTGGAAAGATCCTCTAGAGGAGGAAAGGGCAAGTCACTCCAGTATTCTTGCCTGGGAAACCCCATGGACAGAGAAGTCTGGTGGACTACAGCCCACGGGGTTGCAGAGAGTCCGACATGACGGATAGAGCACACACACAGCACATTGCTGCTACCTTAGTTAACAGTTCCCAAGTTTTGTGTCCCAATGCACTAGATCATGGTGACTAGCTGTGATTTGAGTTACAAGTATTTCTTACCAAAAATGGTTAACATACAGAAATCACAAATTCAAAGTCGTTCCTATCACCCTCTTACTGGTAACTCACAGAGGTTCCTTTAGCAGGAGCAAAGGGTTAGAAGATATCCAGGCTTGGATAGATGAGCAGACACGATGTGCGGAAAGTAATTCACAGTCTCAAGCCTAGGCCATGTTCCCACCTAGGCATCTGCTCCAATCTGCTTGTATGTCCTTGCTGCCCTCCAGCATCACACGGCCCCAGGTAACTGAATGATCATACAAATGACTGTTGAATGATCCCAGGGAGATCTATGTGGCTCCAGCCATAAAATGAATACATTTGGTTTTGTGTTTCTCTCCCTCTGCAAGTTGGATGTACCCCCGCCTCCCCTCCTGGAAATGAGGAACAGAATATTATTCATCTTCTAATCCCAGCTACTTTCACATTCTTTCCATCCATGTGGCTGACTGAAGGGAAATTTAGAAAAAAGAAGAAGGGCAGTAGTGAAGATGAAGAGATGCTCTGTAAAGGACTGTCATGGCGGTGGGAGGGGCAGTTATGGCATAATGTCCCTCTGAGGGGAGCTACAGACAATGGATCAAAGTCATAAAGGCACACGTTGTGGATAAGAACACTCTTTCTCTACTCTTGATGTGTTTTCGACGTGGAGGGACATCCACTAGCTTCATACTTCCAGTGCCTCTCCACCCACTTATTGAGCAAAAGGTGAGTTTTGGATAAAAAACGAGGTTCTACCCTGGAGTCTTCCTCTCTTGGTAGCAAGTCCTCTCTCAGCCCTGGGGGAAGCCTGGTAGATGGCAGGGTCTCCAAGGGGGGCCTGCATTTATCTAGCACAGTTGTATCTGATTAAGTAAGCAGTTGATTTTGGAGTTCAAGACCTAGGAACATCCTTGATCAAATATACACCAAGTGATCTCACATCTTCATTTTAATTCTAATCTGTCTTATTATTTTGTCTTATTTTCCAAATGGTGCAGCACTCAGTTGGGGGGAATAAGATATTGTGTAGCAGTTTCCCTTCGCACCTAGCAGATCTGACCTCCTTTGAGGACATTAATTCTTCCCTGTGTCATACTACCTGGGGTGCTTGGGAACAGAGGGAGCAAACAGAAGAGCTGGTCACTGATGGCTGGAAGGCTAGAATAGATCAGTGGGCTTCAGTCGCTATTTTGAGAAGTCATGGGGCTACCACAGCAGCAGCAGCAAAGAGGCAGGGTGGGTGGGGCCCCCACTGCATCAGAGCCTTTCTGTTCACAGCAGTTGTATGTTGGACCCTGCCTAGGCATTCATTTGAAAAAGAAGTCCTTAGTTTAAAAATAAATAAATAAAACTTGAAAATCACTGCACAAAGCTAATGCCCCTGAGTGCTCAACTGTTCTACTGTGGTCCAGAGGACAAGCCTAAATTGTGTGGCTGAAAATCAGACCTCAACAGTCTTTGTTGTTTATTGTTTTCCTTCCTGATTCTCGATTATTGTTTTCTTTCTTCTTTACTCATACTGCCTGTTTTAAACAACAGCTTTTAAAGGACTTTTAGAAGTTTTTAAAAGGAAAGAAATGACCCCAGGTCATTTCTGTAATTCCAAGTTCAGTGGATTTTTATGGAACTCTGTTGCTTTACCCCACAAAAATTAAGGAAACACTGAGGGGTTACAATCCTGCTTTTGCTGCTCAACAACTTCAGCACCTCGGACAGTAGCTGATTGTCCTCATTGGACAAGATAAAGGAAAAATGCTCTTTGCCTTTTTTCCTAAAGCACAACAAACACCAGCTCAATAGTCTTCTAATCACTATTGGTAAGAACTCCATATGAATTCTCCCACTGATGCACTGAATGGATGGTATTTTCTTTAATAATTTTTTAAATCTCTATATCACCAAGACATTGTGACTTATTTATTTAAAAGTTTAAAAAGTAATAACTCATTGGTTATTAGATAAGATGACATATTGACTCTGAATAATTCATAACTATCTTCAAAGTTTCCTTAATGCCTATTAAGTAATTTGGGTGAATGCATATACTGTTGTTTTGGATCCACTTGACTTCAGAGAACTGTATCCTTATATTAGAAGTACTATGACTGGAAGTCCCATTGGGTGTCCTCAGCATATCAATAGGGTCAGTTCAATCTGGCTTATCATCATGATCCTAATTAGTCCATGTTCAATGCTTCCTGTATGCCTGTCATTGTGCTAAACACTTGGGCTCCAGACATTAGCACACACTGCCCTCCTCCCCCTGGAAGAAAATATTCTCAAGTTGGAGGAACCAGGGACATGAATACAAAATTGTAGTGCAACATGGCAAGCATCATACTAGACAAAACCTTAGGATGCTCTGAGTGTGTGGAAAGGAGCAGTTAGGGAAAGCTTCTTGGAAGAAGCATTGCTACAGTTGAATCTCAAAAATCTGGGCGGGTAGACCACGGATGAGGGAGGGCACCAGAACAATCATAAACAAAGGTAGTGAGGGAACAAATTAATAAAGTGCAGGGAAATATAATCAGTACTTTGTTGCTAAGGGAAATATAATCAGTACTTTGCTGCTAAGGTAAATGAATCAGGAGAGACAAGCAGGAGATGATTCGGGAGAGACAGCCTAGAGTCTGATCATGGAGGGTCAGGCATATCATGTTGTGTGTGCATGCTAAGTTGCTTCAATCATGTCCAACTCTTTGTGACCCTATGGACTGTAGCCCCACCTCAGGGCTCCTCTGTCCACAGGATTCTCCAGGCAAGAATTGGAGTGGGTTGCCATGCCCTCCTCCAAGGGATCAAAAAACAATTCCCTGGCAAACAGAGACATGTAAGAAATGGACAATACATGGCTGGTATGCCTATCAGTGGGGGATGGGAAGACACATATTTAGCCCTCTTCTATGACTGGTTTCTCATTAGTCATTGCATCTGGCCCTCCAAACATTCAGGGAAGTTGAAATATTGATGTAAATATGCAAAAGTGGGACAGTCCCAGAGATGTTAAGCAAATAGCCTGAGGTTCCATAATTACTAAAAGACAAGTCCAGGATTCCAAAGCAGCACAGCCTTGCTCCGTTCTTCTACCAGGTCCTACTCTAAATTCATCAGAAACAACACCTTCTCAATGGAGGATGAGACAGCAAGAACAGGGACAATAAAAATGGCAGAGGTAAGGTGAAATGGCCATCAGATACCCTGGGTTCATTATGTAGCATGTTAAGGGTCAATCAATTAATACTTCCATCCCAAGGGACTAGTTTCAAGGCCATAAACCCAGACATATCTGCAGAATAAGTGAGCGGTCAGTCTCAGCACCTTGGGATATGGTGACCATGGTAAATGTTTCTACTTGGAATGCTGAAGAGGTTCACTACGGTCTCTTAAAGATGTAAAATTCTATGCCTTTGTGACTATAATTATCAAAGGTATTAAATTCCTTTAGCTGCCACTGGAATTAAGTCAGCATAGAGTCAGCATCTATAATTACTCTCCTATTTTAGAGTTCCAAAGTCTCCTGTGTGAATTTGGTTCTTATCTTTCTCCCTAGTACTTCGGGTAGACTTTCTATTATACACAACTCATTCTATAGGGAACCAGGAAAGCAGACCAGAATAGGGAAACACTGAAAAAAAGATTCTATGCTCTGATAGCAAACATATAAACACCACCCATGTGGCTCCTTATAAACCTTATCTGAGACACACAGCGCTCAGAGTCATTTCTAAGTGAGGTGGGGGATGACTGGCTCAATGTCACATGGAGGGTACAGGTCACGGCTATGGCTGGAATGAAGTGTGACTAATCCCAGAGCCCACTTTCCTAACCACCACCAAATCCAGCCTCTCTGGAGTGAACACTGGTTCTCTCTTAGCCTCTGCAGAAAACAGACTATGCTGTTCTGAGATATTATTAAGGAAAATGGGAGGCCACTGCACCAACACTGTCATTTTAGAATGTTTATTTCTACAAGAAACCAGCTCAGAATACTTGTAGCTTTTATTGGAATGATCATAGCCATTGTAGAAACCTAAATAAGAGTGTTTGCAGAAGAAGCTATAGTATAGCTAGAGCTTTTAAATCAATCCTCTAAAGGGTGTGTCATTATTATCCTCATTTTATAGAGAAAGAGACAAAGTGTCAGGAATTGAGGAAGAGTTTTCTATAAAACCCTATCAACATTTATAGACCAATAATGATCTTAACACATGTTAAGTCAAATCTGGATTGTGTCCACAGCCACGTTGCATTCAAATATTGCTGTGCAGTTTAAGTAGCTGCATTTTCCTTAGTGTTCAAGACCAAATTGTTAAATGTAAAACCACCAAAGTGACAGCACTAATATTGCAACACTTCTAAACTGAGGCTAGGGCAGTTGACTTATTTTTATGCTGGTCTATACTCGTCATTGTTTAGTTGCTAAGTTGTGTCTGACTCTTTGCGACCCCACAGACTGCAGCACACCAGGCCTCCCTGTCTCTTACTATCTCCCAGAGTTTGCCCAATTTCATGTCCATTGAGTCGGTAACTCTATCCAACCATCTGTACTTATTGACTGCTTATTATTTGCTATTACTCTGTTGAATATGGTGAGCACCTTCTGTATGACATATAGCCCAGCCTGAATGTATGATTAATACCTCACCTATAAAACAAGAATAGTAAGAACAATTACTGCCAAGAAATATAGTGAGGAACAACCGAGACAGGAAATGGAAGCAGAGTACCTAGAAGAGTATCTGGCAAAGAATGAATATCTCACAAATAACAGGGGCTTGTATTACAGCAATACAGAAAAGGTGCACGCATGCCACTTTATAGATGTAGAAGGACAGATGGCAGAGTTCTAACTCACATAGAGAGGACAGGTCAGAGATAACCTAGCATGATTCTGGTGGCCATCGTACTGGTAACCACACTATACAGACACTGTCTCCCTTTTCTCTGTGCTAAAGAGATCGAGGCATAGAAGTGGGAGGTGAACCGGAACCCCATGTCCCTGCTCTCTTTCAAATAGAGGTGATCTTTTTAAAATAATTTTAATTTTAAAGTTTATTACAGACTTAGTTTGAGAGGATGAGTAATACTGGTTTTGTTTTTAATTGGTTTTTGTGTTTTTGGCTACATTGTGTGGCAGGCAAGATCCTAGTCTCCTGACCAGGGATTGGACCCATGGTCCTGGCACTGAAATTGTGGAGTCTTAACCACTGCACTGCCAAGGAAGTCCCTAAATATGGGTGATTTTGACTTTCAGTATTATAGACAGAGCCTTCAAAAGTATGAATAGGCCACTTGAAAACTGTGTGTACTAATGAGGGTTCTGCAGACAGTAGATTCTTTAATTAAGGTGACTGGAGTCCATACACATCCTTACAATGCAGAAAATTCTGAAATATCCCACATTTGAAAATGCTGAATCTCTCCATTAAAACATTTATAGCTTTGACACTTTCATTTTCTAGTATTTTACTTCCATTTGTTCTTCATTAAAAGCAGTTCCCCAAACTGTGTGTAACGTTCAGCAATTTTGCCAGCAGTTGGCAAACTGGATGCTTAATATTTAATCTAATTGAGAGCAACATTACACAACTCAAACTGAACAAGCAATTTAGTTGTCAGATCATCATAAAAACCCCAAACACCTTTCTGATGAATGTCTTTATTTTTAAAGTCTGGTTTGAAGGAAGGCTCTGACTTAACTAAATAACTATCCATCAATGCAATTGGATGCATATCAAAGCTCTTTAAAAATTCCCAAACAGTTGCTGTGTGTGATATTATAAAAACACGAGAGACCACGTGTTGAGTGAAATGAGCATGCCCTCCATTGTCAGGGTCAATCTGAATTGACGTGTTGGTGTAGCAGAGTCTAACCTCATCAGGGCTCCACTCCGCGTGTGTAATCGCTGAATCTATCTGTTAAAAAAGTTTTGGAATGAGATGTCATCCATAATACAAGACTGATGACAGATTTTAGTTATGTAATAAATCAAGAGCCTGGTAGATATTAAGTACACCAGATGGCCACTCCATAAATAGTAGATACAATGAATAAATAATAATGATGACTGTTATCACTATCACAGCTAATTCTATTATTTTTGTTAATAGTATTTTAGTGTTACTATAATGTCATCTCATTTCTCCTCATAATCAGATCACACTCAAGAGTTACAGGAGGAGGCAGCGGCAGCAATAAGAGAGGTCAGTTCCACTCTGGGCATTATTTCTGATTTCATGTAATTCCTTTTTTGTTTTACTTGATGCCTTTAGTTCTTAAATACTTGACTCCCTATTCTGGCACGAACATCTTTTGGGAATCGAATTTTAGCTTGTTCAGGATCAAATACTGAGGAGGTTTATCTCCCTTGTAAATTGCTGTTTGTGGATTTAAGCAAAAGAGGGTAGAGCCAGAGGTGAAAGGAAATGGAGTGCAAAGGAGGGAGAGTTGGCTGCGCTTGACGAGCAGCAGAGAGAAGGCCACCAGCCCGAGTGGGCTGGGACCCGCGCAGAGGCTGGCACCGAGGAGGCACCACATGGAACAGGAAGGCGTGATGGGTGTGGGTCCCTCACCAGCCCTGGAGACCAGTGGCTGGACGCCTGGCTCTCAAGCTCACTCAAAGTAACTTGACAAGTGGGCCCCCTGGGTTTGTTATGAAAGGCACTCTAATCCAGAGACCAAAGCCTGGGCCCTCTGCCCACAGTTTCCCCTTGCCCTGACTTCAATTGTCTGGACACCAGCCTATTGTGATCCTGAATCCAGTCTCCCATCCCCACCTGCCAGCATCTATATGCCTTCACCTCGCCAAACCCAAATCACAGATGCCCTAGGGCTGGCCACTCGTTGCTTCTCAACAGGAAGAAAGAAAGTGAAGTTACTCAGTCGTGTCCGACTCTTTGTGGCCCACAGGACTGTAGCTTACCAGGCTCCTCCATCCATGAGATTTTCCAGGCAAGAGTACTGGAGTGGGTTGCCATTTGATCCTAGTATTTTAGAGCTGTTCTCTTTTTACAAACTACTCCACCATTTCCCTCACGCAAATGTTACTTTTAGTAATACTTCTACCCCCAGGCAAGAGAAACTTTCAAGAAGTGTTTTGGGTGGTCTTAACCCTAAGTATGGTTGATATTATTACAAAGAGCCATTATCTTAGAATGAAGAAGAATATGTCTGGTCTTTGTTACTAAGTCATGTCCAACTCATTGCGACCTCAGGGACTGTACCCCGCCAAAGGTCCTCTGTCCACGGAGTTTTCCAGGCAAGAATACTGGAGTGGGTTGCCATTCCTTCTCCAGGGGATCTTCCTGACCCAGGGATCAAACCCAGGTCTCCTGCATTGCAGGCAGACTCTTCACAGACTGAGACACCAGGGAAGCCCAAAGTAGAATATACATACATAAAATATTTAGCATGGTGCCCAAATCAATCATGTATATAGTTTCTTCAAGAATCATTTATTGGGTGTTGTTTCTGGGCTAAGCACTAAGCAGAATGCCGTTAGAAAATTTTAAAATATTATTGGTACATATTTTCTGGATTCAAGTCCCTTGTAGCTGAGTGTGTGAGGCAGCACACAGATGAATGGTTTTGGCACAGCTTTGTAAATGCTGTGGTAAATTTATATATAAATGCTACAGCAACACACACACACACACACACACAGGGTATCTGTATCATTCTTGGGCAAGTCAAGAAAAAATGCCATGTAAAAAAGTGACCCTATAATTTAAAAGACATAGTCATAGTTTTTTTTTTTAAGGAGGATGAAAATTCCAGGCATGTATGTGAAAGCTCAAGTAAAGGAAAACCTTTGGCAGAAGTGAAAAAAGAAAACAGGCACAATTTTAGCACAGTGCACATGTGGGAAGAAAGCTGAAGATGAGTGTAGATTTAAAGGTGTAAAATAAGCGAGTATGATGGTCCCTCTTGTTTGTCATGATGACACAGCTACAGTCCATCATCTCAGATCAGCCCGGGTGAGATGAGCAGAGGGAAGAGGATCAGAAGATGAGCAACAAATGGGGAAGCTGTGCGTTTTCCAGGTAAAGGGGATCCGCTCAGGCTGTAGAAGAGGGATAAGGAGTGAGGGGTACAAACTAAGACTCCTGGAGTTTGAAGGAATCAGTCACTGATGAGGATGGAAGGGAGAAGGAATCATAGATGATTTTGAGGTTTCCGGTGACTCACTCAGATAAGCAACACAGAAAATGTGTTTGGGTCCCTGGAGGATGACCCCAGCTGAACAGATGTAATGGCTAAGGGCAAATCCCTAGAGTCCACCAGCTTGGGCTGAAAGTCCAGCACCGTCATTCAGTCTCCCTGGACTTGGGCCGGTTGCTTCTCTCTGTATGCTTCAGTTGCATTGTCTGTAAACGAGGGAAATCACAGGCAGCTTCTTCACAGGGTGCAAGCAAAGAGCACATCAGAGAGTGTACACAAAGGCTTAAGACAGTGCCTGGAAAAGATATTTTAGTTAATATCATTAGTATATTTTAGCTAATATTATTCTATTAATTCACAGAGAGTACAGAGTCTGATATGAATCTTAGTCGTGGAACAAAACTCCTTACATCTCTATGAATTCCCTGCCATGATCACCAAGACAACTTACGTAGCAGACAGAACACTGAATGCAGTCTTAAATTCAACATCTAAGGTTTACCAGATGGACAATCCTAGGTAAATCACTTTCCCTCTCAGGGCTTCAGAGTCCCTGTCTATGAAAGCGGTTCAGGAATCAAAGGGATGTGATTGGCTATTAAGTAAAACAGGATGAAAGGGTTTTGGCACAGAGGGCACACTATGGTACTCAGGGATCATGCTGCCAAGACTCAAAGCATCAATGATAAGTCTTAAGAAGTGTAGCTAAGGCACCTTGGGAAGTTCTCAGGGGCTCTCCACCCTCCAACCCTCCCTCCCTCCCGTGAATGGATCAGAGCCTACAGGCAGGGCTGAGCCAAGGTTGGAGCGCTCCCTGAAGCCTCCAGCTGACATCCCGGCAGCCATAAGCAGGCATCATTTTCATTGAAAGTTCTCTTGGGAAAGACAATGAGATAAGTATGGAACAGGACTCTCTGTGCCACCCAGAGGCGGCAGCCAGTGAGGCAGAGAGGATGGCAGAAGTCAGCAAGGAATGAGATTCAGTTCCCATAGTTATTAGCAGAGCAGACTCTGTTAAAGTGAGAGGTATGGCCAACCCAATACCATTCACTCAACAGTGGCCACGTGCCCGTCACTTTAAATACATTAACTGTGAGAACAACCCACGGGGGCCGGCGTTATGCTCAGAACCACAATATAGTGCAAAACACAAAGAAGAGCAATCACTTCAGAACTGCATACAGGTGGTTTAGAATTACGTTTCAAATAAGTGCCCTTAGGAAAAACACTTGGCCTCTCAGATGCTTAGTGTCTTCATCTACAGAATGGGATTCATAATGTGAAATGTTCATGGATCTTACAGGGCTCAGAGAGATCCTGTTTGCAAAAATTGAATATTCTGTACACTATATAGTACTTGCTCAATAAAAATCCCTCTCCAGTTTTACTGGATTTCTTGCTTCCTATAGTGTGCTATAGCTGTTGAGTCTACACTCCAGAAATCCTGTTCAACGACCTGCCTCCCTGAAACACACACACACACACACACACACACACACACACACACTAATAAAATGTCTCTCATAAGACTAAGCAACATTGCCAAGAAATATCTTACCAAACACTGGCAACATGCCCTTCAAAAAATTAAATGGAACCAAACTAGAAAATAAAACCATTTATAAAATCCCAATGACAAACATAAGTTGAAATGAGTTGAACACATTGCAGGCGATGATAAATATCATTTGCTTACTTACCAAGCTCACTGACTGTGCCTTATATGAGCAGATGCCATTAATAATCACACAGCTGAACACTGGTGATTTGGTCTCCATGGGAACAGAAGGTAATATCACACCACTGTTCTTTGATGGATCTTTTATTATTTCAATATTTGAAAAGTGATTTTTCAAGATGATAGAAACTATCAAATATATTCAATTATGCATAACACTGGAGATAGAAAGTATGGAGTTATGGAATATTCCATTGGTCCTGCTCAGTTTTCAGTGAGAAAAAAAGGGACACTGATTAGGAGAACAGGCTGATATGTGGGGGGAAAACATCATAATATGCAGTTTTCCTCTAATTTCTAGAACTGCTGAGCCTGGAACCTGACCTGGGCAGCTTTCATCGTGGGCTTGAACTCCTGCCTTCAGTCATGTTACAAAGACCCACCACGTACCAATGAATGTTCAGAGCCTTGTAAATTCAGGGAAAACACTCAGCCATCATATGGTAAAAGACATCAGATCTGATTAAACATTTTAGATGAAGATTGAGAAAAGACCAAAAAAGAAAGGGAATAGACAGGAAAAGCTATATATACCATTCCCAATTAGCCAAAAACAAAACCAAAGTTGTCTTTGAATTTTTTCTTCCTCACCCAGATCTATTTATTCTCCCTCCAAAATTCCTCTCACCCTTTACACTCCTCCTCCATTTCCTGGGGTAAATATCTGGGGGCAGGTTCTTTCTTGGATTATTGCAAGACCCCTCTGGTTGTTCACCTGTTTCACTCTCTCCCCCTAGGAGCCATCGGCTGACAGGCACACAGGCGTGCATGTGCTCACGGTAAGTACTTGGTAGGAACTACATGTACAGAGACTGGTGGAAGGCTGACCTTGTACTTTGCGCTATGCCATAGGTTCTCATACATTGACACATTGATTTCTCATCCCAAACCTATACATTGTCCATATGAATATTATTTATATTTTACAGATGAATTTAACTCAGGTATAGAAAGAATAAGTGACCTGTCTAAAATTGTGCACGTGAGCAGGCACACACACACACACACACACATACACATACACACACTCATGAAGAGAGTCAAGAATGCAACATTAGCAACCTGGATCCAGAGTCCAGGGTTCATGGCAGATACTGTAGACACTAAAACAGGTGTATACATATAGGTCTTTCCTTTCTTTAGGTAGATATACTCCTAAAGTATTTTATTCTTTTTGTTGCAATGGTGAATGGTATTGTTTCCTTAATTTCTCTTTCTGTTTTCTCATTGTTAGTGTATAGGAATACAAGGGATTTCTGTGTGTTAATTTTATATCCTGTGACATTACTGCATTCATTGATTAGCTGTAGTAATTTTCTGGTAGAGTCTTTAGGGTTTTCTATGTAAAGGATCATGTCATCTGCAAACAGTGAGAGTTTTACTTCTTCTTTTCCTATCTGGATTCCTTTTATTTCTTTTTCTGCTCTGACTGCTGTGGCCAACACTACCAAAACTATGTTGAATAGCAGTGGTGAGAGTGGACACCCTTGTCTTGTTCCTGACTTTAAGGGAAATGCTTTCAATTTTTCACCATTGAGGATAATGTTTGCTTTGGGTTTGTCATATATAGCTTTTATTATGTTGAGGTATGTTCCTTCTATACCTGCTTTTTGGAGAATTTTTATCATAAATGGATGTTGAATTTTGTTGAAGGCTTTTTCTGCATCTATTGAGATAACCATATGGTTTTTATCTTTCAATTTGTTAATGTGGTGTATTAAATTGATTGATTTGTGGATATTAAAGAATCCTTGCATTCCTGGGATAAAGCCCACTTGGTCATGATGTATGATCTTTTTAATATGTTGCTGGATTCTGTTTGCTAGAATTTTGTTAAGGATTTTTGCATCTATGTTCATCAGTGATATTGGCCTATAGTTTTCTTTTTTTGTGGCATCCTTGTCTGGTTTTGGTATTAGGGTGATGGTGGCCTCATAGAATGAGTTTGGAAGTTTGCCTTCTTCTGCAATTTTCTGAGGAGAACATAGGCAAAACACTCTCCAACATAAATCACAGAAGGATCCTCTGTGATCCACCTCCCAGAATATTGGAAGTAAAAGCAAAAATAAACAAATGGGGCCTAATCAAACTTAAAAACTTTTGCACAACAAAGGAAACTATAAGCAAGGTGAAAAGACAGCCCTCAGAATGGGAGAAAATAGTAGCAAATGAAGCAACAGACAAAGGATTAATCTCAAAAACATACAAGGAAAAAATATATATATACAAGCAACTCCTGCAGCTCAATTCCAGAAAAATAAATGACCCAATCAAAAAATGGGCCAAAGAACTAAACAGATATTTCTCCAAAGAAGACATACAGATGGCTAAAAACACATGAAAAGATGCTCAACACCACTCATTATCAGAGAAATGCAAATCAAAACCACAACTAGGTACCATTACATGCCAGTCAGGATGGCTGCTATCCAAAAGTCTACAAGCAATAAATGTTGGAGAGGGTGTGGAGAAAAGGGAACCCTCTTACACTGCTGGTGGGAATGCAAACTAGTACAGCCACTACGGAAAACAGTGTGGAGATTTCTTAAAAAACTGGAAATAGAACTGCCATATGACCCAGCAATCCCACTTCTGGGCATACACACCAAGGAAACTAGATCTGAAAGAGACACGTGCACCCCAGTGTTCATCGCAGCACTGTTTATAATAGCCAGGACATGGAAGCAACCTAGATGCCCATCAGCAGATGAATGGATAAGGAAGCCATGGTACATATACACAATGGAATATTACTCAGACATTAAAGAAAATTCACTTGAATCTGTTCTAATGAGATGGATGAAACTGGAGCCCATTATACAGAGTGAAGTAAGCCAGAAAGAAAAACACCAATACAGTATACTAATGCATGTATATGGAATTTAGAAAGATGGTAACAATAACCCTATATGCAAGACAGAAAAAGAGACACAGATGTATAGAACAGACTTTTGGACTCTATGGGAGAAGGCGAGGGTGGGATGATCTGAGAGAACAGCATCGAAACATGTATATTATCAAGTGTGAAACAGATCGCCAGTCCAGGTTGGATGCATGAGACAAGTGCTCAGGGCTGGTGCCCTGGGAAGCCCCAGAGGGATGGGATGGGGAGGGAGGCAGGAGGGGGGATCGGGATGGGGAACACATGTAAATCCATGGCTGATTCATGTCAATGTATGGCAAAAACCACTACAATATTGTAAAGTAATTAGCCTCCAATAATAAAAATAAATGAAAAAAATAAAACAGGTGTGTATTTTGAAATGTTTGGGTTTCCCAAAGGTGATCATATATAATAAGAGTCCTCTGGCACATAGTTGAATCATCCTAAACAGGACATAAACATGACAGAGAGAGTAGAAGAGCAATCACTTGCTCTACTCATTTTCAACTCATCACAATGATAACATATGATTTAATAATATAATGGCTTCCCTGGTAGCTCAGATGATAAAGAATCTGCCTGCAATGCAGGAGACCTAGGTTAAATCCCTGGGTAGGGAAGATACCCTGGAGAAGGAAATGACAACCCACTTTAGTATTCTTGCCTGGAGAATTCCATGGACAGAGGAGCCTGGTGAGCTGCAGTCCATGGGGTAGCAAAGAGTCAGACATGACTGACCAACTAACACACTTAACAGTTAATGATAAAATTACTTATTTAAAATATATACCCTCCACTAGTATCCTGCTTGTCCATGACAGAAGAACACGTGGTTTACTGCAGTCTCACTAAAAATGACCAGATACAGGAATATAGTGAGATGGCCAAGTTACTGATTATGTTAAAGAAAAAAGGAACAAGTATTACTGTTATTTTCCTGACCAGGGCTCTGAATCTCAGAAGGTTCACTGACTTACTAAAGAACAAAAGCTAATAAAGGTCAGAGTCCAATTTAATTATGGGTTTCTTAACTCCAAGTCCAGGGCATGCCTAAGAGCTAGAACATAAAATGATTTCTTTTCAGTAACTCTGGCCAAGTCTTTAACTCCTCAATGAGTAGTTATGCTCAAATTACAGTTTTTATTTTCTCAGATGGAGCAATTATGAATACAGAGAGGTTCGGGGAGCATTCCTGCTATATTTAGGAGGAAGAAACATTCTATAAAGCTGCAGGTGAGGGTGAAGCAATGAAATGGACAAGGTGTGGCAGAGTGGCAGGCTGCTGCCATGAACGTGAGGTTCTTATGCACTGTGGACCAGGTCCCTACATGGGCACTTTCTAAGGCCAGGCGCATGGGTGTTAGACACACTCTGCCGCACTGGGTTCTCCTCTGAAGCTCCGCACTTGTGTGATCTGAGCCTCAGATTCCTCGTGTCCAAAGCACAAGTGACGATTTAGCTCAGAGGGTTATCATGGGCATTAAGTAGGATAAAGCACAAAAAGCATCAAGAGCCATGTGACCGGAACTTCCTGGTGGCTCAGTGGTAAAGAATCTGCCTGCCAATGCAGGAGACACGGGTTCGATCCCCAATCTGGGGAGATTCCACATGCCACAGAACAATTAAACCTGTTTGCCAGAACTACTGAGCCTGTGCTCTAGAGCCCGGAGTTGCAACTGCTGAATGCACATGCTGCAACCACTGAAGACTGCGAGCCCTAGAGCCTTTGCTCTGCAACGAGAGGAACCACAACAGTGAGGAGCCGGCATATCCCAGCTGGAGGGTAGCCCCTGCTTGCAGCAACTACAGAAAATCCCTCACAGCAACGAAGACCCAGCACAGCCAAAAATCAATCAATTAACTAAAAGAGTCACGTGACAATGGCTTTTCATGTAGGGTCCTTTCTGGGGGGCACCTGTTGATTTGAAACAACACAATGAGTAGCAACTGTCCCCAATACTTGCAATCTAGAAACCTGAAGTCTCCTGAGAGACTGGCTAGACAATGAGCAATGACAATCAACTACAAAGTTTGTGATGATAAGAATGAGCAAGAAGATATTGGGGTCCAGGAAGGGCCTCTGGGATACAATCCGGGATCAGAGGAAAGGGTGGGAATTAGAGGGGGAAAATGCTACAATCAACAAAGTCTAATTAGAATATGCAGAATCATAGATGTTAAAGTCTGGATTGCCTTCTTCATGGACTGAAACAAACCTCCAATGAGCAGGGAGGTCACTGAGCTTTGCCTCCAAGTTGAGCACTTGTGTGTGCACAGTATCCCCAGCTCAGAGAGGCGATAAACTCAAGGACTAGAGTGACCCATCCTGGGCTTGTACCCAAGTGAGCCCAACTCCAAAGTCTCTACCTTTTGGTTCATTCCAGGAGACCTCCACTCAAGGATACACCAGAATCAGGGGAGATTTTTTAATTTTTTAAATAAGGCTTAGAAGCCTTACTCTGGCTGAGCTGAATCACAATCTCTGGAAATAAGACTCAGAAAATGAAGTGCTTCCCAGGAGATTCTGATGTGCACTCCTGGTTAATATAATAGCTATCCCCAACTATAGACCCCAGGGAAAGGCACTCTCTGCCTGTGACCTGGTACCACATTCAAGGTTTTTTATTGCCAATAAGCTACTAAGAAGTGTGACTAGGACTTCCCTGGTGGTTCAGAGGTTAAGAATACACCTGCTAATGCAGGGGACATAGGTTCGCTCCCTGGTCTGGGAAGATTCCATATGCCACGGAGAAACTAAGCCCTTGCCCCGCAACTACGGAGCCCATGCTCTGCAATAACATAAGCTGGATCATCGCAACTAGAGAGTAGATCCCACTTGCCACAACTAGAAAAAGCCACATGCATCGCAACACTCAGTACAACCAAAAATACAATAAATACATTTGTTTTAAAAAGTGCAAATATCCTGGACTTCTGATGTCTATACTACGATAACAAATATAACTGAAAGCTAAGATGCCATGGAGCTGGACAAGCACAAGTGAGCAGTGGGCAGACCTGCATTTGACAAGGTGGGTTTGACAGGCTGAGTTGAACCGGACACTCTTGAGCCAGTTTATCGGGGGTGAGTGCCATGTATGAAATTGCCCATCCCAATTTCACTTTCCTCCTTTTCAATGCAAGAGCACCTTCAGTCCAGGGCGAGCCTTGGGGAAAGGAGGAAGGAGCAAAGAGGGTAGCTGGGCTTGCAAGTTCTGCCTGCACTGCAGCAAGAGGCCCTTGATCACCCTCCAGTTACCAGGACTCTCCAGCCATTTGCCTGCAGCACCTGCTCCTCCTCGGCCAGCACACATCTCAGGCCAAAGACAGAAGCCGGGGACTCAGGAAAATAAGTGCACACTGCCCTGCTTGTTGGCTGATTGCGTTCAAACCAGAACACAGCGACTTTGGGGGGACTGCTTCATCTTTCCTGCAAATAACCACATGTGCCTCTGCAAGCACTGTGTGTATGTGTGTGTGTGTGTGTGCATGCGTGCACATACCACACTCACTTGGGCAACAGTGTCACCAATCAGCTGGTTGCTGTGTATTTCCATTATTGGAGAAACTCACTTAAAGGAGGATCACTGGGTTCACGACGCTGTGTGCACTCTCTCAGCACCACAGCTTAGACTGTCGGGGCATCTGTTTCTAGTCTCTTCCATGTGCTCTTAAATCTGCTCCATTTCTTTGATTTTCTGCCTCCGGGTTTCTCTTAGGAACTAAATGGAAGTTGACTTGAAGGTTTCTGGGTCGATATGTAGGAGATTTGGAGCATTAATCTGATTTCTGCCCCAGCCCCTGTCACTTTATTTGTATGTTTATTTATTTGGGCTGTGCTGGGTCTTCATGGTTTTGCAGGCTTTCCTTCAGTTACAGAGCGTGCGGGCTGCTCTTCACTGTGGCATGCAAGCTTCTCATCGCGGCGGCTTCTCTCACTGTGGAGCACGCGGGCTTCAGTCATGGTGCCACGTGGGCTCCTGAGTTGCAGTTCTTGGGCTCTAGAGCACGGGCTTAGTTGCTCTGAGTTGTGTGGAATCTCCCAGGACCGGGAATCAAACCCTTGTCTCCTGCATTGGCAGGTGAATTCTTTACCACTGAGCCAACAGTAAATCCCACTGTCATTTTATTTAAATGAGAAGTTTTCCTGTCACACAAAGTTTTTGTTTGCTTTTTAACATAGTCTTCTTAATGTTTGTGTTCAAAGAGAAAGAGACTTCCCAGCGGTGCCATTCCCCAAACTTCTGTACAGACTCTCTCTTCCTTCCCGTGTGTGTTTGGAAGACAGTTACTTCCCTCCTGAGCTCACCAGCTTCCTGTAACACCTCCCCAAACAGAGCCACACGAAATACAGACATGCTGCTGCTAACTTTCTGTTTTCTGACCTCTTTCCCCAGAGCAGAGGTTCTCAACCAGGGAAAATTTGGCCTCCTGGGGAACATGTGTCAATGTTTGGGGATATATTTGGTTGTTACAACTGAGTAGCAGGTGCTGGGGCATCTAACGGGCAGAGATGGGGGATATTGCCA
The DNA here is from genome assembly GCF_023699985.2 of Odocoileus virginianus. Classification (NCBI taxonomy): domain Eukaryota; kingdom Metazoa; phylum Chordata; class Mammalia; order Artiodactyla; family Cervidae; genus Odocoileus; species Odocoileus virginianus. Next base: position 2,979,237 of record NC_069688.1, on the reverse strand, counting down.
AATGCTCTGTAACACACAGGACAGCGAAGAATTACCCACCCCCCAGTGTCCCCAAATGTCCCAAAATATCAAATGTGCTGAGTCTGAGAAACCTCCCTTCAGAGACACATTTCGGCAAGCTTGTGGTCTGCCTTCCAATTCTCAGCGGTGACAGTTTACCAGATGCCCTGCCACCTGGAGCATGGGCCCTCCTGTGTCCATCTTCTGAAACCAAAGTCTCCATTTCTAGATTACTGATTGCTAAGGTCAGTGCCCTGCATTTTCGATTTCCACCGTGCCTGACACATAGAAAAGAACAAATTCTTCTTAATACTAACTATATAACAAGCAACCACTACATCTCAGTTTCTGAACATTTTTTTTTTCTTTCTATTTTCCCAAAGTCTGATAGAGGTCAGAGAATCTCCTGTGTGGCTCTTCTCCTAAGGATGTCTGTAGATCCAAATTCTTCTATTTGGTGCCACTGCCCTCCTAAACATATGACCACTGAAGTCACCACGGAAAGGAAAGAAAGACCAGACAATCAAGCAAGATGTTTTAAGAGTGGGGAAAGAGGCCTGTATCACTTCTGTTCCCATTTAACCAGAATCTAGTCTTAAGGCTTAAACCTTAATTCCAAGTGTGCCTGGGAAGTGCAGTCCTTCAGTTCAGTTCAGTTCAGTTTCTCAGTCGTGTCCGACTCTTTGCGACCCCGTGAATTGCAGCACACCAGGCCTCCCTGTCCATCACCAGCTCCCGGGGTTTACTCAAACTCATGTCCATTGAGTTGGTGATGCCATCCAGCCATCTCATCCTCTGTCGTCCCCTTCTCCTCCTGCCCCCAATCCCTCCCAGTATCAGGGTCTTTTCCAATGAGTCAACTCTTTGCATGAGGTGGCCAGAGTGCTGGAGTTTCAGCTTCAGTATCAGTCCTTCCAATGAACACCCAGGACTGATCTCCTTTAGGATGCACTGGTTAGATCTCCTTGCAGTCCAAGGGACTCTCAAGAGTCTTCTCCAACACAACAGTTCAAAAGCATCAATTTTTCGGCGCTCAGCTTTCTTCACAGTCCAACTCTCACATCCATACATGACCACTGGAAAAACCATAGCCTTGACCAGACGGACCTTTGTTGGCAAAGTAACGTCTCTACTTTTTAATATGCTGTCTAGGTTGGTCATAACTTTCCTTCCAAGGAGTAAGCGTCCTTTAATTTCATGGCTGCAGTCACCATCTGCAGTGATTTTGGAGCCCCAAAAAATAAAGTCTGACACTGTTTCCACTGTCTCCCCATGAATTTCCCATGAGGTGATGGGCATGTGGTCCCATCACCTCATGGGAAATACATGGGGAGACAGTGGAAACAGTGTAGATGCCTAAAAGAATGCGGTAAAAAGGAATGAAACTGTGCCATTTGCAAAACACGGATGGACCAAGAGACTGTCACACAGAGTGAAGTAAGTCAGAAAGAGAAAAACAAGTATCGCATATTAATGCATACATGTGGAATCTAGAAAAGTGGTATCATGATCTTACTTGCAGAGCAGAAATAGAGACCCAGATGCAGAGAACAAATGTAAGGAAAAGAGAGGGGTGAGATGAATTGGGAGACTGAGATTAACGTATACACACTATCAATACTATGTATAAAATGGATAACTAAGGAGTGTCTACTCTCCTCAGGGGTCTATAGAGACCTGAATGGGGGAGGAGGGTCAGAAAAGAAGGGATGTATGTGTAACATATGCTGATGCATTTTGCTATACAGTAGAAACAAACACAACATTGGAAAGCTACTACATTCCAATTAAAATTAATTTACAAAATAATGAAGGGTATGTGGGAGCATCTCTGCGGTTTCTTCCAGACCTCCGCTCCACCCAGCTCCAAGGTTCTGCATCTCCTGATTCAGCCCATCTGCAGGGGGTGGGCTCTGCTGGGGTCTCACAGCATAGACACTGGGGAAATCAGTTCTAGAATCTCCAGCTTCTGGCTCCTGTGTCAGTGTCCCTTCCACTAAGACCACAGTAAATAGAAACGGCCTTCTCTCTGACATCAAGACTTCCATTGGAAGATATCTACCCAGCTAGATGTCAAGAAAGAAACAAATGAATAACCACTATGCTGGGCAAAGTCAGTTACAGGCCCTTGCCATCTATCAAGAACCAGCTGAGAGAAGTGGGTCCCACAAATCCATTAGCAGTGAAATCCTTTATGTTCAGATCTTGTTTTCACATTCACACAATGCTAAATATATCCTGGCAGAATGAGAGCCAATACCCAGCCAACTGCCTCTGTGGCTGGAACTGTGCCCTCCTCTCTAGCTCGGTCATTAGTATTTGCAGTGGTCAAGCGTTTGGGCTCCATTTCTTTTGGCCCCCAATTTCCTTGATGTAGACCCCCCCACCATGAACTGTCATTATATCCACAAAGAGGACAAAGGCAAAGAACTCTGGACACTGTCAGCTCACTCCTAGGGTCCTTAATTCCTTTTCTGCTTAAAATTCTGGTTATTGACCAAGTCTGTCATCTGTTTCCTCAAGGGGTGACCTGGTTTCACCCTGAGAAAGGAGGGTAAAATGTCCTTGGAGTGATTTAATTTTGAGTATTGAGATGAATGACTATGCCTTCATGGAATGCTTTCAAATGATGAAATAAAAGACTCATTAAACAGTTATTACTTTTAGGTAAAATGAGAGAAGTATGCTTAAAGTGCAAATGTAGGATAGACAAATTAGCAGCTTAGGGTTATCTGGGGTAGTCAAAGAAAGCTTCACATAAAAGGTATGACTGAATTGGGTTTTGAAGGCTAACTAGGAGTTCTCTGGATGGAGGGAGTGATGGGAGGGGTCAGAGAAGGGTATTCTGGGCAGAGAGAATAGCATATATCCCCTTTTGTGAGATAAACATTCATCTTTTTAAATGTAACTCCTAGATTCAGGTGAGTAAACCTTCCCCTTTCTCCTTTGCCTTTTGCTTCTCTTCTTTTCCCAGCTACTGGTAAGGTCTCCTCAGACAACCACTTTGCCTTCTTGCATTTCTTTTGCTTTGGGATAGTTTTGGTCATCGCCTCTTGTAAATGTTATGAATCTCCATCCACAGTTCTTCAGGCACTCTATCAGATCTAATCTCTTTAATCTATTCACCACCTCTACTATATAATCACAAGAGATTTGATTTAGGTCATACCTGAATGGGCTAGTGGTTTTCCCTATTTTCTTCAATGGAAGCCTGAATTTTGCAATGAGGAGCTCATGATCTGGACCACAGTCAACTCCTAGTCTTGGTTTTTCTGACTGTATAGAACTTCTCCATCTTCAGCTGCAAAGAATACAACCATTCTGATTTCAATATTGACCATCTAGGGATGTCCATGTGTAGAGTCATCTCTTGCATTGTCATAAGAAGGTGTTTGCTCTGACCAGTGTGTTGTCTTGGAAAGATTCTGGTAGCCTTTTGCCCTGTTTCATTTATCCAAGGCCAAACTTGCCTGTTACTCTAGCTATCTCTTGGCTTCCTACTTTTGCACTCCAATCCCCTATGTTGGGGCTTTCCTGTTAGTTTAGATAGTAAAGAATCCACCTGCAATACGGGAGACCTGGGTTCGATCCCTGGGTTGGGAAGATTCTCTGGAGGAGGGCATGGCAACCCACTCCAGTATTCTTGCCTGGAGAATCCCCATGGACAGAGGAGCCTGGCAAGCTACAGTCCATGGGGTCACAGAGTCAGACATGACTGAGCGACTAAGCACAGCTCCTATGATGCAAAGGACATCTTTTTTTGGTGTTAACTCTAGAAGGTCTTGTGGGTCTTCATAGAATCATTTGACTTCTTTTGGCATTAGTAATTGGGGCATAGACTTGCATTACTGTAATATCGAATAGTTTGCCTTGGAAACAATCCCAAATTCATTCTGTCAAATTTGAGACTGCACCAAAGTACTACATTTCAGAATCTTTTGCTGACCATTAGTCTTTTGCTGACTACCATTTCTTCTAAAGGATTCTTGCCCACAGTAGTCGATATAATGGTCATCTGAATTCAATTTGCCCATTCCCATCCATTTTAGTTCACTGATTCCTAAATTGTCAATTAGGGTCACCTAAAATGGATTATTCCAGCCATTCACACTTGAGTGTGAATCAAGTTTACTCTCTTTATTAGGAACCTAGCTCACAACCAAGTTGTAGTTATCCCTGACCAACAATTATTTTGTTGATTATTTGTAGTGATCCCTGACCATTCACTTATTTTTCAAGTCTCCCCATTCTACTTCAATTGCAGTTCTGACATCCATTTATCTTTCTTCCCTGCTCAACTCACCTCTTCATTGCCCAGGTAATTATTCTGTTCTTTACTGGACCACTACGCTAGCCTCCAACCTTGCCTCTCTGGCCTCAGCTCTAAACTCTCCTTTAATCAGTCCTCTACATAACAGCAAGGATGACAACCCATCCTGTCATTCCAATCCCCTACTTGCCATATTTTTGTGGCTAAGCTAGCTTCCAGGGTTCCTAATGATCAGACCACTGTGACCTTCCCAGCCCCATGTCCATCCACACTGACCTCCCTGGAGTCCCCGGATGTATCCTGCCCTCTCACTCCCTGCCCGTGGCCCTGTTATCACTCCTGCCCACCCCTCCTCTCCCAGCTACAATCGACAATCCACTCATTTTGACTCAGAGACGCTTCACTCTGAGAAGTGTTTCGTGAGTGTTTCTGAGTTCGGGAAGCCTGACCTTCCTTGAGGCCTGCCTAGCAGACCCCAAGCCAAAGACTGACCCCTTGTGATGTGGGGTCCACATCTCTCCCTTGGCTGAGCTTGTCTTAATCCATCAGGAGGGCAATGAAAATAGGTATTCTATAGAAACATGCTAAATAAGGCAATATATAAAAACTCCAAGCAAAGGATATTCTCTCGAAAAAAGAAAGATGGGCCACGTGGTTTTGGAGGCCCCTAGTGATGCAGCCGCAGCCGCAGCAGTGATGCCTAGCTTTGGAAGATGGAGGACTCGGGAAGCCACTAGTCACGGCGAAAGATGGACCTAAACTCAGTCTTGCATCCTGAGTACCTTCCAGCTGAACAAGCAGATTCAATTTCCTCCTGCAGAGAAGCCTGCCCTCAATCACTCTGATATTTTTTTATAATATGGTATGACTATTCTGAATATTTACTTGTTATCTTAGTTTCAGCATGTAGGATTTAGCTGCCTGACCAGGGATCAAAATCGGGCCCCCTGCATTGGAAGCACGGAGTCTTAGCCAATGGACCACTGGGAAAGTCCCACCCCAGTATCCTTGGGACCCTCCCCCAATTCGTGTTCCACCAGAGCTACAGCACTGTAGATGACCCTTTCTTAATGTTTACTTTGCATGAAATTATTCTTTCAGTATTTTTTTCTGGCCAGATTGTAAATTCCATGAGACTAGAGATGAGGCTAATTTGTTCATGGTGAAATCACTCAACCTCACACGTGAGCATTAACTAAAAACACCGTCTGAAAAAGTACACACAGAATGGCTTCAACTTGAGTTCTTCAAAAAATATTATTATTTACAAAAAAGGACAAGACATTAAATTAATGTAATTATTGATTCAAGAAATACCTGTGTTGAATGCTTGATGCCCAGAGTGGCAGGCATGGTCCCTCACTCACTGGAAGATTAAAGGAGACAAGCAGGTGAATAATGATTCCAAGTGGACAGAAGGCAGGGCTCAGATGCAGTCATTCCTGGGCTCATGTGCCAGGCCTATCAAGGACCTGCTGTCTGATGCTGAGCTATTTGCTGAAGTTGTTAGAGCTTTAGTTTCCTCAACTACAGCATGTGAACCTGTGCAGGGAAGTGAGAGACAGCATATTAAAAATATCCAACAAGAGCCTAACATGAGGAAGTGTTCGATATATTTAGCTGGCACAATTACGTTAGAAGGCAAATGTGATTCGTGGTGTCATCATTTCATCATCCCTGGAGAATAGGACGGGAGAGAAGACAGTGGAGAGAGAGGGGTATGCCGAGGGGGAGCCCCCGCTCCCATCTGAACCCCAAGCAGAATTTACAAAGTGAGCAGGTTTCTTCTCTTGAGAGTCCCTTGGACTGCCAAGAAATCAAACCAGTCCATCCTAAAGGAAATCAATCCTGAATATTCATTGGAAGGACTGATGCTGAAGCTGAAGCTCCAATACTTTGGCCACCTGATGTAAAGAACTGACTCATTGGAAAAGACCCTGATGCTGGGAAAGATGGAGGGCTAGAGGAGAAGGGGATGACAGAGGATGAGATGCTTGGATGGCATCACCGATTCGATAAGCATGAGTTTGAGCAAACCTCAGGAGCCAGTGAAAGACAGGGAAGCCTGGTGTGCTGCAGTTCATGGGGTCACAAAGTTGGACATGACTTAGTGGCTGAATAACAACAAAAGACAAGAAGAAATAGGCTCAGAGAGGTGACCTGATGCCCAAGCTCTCACAGTTCACCCATGGAAGAACCTGACCTTAGGCCTACAGGTTTTCTTCCTCCAAACCTGGTGATATTGCCTGTATGTTCTGCTGTGTCCACATCCTGTATTCACTCGGTATGTGTTTATTTTTTTTTATATTTTTTTAAATTTTTAAAAATATTTATTTATTTAGCTGCATCGGCTCTCAGTTGCAGCACCTGGACTCCAGCTGTGGCTCGTGGGGTCACAAGTCACAGCACACGGGCTCAGGTGCTCTGTGGGTTGTGGGATCCCAGTTCCCGGACCTGAGCCCAAACCCGCATCCCCTGCACCGCAAAGCAGAGTCTGAACCACTGGACCGCCAGGGAAGTCCCTCGGTATGTGTTTATTGAGCGTCTGCTGCCCTGGACACTGATGATGCAGTGAGGAAATGCAGGGCAGTCTGGGAAGGAGGGTACCATCCTCTCCTGTCCTAGCTGACACCTCCCATTGTGCCTTGGTTTTCTGCAGAGGAGCAAGGCATTGAAAGCAGGCAGTGTGGAATAAAGCAGCTCTTCACTAATGAAAAGGGTGGTGCATAAATAATCAATACTGTAGACTTCTGCACGTAAAGCCCATTTCCACTGATTTATATCCTCTTTTAGAAATAACCTGTACAGTTATATTGCATCCACAAGCAGGCTGATGTAACAGAAAGCCCATCATTTTCTGGGTACCATTTAGCAACCTGCTATTTATTCCACAGGATTTTAGGAAATTAGATAATCATTTAAACGAGAATGCTGAAATTGTTTGGCAGAGAGGGAGAGGGAGAACACAACAGCGTTTGCCAACTTAATCCTCAAAATAGTAGAAGGTGGACTTCCCTGGTGGCACGGTGGATAAGAATCTGTCCACCAATGCAGGGGACACGGGTTTGATCCCTGGTCCAGGAAGATCCTACATGCCCTGCGGAGTAGCTCGGTTCATGCGCCATAACTTCTCAGCCCTCCGGAGCCCGCGGGCTGTAACCACGGAGCCCATTAACCACGAGTACTGAGGCCTGCACACTCTAGGGCCCTTGAGCCACAACTAATGAGGCCCTATGCTGCAACTACCGAAGCCCACGTGTCCTAGAGCTGTGAGCCACAGCAAGAGAAGCCACTCCACTGTGAAGCCTGCACGCCGCAACTAGTAGAGTGCCCCCCACTTGCAGCAACTAGAGAGAACCAAGGATCCAATGAAGCGGACTTCCCTGGCGGTCCAGTGATTTAGACTCTGCCTTGCAATGTGCGGGAGGAGGCTTCAATCCCTGGTCGGGGACTGAATCCCACCTGCCATGGAACAACCAAGTCCACATATGACAACTAGAAAGTCCCAGTGCCTCAGTGAAAGATCTGCCTGAGACGACAAAGATACCAGCTAAGACCCAATGCAGCCAGATGAATACGTAAATAAACATTAAAAAAGGTAATCCAGTGAGGTCTCCTCTCACCTCAACTGTGCCTCCAACGTTAACTGAGCCCCTACGATGTGCCAGCAGCTCAGACGGGCACCGAGGCCAACAGAAATGACAGCATCCCACGAGGTGGGAGTCGAGGCTGCCATGTTCGTTCACCCTACATCACCACCCTTGTGCAGAGCCTGAGACACGGGACGTGCCTGATGGTTACCTGATTAGTGAGCAAACCAACAGCAGTGTCTCTCCTCACGGCATCCTAATGAGGTGTTAACAGTAGTAACAAATGTCCACGCCTCACCCTCATGACTCCAGATCCCCACGAGAGGGACCTGAAGATGCTGACAAGGAGCAAGGCTGTATTTACAGGAAAGGGTACAGAGCAAAGAACCCAACAGAAATGGAGCAAAAAGGAAAAAACTAAAGAGCACAGTGCACCTGGGAGAGGGGAGATTTCCACGTGGAAGTCAGGCCTGTGCCTCAGTTTCCCTCTGCACCCCCACCCCCGACAGGCACACGCCTCCCATCAGTGAGGGCGGGGCTGTCAGGCCACAAAGCCACGCACATGTGTACACTTGCTGGGTGAGCATCACGCCCTTTGAGGAAGATGCTGCTCTACACTTCTCAGTAATCCAAACAAAAGGAAGCCAGCATTTCCTCTCAAGGACACACGTTCCTCCGTCTGGGGAAGCACCTTCTAAGGGAAGCGGAGGAAGGAAGGCTTTCACATTGGTGACCAGCATGTTCATCTCAGGCACAGTCATCTGCTCGGGCAGCATGTCTTCTGTGATCTCCACCGGAGGGCCGGTGAGGCTCAGAGCACCAGCACAAAACAGATCTGCAGGAAAGTTAAAGGCCTAACCGCCTCCCGGCTCAGGCTTTTGATCTCTTTCATCCTGATGTTCTCAGATTCCAGGATCTCAGCCACTCATTCACTCAACAAAGCCTTCCTGAGCATGTGCCCCATGCAAGGCATACCCACAGGAACCAATCAACCATTCATCTGCATGGGCAGAGCAGACAAGCCAAAGCCCTTTCTCTGGTTAACATCAACCTAGTGGCTGATTAACGGAGGGGCTTCCCTGCTGGCTCAGTTGGTAAAGAATCTGCCTGCAGTGCCGGAGGCCCAGGTTCAATCCCTGGGTCAGGAAGATCCCCTGGAGAAGGGCATGGCAATCCACTGCAGTATTCTTGCCTGGAGAATTCCATGGACAGAGGGGCCTGGTGGGCTACTGCCCATGGGGTCACAAAGAGACACAACTGAGCAAATAATACTTGCATTTTTTCAGCAGCTGAAGACGGGTGGGGAGTTGGAATCAGGCTGAGTTAAAATGCCAGCTTGGCCCCTGCCCAGCTGTATGACTTTACAGATATGGCTTAACCTCTCTCTAAGTTTCTTCAGCTGTCAAAGGAAATAGGAAACTGTTCTGTGGAAATGGATGGAATTCACATGCATCAGTGGTTTAATAGAGTATCTTGGTGTAAAGCAGGCATTCAGAAATGTGATTTCGGGGACTTTCCTAGTGGTCCAATGATTAAAACTGCTTCCACTGCAGGGGGTGTGGGTCCGATCCCTGTCTGGGAAGTAAGATCCCACATGCTGCACAGTGAGGACAACAAATAAAAACAAAATTTAAAAAAGCATGATTTCAAATAACGAGTATCATACTTTTCACTTGGAAAAGTGAAAAAGAAGTGCTCCTTGGAAGGAAAGTTATTACCAATGTAGACAGCATACTAAAAAGCAGAGACATTACTTTGCCAACAAAGGTCTGTCTAATCAAGGCTATGGTTTTTCCAGTGGTCATGTACGGATGTGAGAGTTGGACTTTGAAGAAAGCTGAGTGCCGAAGAACTGATGCTTTTGAACTGTGGTGTTGGAGAAAACTCTTGAGAGTCCCTTGGACTGCAATGAGGTCCAACCAGTCCATCCTAAAGGAGATCAGTCCTGGGAGTTCACTGGAAGGACTGATGCTAAAGCTGAAACTCCAATACTTTGGCCATCTGATGCAAAGAGTTGACTCATTGGAAAAGACCCTGATGCTGGGAGGGATTGGGGGCAGGAGAAGGGGACGACAGAGGATGAGATGGTTGGATGGCATCACCGCCTCGATGGACATGAGTTCGAGTAAACTCCGGGAGTTGGTGATGGACAGGGAGGCCTGGTGTGCTGCAGTCCATGGGGTCACAAACAGTCGGACACGACTGAGCGACTGAACTGACACTTTTCACACAATCATGGAATTTAAACAGTTTAATTACTCCTTTGCCTCACACGCTAGATCGCATGACCTACTGAGGGTAAGGACTGAGTTTTGTTTGATTTTGTCCCTGCGGCGCACAGATGCCCGCAGAGTGGAGGGCTGAATAAGGGACTAGCAGAGAAGTGAACAGACACCCAGATTCCGCTGCTCAAGGAGGCAGAGCTCTGGGAATGAGGGGAGTCCTCACGTCTGTGTGTCTCCACCACGAGGCTGTTCCTCCTCCGGGCAGTGGAGTGACCCCACTTCTTTCAGCGAGAAGAAAGGGAGTGTGCCCCAGCTCCTGAGGAAGAGTCCCTCAGGACTCTTTGAGTCCCTGGATTCCTGACCTTCCTGAGCACTGATGGTCGATTCTACGTGTCCATAGGGCCCATCCGTGGTACCCAGATAGGCAGTCGAACATTATTCTAGATGTTTCTGTGAAAGTGTGCTTCAGAGGAGATTCACGTTTAAACCATGATTTGAATCACGAGTAAAGGTGATTCGCCACAGCATGGGTGGGCCTCGCCCAACCAGTTGAAGATGTGAAAAGAAAAAGACGGACACACACGTTACTCGTCCTCCCCACTCGAAAGAAGGAAGCAGCTGCTCATTCGGTCAGCAGATGGCCTTTGGACTCAAACTGTATCTCTCCCCTGGGTCTCCAGCCTACTAGCCTGACCTGCAGATTTTGGACTTGCTGGCCTCCATATTCACATGAGACAATTCCTTAAAATAAGTCTGTCTTCCTCTCTGTCTCTTTACACATGTGTGTGTGTGTGTATACACACATGTGATCTTATTATCCTGTTGATTCCGTTTCTGTGGAGAATCTGAATTCGCCAAGCCAAGCCAAGTGTCCCCAGTTGTACCAAGAAGTATCAGGCTATTACAGTGTGAGGCAGCACACAGGACTGAAGGAGGCCTCCAGCATGATCTCATTCCATCCTCTCTCTAGACATTGAGAAACCGAGGCCCAGAGAGGGCAATTATCTGGCTCAGGGTCACACAGTGGGGTGGAGCAGAAGCCAAGAACAGGGAACATCTAAGACCCTCCACGTCCCTCCCACATGAAAACATGAGGCTCTTGGAGTAACATTCAATTTAATTATGTGGATAAACTCAAAGAAAAATAAGACCAGCAGAGGATTTTATTGAGCACTTTTGTGCCAAGCTCTCTGCTGCAGGATTTTATACGCTTATTTCATTTAATCTTCTCAGCAACCCTGCAAGGCAGACATTAGTATCCTCTTTGACAGATAAGCCATGAGTGGGAGAGGGAAAACCGTTCCCCTGGGGCAAAGCTGCTGGCGTTTCTGGAGGTAGGAGGGGAAGGGGATGCGAGCTCCAGCTTCAACCCTAAATTTGAAGCCCTCTTTGCTTAAGATGCTGCAGGAAAGAGCGAGGCTGCAGGGCCAGAGACATCTGGGCTCCTGGGGAGGGAGGCATGTCACGTCATGGCAACCCTCACCCACCGATGATTTTTCACGCCGATGACCTTACTTTGCTGAGAATCTCTAGTTCCTGCACATGTCTCTTCACACAAAGGCTTATTTTGAAGGGAACACCTGTTCCCTAATCGCTCCAGCTGATGCTGCAATCTGCATGGATTGTGATGTTATTTGCTAATGCGCTGGGCTTCTCGGGGACTTGAAGGCACAGCCTGCGAGGGAGGCGGGGGAGTGGATTTTAGTCCTTGTTTGGCAGCCCTTGCCTTGCGGGGGGTGGGAGGGGAAGGCGCAGGATGGGCACGGGGCTCTGAGCCCACATAATCGGATGGGACCCAAATGGAAAATGCACAGGAAAAGAATCTGGTCCTGAAAATAGCCCATTGAGCTGTGAGCAAGTTCACCACTGAGCACCCACCAATAAGCTATTTTATCTGACTCTTGTGAAAGACAGAGATGTCTTCTTTGACACACATCCCCGAAAATAGCCAAGAAAAGAATGGAGGGAAAAAAAAGATACTGTATCTTGCGCCTGCTGTGAGCCTATTTCTGAACTAAAATCCTTTCTAAGATATAGGTATTGTCCCATTTTAGATTGGAGGAGGCTGAATTTTTACAGGGTTAATAGAGTCTGCCACATCACAAAGTATTGAGCAGAGCAGCTATTTGAAAGCATAGCCTTCTCTCTGCCTCTCCAGGCGTAACAGAATCAGACAGGCTGAGAGGATCTACACTGTTCCTCACCCCACACCAGGTCCACGGTTTCTGAAAAGTCCCCGCTTGGCATCCAAGTGTCCATGGAGATGCCGCACTCTCCCCTTGCTCTCTGTCTGCCGTCATATAAGGCAAGGAACCCCTCTGTGACTCAGCGCTCTCACTGCTCAGAGTTCTATGAACATAACCAGGTACTTGGATCAGTCATCCATCCAACACACATTTCCTGAGGGTTAACCACATGTGCCAGGTATGGTGCCAGGCCCTAAGGATGTGGAAGTTGAAGGCATTGGGCTCTGTCCCCTGCTGTCTGGAGTCCAGTGAAGGAAAGACAGAGATGCCTAGAGTTGACTGTAGAGAAAGCATTTGGGAGGGAGAATTTCTTGCTAGGAGATCAGAGAGCGCTTCTCAGAGCGGGGTGGCATCTGAATGAGCATTCGAGGATGTGCAAACAGGCACCCAGGAGTTCCTTCAGGGCAGACACCCGATCACCATCACACCCTGTGCTCCCATGGTCCCAGCAAAGGCCCCTGTCTGGGGATGGAAGTGTCGTCAAAGATGCATTGAATTGATCCACAACCTCTGATATGCCCTGATGTTCCAAACCATGTTTCTGGGCAAACAGAGTCTAAGCTGGAGATTTGCAGGTGAGTCCACAGGGGAGGTCTCAGAGGTAGAGTATATGCAGCAGTGAGAAGCGGCATGGGATAGAGGGAGAAGCTGGGCTGTGATGCGGTCACAGTAAAGCTTTGGTCAAGCCTCGGGGGGTCTGGAGCAGGGCTGGGACTTAGCCATTACAGCAACGAACACACATACTCACCTGTGAGGTGATTAAGTATCAGCAACCCCATTCTATAGGTGGGAAAACTGAGGCTCAGAGAAGTGAGCAAATGAAGGACAGAGCCAGGTTTTGAAATGAGCTTATGGCCAAAGGGCTTTTGAGGTTCCACATGGTCCCGAGGAAGCCCCTTACAATGTGCCACCTGGTCCAGAGGAAGCCCCTTACAATGTGCCCCATGAACTCCATGGAACCATATTTTTCAAGGGGCCATATGACAGGGGTACCATGTGAAGACCCTCCTCTCTGCACTATCCTGGGGCCTGGCATTAGGAATACGTTTGATAAATGTAGCAGCCAACCAAAGAAGGAACGGATGGGCCAACAAGAGACAAGGATGGAGGGAGCAAAGAAACTCCGCGTGGGGCATCTGAAATGAACAGAAGTCTCACAGAGCAGGCACGGCCTGCCAAGTGAAGTCTGCAGTCTTGGGGCCACTGCCCCCATGAAGACATTACCTCTGAGGAGGTCGGCTTGCAGTATCCAGCTCCGAAGACCAGGTTTTCCAGGGAAAGGCTAGACTGCTCTGGTCCTGTGTCTGGGCCGCCTTTCCCAAGCCAGGAGCCTCTTCCTGGGCGAGTAAAACTGTAAAGAAGGGAATTGAAAGAATTGAAAATGTGGCTAATTTTTGTCAAAGGAAGTAGAGGAAAAGATGGGGCCACTGATTCAGCCTCCTTGACGCTGCTGCTGGGGAGCCTGTGAGACAAGCCGATCAGAAGAGATAGCAGGTGGTCCTAGAGGTAAAGAACTGGCCTGTCAATGCAGGAGACGGAAGAGATGTGGGTTCAATCCCTGGGTCAGGAAACTCCCCTGGAGGAGGGCATGCAATCCAACTCCAATATTCTTGCCTGGAGAGCCCCACGGACAGAGGAGCCTGGCAGGCTACAGTCCATGGAGTGGCGCGAAGTCAGACACAACTGAAGCGGCTGAGCACACACACACAGCTCACCCCCAAGGGATGCTTCGGTGGGACATTGATGGATGCCGCCAGGACAAGTGGGTGTAACTGGCACATGAGCTTTGGGGCCAGGGGTGACACGCATCCCACTATGTCTATAAATGCCCACAATCTGCCTGATGAGACGCACGGAGGCAGAGGTGACTTAACCACAGGGGAAGGTAGCATGGGATCCTGATCAGAAAGACAAGGGGAGGCTCCATCTGACATGGTCTGAGTCCTACACCTACTCTTGTCATTGGTACAACCCAGAGTGAAGTCCTTCAACCCCCAGGCCCCTCCCAAACCTCTGTTCTTCTGTGGAAGAAGGGAAAACAATATCCACCTCCACGACATGACCACACAGAAGTTTCACAGGATCGTGCATGTCAAAGATTTTCACTGTGTTGACACTAGTTAGAAACTCTGTACCTGTTCCAGGGACAAAAATGCGACCCTGCTCAGCTCTGCAAGTCCTCACAAGGTCAGCGAGCAGAGTGACGGCGACCATCCATTTTAGGGTCAAGGGCGATCAGAAAAGCCCTTGTGAGCTGGTGGTGGTCTAGTTGCTAAGCTGTGTCCGACTCTTGCAATCCCATGGACTGTAGCCTGCCAGGCTCTTCTGTTCATGGGATTCTCCAGGCGAGAACACTGGAGTGGGTTGCTATGCCCTCCTCCAGGGGATCTTCCTGACCCAGGGACTGAACCCCCGTCTCCCGCATCTCCTGCAACTACAGGTGAATGCTTTACCCACTGAGGTCTACCAGGGTTTAAATTCCAGCAGCACCATTTGCCAGCTCCACGGGGAAAGTTTAAAACCTCCCTGTATCCTCATAAGTCAAAAAGGTTGATACCAGCACCTCAACAGTGGGGTTGTCTGAGGATTCCATGAGTTTAGCCAAGTGAAAGTACAATGTCTGGCAAAGAGCAATGATTCAATAAATGCTAGAAGTTCTTGTCGATAATACCACAAAATCATAAAATCTAACATAACCATTATTCTATTTATATAGCTATTGTTGATAATACCACAAATACAATCCACTGTAATATAATCAAGCCTTGGAATTGTTTAGAACTGAGATTTGAAGCAACTCTGCAGTTGAGCTAGAATGTGGATAAATGGAACACTGCAGTAGAAATGGGGAATTTGCGTATGAGACATGATGCTCATGGCACATTCAGAGGACCGACTGCAAATTAGACACTAGAATAACTCATTGTTGACTTCAGTGTGACCCTGAGCTGCCGAGTCCCTCAGGTGAACTCCAGTTGTATGCAATTGAGGGTTAAACACTGAGGGTTAAACAGACCTGAGTCTGTTTCAGGAAAGGATCTTTTAAGGTTAAATTTTCATTCTACTCCTGCTTCTTCCTGGCTGGATTTAACAACTGATACTAAAACTGCTTTTCTGGAAAAACTGGAGCTTGCCCTACTTGACAGGTATTTCCCATAACCTTAAAGGGTTCCCAACCACTGTGAGTGAACTCATAGGAATCCTTCCTGCAGAACCCAAAGAACAGAAGGCAGCTCTATTTTTACCACCATCCCTGGAGAAGCCTCAACTCTGCTGGTGAATTTCTATCTGCACCAGTCTCTGGCAAAGCGCTGTAGACAAACTTGCAAAGAATTATTTCTGTTAGGAGGTTAAACTTTCTACGCAGAGGAGCTGAAATAGCCCCATTAGCAAGCAGAGCCCAGGACGGAGCCCAGCGAGCAGATGCGCGCGGTAACTGGGGAAGCACGGCATGGTCACATCAGAAAGCTCTCATTTCCTACACGCTGACCCCAGCAGGGGATCAGGACCCCTCCCCAGCCATGAGTGGGGACTGGAGTCTCCCCCGCCTGCATTGAGAAGTGTCCTGAGAAGGGACATCAGGAAAGTTCCCTTCCAGAAACTGCATAATACAAGATTCCATCCCCAAATATCTCTCTGCTCACGTGTGTAACCCGCACCCTCACGCGTGGGGGAGGTTTGAAGTGAACTGATGTCACTTCTGGTCCTGCCAGGCACTTGGATAAAGATGCCTGGGTACCATAAGACATGCTCATTGTTGTCAGCTTGGTCCCTCTGTCAGGGCATTCATAGCACCTCAGTGCACCTTGAGGCCATGGAGATGCTGGGACAATTCCCTGAAGAGAAAGCTTGGGACCACTCAGGTGGTCCTGCCCTTAAACAAAGAGCCACCGGAGGAGGGGGCAGAAAACTGCATGCCGGGCACTGTCTTCATGTGAGACTCACTAAAACCTATATGGACAAGCCCCATGGGTGTCCTGGCTTAGAGATGGAGAACTGTGTGTCCCAGAGATGTTAGGTGACTTTTCAAATAAGATATGGTTAGAAAGGAGCCAGGTCAGATGGAGGCATCAGGTCACAGCCATTCAGCTCCGAGGTTCTCCACCCAGATCCTCCCCAGGCCCCTGCCCACCTCTGCTCTGCAACTCAGGGAGGCTTGGAGCTGAAATTTGCGGCCTGGGGGTGCTTCACTGGTCTGGGCTGATGTCCCCTGGGCAGCTCTCAGCATCTCAGCCACACAGGAGACTCAAACGTAACAAGGAACCCGAAGCGGCCACCCTCCCCCTGGTACTGCAGGATGTATAACCTCATACCTGATCAGCGGCTGCTGCAGGGCCACGAGGGCGGCGTGGATGGTCACCGAGATCACCGACAGGTGGAAATAGTCGAACATGACGGGCACCTGGTGATGCAGGCCTCTCCGGGGATGGAAGTGCAGGCCCAGCACACGGCTGCTGATCGCGGGGACCCCGGCCATGTCCCTCAGCCTGGAAGGCAGGCGAGCGGTTTACGTGAGTGGTGCTGGCGTGTCCCTGCCGCCCTCCAGGTGAGTCCACATAGCAACCTTCCCCACACACAAACACTGTGTGTCCATCGGCTTATCCAATCCCTCCCTGCAAAGAACTATGCTAGGTAAAAACTTTTTTTTTGCCATGATGGGAAAATGAAGCAACCGAGGCTCAGAGATGGAAAGCAACCCCAGCGACCTCACACAGCTGCTATGCGGCAGAGCTGGGTTCACACTCTGCTATCACGGATGCCAAGCTCACCTCGCAGTGTTGGAAAGATGCCCACATGCTTTTCCAGGCTCAACAGTGAAGCCCTCCTGGACTGCCATGTCCCAGCTTGCTCTTGTATTTCCCCCATGGGCCCCCAGCACAGCACTTCCTTGGTACCACTGTGTTTTCTATGAGTCCTACCTCTTAAAGGCAAGAACTGTGAATCCCTAACACCAAACACAGAATTGGGCACACAGCAGAAATCATCCAGATATTTGTTTATCAAAAGGGATATGTGACTGAATGAATAAATGACGCCCAAAGAGCAATAGAGTCTGATCAGTTTCATCCAGGATTCCCCCTACATTTTCTCTAGTGGTGTTTTGTAACTGATGGAGACAGAATTCAGTTATTTGCGGGGTTGGCAAGGGGGGGTGTCTCAATATAGAAAAGGACTGAACTGCCTTTAATCTTTCCCACCCTGATGCCGGGGAAGATTGAGGGCAAGAGGAGAAGGGGGGTGGCAGAGGGTGAGATGGTCGGATGGCATCACTGACTCAGTGGACAGGAGTCCGAGCAAACTTCAGAAGAGAGTGAAGGACAGGGAAGCCTGGCGTGCTGCAGCCCATGGGGCTGCAAAGAGTCAGACACAACTGAGCGAATGAACAGCAAAACAACAAGGTGGGAGAAAACAGAGATGAACTGGATAGCATTGAGAAGAAAACGCTTAGGTTCTTATAAAGGAACTAAAAACCAACCCCCAACATCAAACAAGCACAAAACATAGAGAAAGAGCCCTGGTGTTTACCTGGAGGGGAAGAGATCATGTAGAGAGTCTTATGTGTCCAGGCTGAGAACTTTCACGTGTGGCTTCAAGGACTGGACCTGAGAGCAGCTAAGGGGAGGTCCCGGGGGCGACCTGTCCCCTGAAGCAGAGGAATGTCCTGATAGGCAGGACTGTCCAGGACAGGTGGGGTCTGTCGGGGAGAAGTGAGTCCCCCATCCCTGGGCAAGTACATGCTCAAGGCTCTTTGCAGAGCAGCAGTTTCAAATGCGGGATCAGATTAGAGCAGGTTTCCCAGCCTCAGTGATACAGACCCTTGGGAGCTGAACAATGCTCTGCTGGGGAGCAGGGTGCAGTCCTGTGCATCATGGGATGTTTAGGACTATCCCTGGACCCTACCCACTAGAAGCCAGGAGCACCCACTCCCTGCCCAGAGTGACAATCAAAAATGTCCCCAGAGGGACCTCCTGGCCATCCAGTGGTTAAGACTCTGAGGTCCCAATTCAGGGCACATGGGTTTGGGTTCGATCCCTCCTCAGGGAACTAAGGTCCTGCATGCACGCTGTATGACACAGTCAAAAATTAAAATGTGGAAAAAAAATTTAAAGCATGAGAAAATGTCTCCATATTTGGCCAAATTTCCCTGGGGGACAGAATCGCCCCACCCACACTGAGAACCACTAGATGGGGTGGACATTCAGAGCCCTTGCGCCCCGACATCACCTGGCGTGCTCCTCTGTTTTGATCCTGCTCAGGCCTAAATGGCTCCAAAAGAAGCTGACTGCCTGGGTCATGTTTCAAAGCCTGAAGTGTACCCCCAGGATGTAATGCAGATGCTTTGTCATCTCTAAACCCAATTTATGAAAATTAAAAAATATGGCATTTCCAATTCCTGCCCGGCCTCTGGCTTCCTGTTCCTCTTTGCTAATCTTATACTCCAAGAAAACACTCTGCTCTGATGGTTATTAAGTGCTTTGTACTATAGGGAGGAAGTGAAACACGGAAACTTGCCCCACATGCATCTAGGAAGCCACAGAGAGGAAGACGGCACTGATCCCTGGGTCACACACTCAGCCTGGCTTAGATATCACCTCTCTTAATCTTCAGAGCAGACCTATGAAGTGCAGAAGCTATAACAAAGCCTGTTTTATAAACGAGACTACTGAGATTTAGAAAAGTGCAAGAATGCAACCAGTGTCTCAGAGTCAATGAGCTCAGAGACTGCTGCTGAATTATATATACTTTGGGCCAATCTTCGGTACACAGCCTCTCTGCTAACTACTATTTTGATGGCAACAAGGTCACATTTATTGTATCTACCACACCTGATCACGTCCCACCCTGGAGGGCTAGGTAGGGGATGACTTCTAGGCTGAGTTTGGGATCAATGACAGGGTTCTGTGATCCAATGGAAATGTGTGCCAGGGAGCTATGGATGAACACCTCTGAAGGAAGAGGCATAAGAATATAGATCAGGGGTTATTAATAAAATTAATAAAATGAGTGAATGATAGAAACCCTAAAGAGTTGAGAGGGAACATGGGAACCACAGAGACAAGGACTTCACTTCTGAGTCTATAGCTTAGGAAGAAGGCCGACTTTATATGGGGCTTCTGAGTTCCAGTAAGTCCTGGGCATGGAGTGAGGAAGATAAGATTTCTCAAGCATCCACAATCCCATCAAAAGTTAAGCAGAAGTGATGAGAGAAGCAGGTGGCCAGAAGGGCTTGGGGTCCAGATAAAGATAAGTGTGAGGCATCTGTGATGCTGAGCACAGAACCAGTGGCAGGACCATGGACAGGCCCTCCTGCCTGCCCAGCCACGAGGTGTTACCATCCATTTATATCAGCAGGTATCTATTCTCAAAGCAGAGACACAGTCAGGTTTCTAACATTCTAGTCACGGTCCCTCTGATTCAATGCCCCATATTATGAAAGCTCCCATAACAATCAGACACATCTCATGGATGGGACGGTCCTTAAGAAGAGAATCTCTAACAGGGACTCTGAAATTTGAAGGGTTGGGGAACCATTCCACCAGCATCAGTCCCTTGGCCACCTGACCTCCTATTCCCCACTGGAATGAGGTGAAGCATTTGCTGAAGAGGTTATGGAGTTCAGAAGTGAGGATTAATTTGCAGAAAGTAGTCAGACTGTGCTGAAATTGTGCTAATAAAACCGATGGAAAAGAAGCACCTCTGTCTTCACCTTAAGCTTAATCAGGGGAGTCTTCAAGGGAGCATGCCCTGTGTCCCCTAGAATCGAAGGAACACAGGTCCTGGTGCCTGATGTATCCTGTAAAGGTCCTCAGTAAAGAAGCTGAGGGTAGCTGGGACGGCCAAAGAAGAGTGAACCGCAATGGGGTGGGAGTCCCCACCAGCGTGAGATGAGGATGCAAGTGCTGTGATCATTACCCAAGAGCCAGATGTGCATTCCCGGAGAAGAATCTGCCAAAAGAGCTTCCAGCAAGGAGTGAATGACCCCACCATAAGAGGCATCATCATTTCAAAGAACTGGTTGTAGGAAAGGGGAGCCACCTAAAGGGCATAGCTCCCAGGAGTCACAAACACACCCCAAGAGTAGATAAAGCAGCAATCCAGCAGCTACCCTGTGAAGAGTCCTGCCTGCAGCTGAACCCATGAAGCATGACTCCCGGCGCCATCTGCAAGCTCCGCCCTCCTCTGCGTGCCTGACCCGGAGAGGCCCGCACACCCCGGGGGGGAAGGAGGCAGGTTCCGCAAACCCTGCTGCTACAGTGGGACTTTCCCACCCTGAGAAATCTCGGAGCTAGGGTGCCGTGGAACTGAGAGGCAGTGCCGATGAAAAGAAATTACACGTTGAATGATTGAGTTTGGGGAATGCATTCTATTGGACTTTTTCACACCTGAAAAAAGAACTATTTTTGGCATGAAAGAACATGAAACCTGACTGTTTCACCCCTAGGGTAGAAGGAAGAGGCCACAGGGCAAGCTTAAAGGAAGCAGTTATGAGAAAGAGGAGGGTTGCTTCCTTACTGAATCAGTGGGCTATACATCAGTGGATTTTCAGAGAGTTGAAACATAACAGCAAAAATTCAGTGTAAAGATGAGGATCCTGGCAGAATCTCCTTTGATTCAAAAGGGGCATTGAGGTTTGCAGGCTTATAGGGTCATTAATCTAAAGACCTAATTAATACTGCATTGCAAGTGTATGGGGGTGAGTGCTGGAGATAAGAAGGTGCTAGCGAATAAAGCTGCAAAGTCAGGAGTTGCCTGTGCCTACAGCCTCTGAGAGAGCTGCCTAAAAGGCAAGCAGCTTGAAGTGACCACGTAAACATTCCTTGTCCAGGTTTCTTAGGCTGATCAGGAACCAGGTTTCTAAGGAAGGTTCTGAGGTTCAAGGCCATCAAGATACCCTAGAGCTGGAGAAGGGCTGAGTGGAGGAAACTGTACCATCACGCTTGAAGGATTCCAAGGACACTCACTGTTGTTCACTGTCCGTAAAGTGCAAATCCACCTTGAGCTGGAAATCCACTTCACTTACCGCCTCTTCTACCTGGAAGAGAAACAGTGTTTAAGGATTGCAGGAGTCAGATCTGGTCCAGATCAAATACTGAGCTGGTCAATTTCCCAAAGTTAAAAACAAAAAAAAAAGCTCATTGCAAAATAAACATCATTTATGTGTAAAGCGGAATTTCCATGTTCTGTGGAATTCTGGTGGCACAGGCCATCTGTATTACATGGAAAACAGAAGGGATTTATGTAGTCAGATTTCAGGAAAAGTCAATTTACAGGAAAAAAAAAATGTTAAGTGAGCTTTCTAGCTTGTAGGATGGTTGAGAAACTTATTTCCAAAAGAGATTTGATCTGGAAACTTCAGAAGCAGAAGTGAAGTGTTCTCTGGAACCTGCTTTGGAAAAGTGAAAGCAGGGAATTTCCATAGAGGAAACCCCACTTGGTTAGAGATAGAAAAATGATGGGGGTGGCATTATTTCTGGCCCCTTCGAGGGGCTGGCGCTATCCTTCAGGCTCACAGAGGAGGAAATAAAGTCACTTCCCAAGTCAACTCAGGTTCACAAGAAAGCGGACCCTGCATTTTTGTCTTGTGATCCATTACATTTAACCATTTATGCTTTCAGACGCTTCAGCATTTCACATCCTACCTATGACTGTTTCCATTCTCAGCTTTTAAAAATCCATATTCATTAACCAGCATGGGAACCTATTTGTTCTACTTGCCAACTTCTCATGTACATCTAAAAGATGGTGACCCCAGAAGTCACTTGCTAAAAACCAGATCTCACTGATGCCCCCGTTCAGGAAACCCAGATAAGTACTGCATGCCTGGGACAGGTAGCATCTCCTCCTCACCCTCAGGCTGGATGGGACCATTCTCCTCTGTGAACCACAAAAACCCCTTGTTGTTTTGTTTTGTTTTTCCTATCTTAGTATTCAATGCTTCCTATAAAATTGTCTCAGCTTTATAACTTTGGGGTTACAAGCCCATGAGACAAATATTAGGTTGGCGAAGAAGTTCATAACATGGTACGTAAAAACCTAAATGAACTTTTTAGCCAACCCAATATTAACTTCTCAATGGACATGAATTTGAGCAAACTCCAGTAGATAGGGGAGGACGGAGGAGCCTGGCGTGCTGCAGTCCGTGGGTTTGCCAAGAGTCAGACACAACTTAGCAACTGAACAACAACAATATTAACTGCAGACACATTCTGTTTAGTCCTCATCGCATTTCTTACTGTGTTTTGAACAAGCAGAAAACACTTAGAAATCAGGCAGTTTTCACATTTTCATCGCAGGTTTCCAGCTTCTGAAAAAATAATCCCCGGATCTGGCCACGCTGAGCTGGCATTCAGAAGCTCCACTTGGCTCAGGGGACTCACTGAGAAAATCCATCTGCCTGTGGCTAAACCCCTCTGGCCGTTCAACGGCCTGGTGTCCCCTGTAATCTGGTATCAATAAGGGAATGACTAGGCTTACTCCGTTCTGGATCCACAGCTCCAGGAACAGTGCCCCCCACGGAGAGAGCGCTCCTGAATAAAGGCCGCTATTCCCCACCCCCATCCCTGGTTTCTGTCTCTTTACAAGAATGCCCTCATTCTGCAGGGGGGGAGTCTCCTACCCAAAAGCCTCTTCGGAAGCATGTTCCTGGTTAAGCATAACTCAGGCAGAGACATATGGATGGAATTTATCTTTAGCTTCCCAGGGTTTTAAAATTTGTGAAAAAAAAAATTTTAAGCACTTCAAAGTTAACATTTTGCTGAATCCGAGTGCTATGAATAACTTCCTTTCCTAGCTTTGTTTTGCATAATCATGCACCCCGCTTTATACACACAACCCAAGCAACTCAGCCTCTTGTCACCAGCTCCTGGGGAGTGAGACTGGCAAAACCAGCCCTCCTAACCACCTCTGAGCATGCATTTGCCTACTGAACAAAAATTCACTGTAGGCTCCAGTTTTAAACTTGCTGCAAGGCTCTTTGGAGCAAAGAGAGAAATTCAGGAGCAGGATCAGCTGTCGCTAGATGGAGCCTGGCTATGACTTCACTGAGGTCCCAATACATCTTCAATTGCAAGATGCTCCAGAAGGCAGTCACTTGTTTCTTGAACCATTCACTTCTCTCATTTCTTCATTACCTGCCTCTCTCTCCAAACACACACACTCACACGTGCATGCACACAAACTTGCCCTTCCATTACCCTGCCTCATTCTGGTTAAAGAGATGACTTCTTTCCAAGGGTGTTTTTTTGTTTAATTGAAGAAGAGCTGACTTACAATGTTGTGGTAATTTCTGCTACTTAGCAAAGTGATTCATTTATGTATATATATACATATGTATATATGTGTGTGTATATACACATAAATACATAAATAACATAAAACCATTTTAAAAGAACGTAAGAGTACATACATATATGTGTAAAGGATATATAAGTACAACATAAGTAAAAATATAAAAAAGAATGTGTATATGTATACATTCTTTTTTTACATTTTTTTCATTACAGTTTATCACAGCTTACCGAAATAGTTCTCTGTGCTAGACAGCAGGACCTTGTTGTTTATCCATCCTATACACAGTAGCTTACATCTGCTAACCCCAGCCTCCCAGGAGGGTGACTTTCTAGCACCAGGGGTCAGTTTCATATAGTAGTAGGAACAATAACCTAGCCAGGATTTACAGAAGAGTTACTACGTAGCAGACACTACATAGGACACGTATCACTGCCATACACTATCTTATTTAATGTGGAAATAACTGAAATAAGACATACTGTCCCCACTTACAAATGAAGAAATTGAGACTCGGTGGAGGAAAGTCACTTCCAAGGTTAACTAGTCAGTGGGTCCAAAGCCCAGATTTAGTCAAGGGTTCCTCGCTTCTTCAGTCTTCTCCCACAGTCTAACCGGTGTTGTGGGTTGTACAGTCTAAGGTAACTGATTCAACTCTACTTATAATAGTAACTCTTGTATCTTCTCTTCCCTCATGAACCTCTTTTCTGAGCTGTACCACCGCTGAGGGGATAAGAAAGCAGCTTTGGAAGCCAAGTTACATGGGTGCAGATCGTGCTCTGGCTTTTAGCATCTGTGTGACCTTGGGCCAACCAACCTGTTTGTTTTTCATCTGTAAATTGGGTGTAAAATGATTATGCTTACTCCTTGCATACATGCTAAGTTGCTAAGTCGTGTCTGATTCTTTTGAAACCCCATGGACTGTAGCCCACCAGGTGCCTCTGTCCATGGGATTCTACAGAGAAGTATACTGGAGTGGGTTGCCATGTCCTCCTCCAGGGGATCTTCCCAACTCAAAGGCTGAACCCGAGTTTCCAGGGCTCCTATACTACAGGCAGACTCTTTACTACGGTGCCCACTCAGTGGGGAAGCTCACATTTACCCCACAGATCACTGCTTTTGTGTAACTATGCAAGAAAATGCACAAAAATGTGTGTGAAGAAAGGCCATTATGCACTTACCGTAGCACATGAAATTGTGTGCTGACTGTGTCAGCATTGTCTATGCCTACTGCTCACACCCAGGACTGCGTGCATGTGTGACCACGAACTCTGGCCTCCTGGTCATAAGCAATGCTTTGGCTACCACAAGCAGACATTCCCTAAGGCCAAAACATCCATTCCAGACATACAGCTTTTATGAACGTATCCAATTAACTCTAATTGTCACTCATCCAGATGCAATGATTAATGATAACACTGTTTGCTGCCATAAAGATTAACCCCAACACAACAATAAATTATTAGCTTGTAAAGATAAGTGATTTTCCACGCAGAAGAAAACACAATGTACCATAGGAACAACATCTTGTACAAAATGAACACAGGAATAAGTGCCGGCAAACATGCCCTGTTCGCGCTCAGAACTTGGCTTGTGGCAACCTCACGTGATCTCAACTTGAGTGCTGAGTGCAAACCTTGAAAAGATTTGAACTCACGGGGGCAGGAAAGAAAGAGACTCTGATGGAATTCAGAAGGAATAATGACTGAGAGACCTGAGTCATGTCCAAAACCCAGCCTCTAATCATAACCATTCTGCCCAGGAAGCTCTCTGAGATTAGTGTGCTGAAGGACAATGGCCCATGAGAAGTCAAGTGACCTTCACTTAGTAGAATTCAGGGAAGTCAAGCTTGGGCATGCAGCCTAACCGGGAGGCCCTTAGCCCCCAAAACCACCTCCAGTATCTTTTCCTAAATTGCATGTATCCACCAGAGTCCGGGAAAGAAGTAGATGATGAATTCATTTCATTAAACAGAGATTTACAAAGGTGTGGGGAGAACCTAGGGAAAGCAACCAGTGATGATGGCTGGGTACCTTGGGGTTTAGTAACCTTAGGACTCCTCACCACCTCCTCATCCCTACCTCAGGTTCTTTGTTCTAGCTGCACCCTCCTCCAGGGATGCCTGGCTCCAAGGCCTCTGGGCTTTGACTCATACTGTTCCCCCTGTATGGGGATGCCCTTCATCTTTCTCTTAGTCTGATGAAGTCTTAGTCCCAGCATCTCAAAGCCAGCTTCTTTGTGAAGGCATTGATGTCTTCCTGCAGAGTTCATCTCCATCCTCGGTGCCCTGTGCTCATTTGCAGATGAAGCTGGCACAGTGCATTTCAGCTACCAGTTGCTGCTCAGTTGCTAAGTCGTGTCTGACTCTGCAACCCCATGGACTGCAGCATGCCAGTCCTTCACTGTCACCTGCAGATTGCTCAAAGATTCATGTCCATTGAGTTGGTGATGCTATCTAACCATCTCATCCTCTGCCACCCCCTTCTCCTTTTGCCTTCAATCTTTCCCAACATCAGGGGTTTTTCCAATGAGTCAGCTCTTCACATTAGGTGGCCAAAGTATTGGAGCTTCAGCTTCAGCATCAGTCCTTCCCAAGAATATTCAGGGTTGATTCCCCTTAGGATTGACTGGTTTAATCTCCTTGCAGTCTAAGGGGCTCTCAAGAGTCTTCCCCCAGCTACCAGTGCCTGTCTGAATGTTTTGTTTTTTTTTTTTTTTTGATGAAGCATCCATCCTTTGAGGGAGTACTCCTGGTGTCTTCTTCAGCCTTGCCCATCATCTGAGGGCCCACTCCACATCCCTTCACAAAGTAGGTACCAGCAAATACTTGATTGACCCACTGACAGAGGCCCAGCAAATTAGTCAACAGGATTCACTTGGTACGTGAAACAAGCAAGTAAATTAACAAAAGCATGAGTACAAAACTGACTAAGTCAGGAGGTGCAGGAATGCTCTAGAATCCCGAGTCCTAATCTGTCAAATTTCAGAACAAACCTAGAGCATCTTCTTTGCGTCCCATTCTCCTAGCAATGGGGCTTCCCAGGTGGCACAGTGGTAAATAAACCACCTGCCAATAAAGGAGACATCAGAGACATGGGCTGGATCCCTGGGTCAGGAAGATTCTCCTGGAGGAGGGTGTGGCAACCCACTCCAATATTCTTGCCTGGAGAATCCCATGGACTGAGCAGTCTGGCGGACTACAGTCCATACGGTTGCAAAGAGTCAACATCACTGAAGCGACTTGGCCTGCTCCTAGCAATGGATACAAAAGGCACAGGAGGGCTCAGCATTTGTGGCTGGTGGTAGGTTCGGGACTTACCCTTTCACCGTCTAAGAGTAAATGAGCTCGGAAGATCACGGCATCATTGATGGGCACCTCCTCATTCCTGTATAAGATCTGGAAGACCCGGCTGTGCACGGTGCTGTCGTGGATGCAGGCCGAGTGCGGGATGCCACTGTCTGCAAAACAAGAACCCGTAGAAGCCCATGAACTCCCGTCCTGCCCTGGATCCTCAGCCTCCTGGGGTGTCAGTCCAGCTCAAGGAGAGCAATGGCCCCAAACTGCATTTCAACTCCCAAAGACCAAGGTCTACAGATGAAACGACTCCATCATGGAAGATTTATGGTCACCAAATCTCAGAAAGAACATTCTTCAGTCCTTTATAAGTCATAAGAGCTTAGCTAAACCACTTGCCATCACGTGGGCAGTGCTCCTTGGCTGGACAGTGAAAGTGAGACAGTGTTAGTGGCTCAGTTGTGTCCAACTCTTTGCAACCCCATGGACTGTAGCCCACCAAGCTCCTCTGCCCATGGAATTCTCCAGGCAAGAATACTGGAGTGGGCTGCCATTCCCTTCTCCAGGGGATCTTCTCAATGCTGGGATTGAACTTGGGTCTCTCACATTGCAGGCAAATTCTTTACCATCTGAGTCACCAGGGAAGCCCCTGGCTAGAAATTAGTATCTGCTAAATTCTTCTCCTGCTTACACACCCCTTCCTCCATAATGCATCCCTTAATCCTCCTCTCCAAGAAATAATAACACAGAGATAAAGACAGAAATTGACCTTCCTTCTACAGAGACACCCTAGTGCCCACAGAATCTCTCTCTCCTGAAAGTGTGGCTTTTATACCACACAGGATATGAAGGATAACCTGTCTTTCATTTTAGATAAATGTGCTAATTTGCATTATATTAGATATCCAGTTTATTGAGGAACCTGTTCAACTCCATGTCCTCTAATACATTCTGTGTGTGCGCTCTCAGTTGTGTCCAACTCTTGGCGATCCTATACAAGCTCCTCTGTCCATGATCCTATACAGGCTCCTGTCTATGACCCTATACAGGCTACTCTGTTCATGGGATTCCCCAGGCAAGAATACTGGAATGGGTCCTAAATGTACCCTAATCCCTAAACACTGACTCAGAGTTAACTTGAATTTCAGGATCTTCCTGTGTCCACTGATCAGGATTACTATGGAGAGAAAAATGGGTGAATTCCTCCAAATCACTTAAACTGCACAGTTAGAAAAATAGAAATCTCCTTAAATAAATAATGTTTAATATTTATATAAAGCAATCATTATGCATTCATAATAATGGCCAAACAAGTGGTATTTCACAGCTTCCAACATATTTTTCAAATGTGTTTCTTTCCTTAGTCCTTACAGAAAATTGCTGGGGTAAGTACTCATCACAGATGAAGAGAACAAGGTGAAAAGAGGAGGAGGCAGGTATCCTGTCAGTTGCTATAAGAGGAAGTACTGTGTGGATGCATCCTCAGATCTATCTGTATTACATCTGGGAAGAGAGGTCTCCGGTGACTGAGCAAAATGCACCCATTTCAGACTTCCCTGGTGGCACAGTGGATGGGAGTCTGCCTGTCAATGCAGGGGGCACAGGTTCGATCCCTGGTCTGGGAGTATTCCACACACCACGGAGCAATGGGGCCTGTGTGCCTCAATCACTGAGGCTGCCACAATCACTGAGGCTGCCACAGTCACTGAGCCTGCCGCAACTACTGAGCCTGCCGCAATCACTGAGCCTGCCGCAACCACTGAGGCTGCCGCAACTACTGAGCCTACAGCAACTACTGAGCCTGCCACAACTACTGAGCCTGCTGCAACTACTGAGCCTGCCACAGTCACTGAGCCTGCCACAACTACTGAGCCTGCCTCAATCACTGAGCCTGCCGCAACCACTGAGGCTGCCGCAACTACTGAGCCTACAGCAACTACTGAGCCTGCCACAACTACTGAGCCTGCTGCAACTACTGAGCCTGCCACAATCACTGAGGCTGCCGCAACTACTGAGCCTGCCGCAACCACTGAGGCTGCCGCAACTACTGAGCCTGCCGCAACTACTGAGCCTGCCGCAACTACTGAGCCTGCCTCAATCACTGAGCCTGCCGCAACTACTGAGCCTGCTGCAACTACTGAGCCTGCCACAATCACTGAGGCTGCCACAACTACTGAGCCTGCCGCAATCACTGAGGCTGCCGCAACTACTGAGCCTGCTGCAACTACTGAGCCTGCCGCAACTACTGAGCCTGCTGCAACTACTGAGCCTGCCACAATCACTGAGCCTGCCGCAACTACTGAGCCTGCCGCAACTATTGAGCCTGCCGCAATCACTGAGCCTGCTGCAATCACTGAGCCTGCCGCAACTACTGAGCCTGCCACAATCACTGAGCCTGCTGCAACTACTGGAGCCGGCCCACCTAGAGCCTGTGCTCTGCACCAAGAGAAGCCACCGCAACGAGAAGCCTGTGCACCACAATGCAGAGGAGCCCCTGCTCACCGAAACTGAAGCCCACACAGCAACAAAGACCCAGTGCAACCCAAAATGAATACAAACCTCATTTTTACATGCACCCATTTCTAGCAAAAGGTAAGTTTTCTGTAATGCTCTATGGAGAAACTGAACTAATGTGACTGCAAAAGGAAGCAAGAAAATGTTTTACAATATGAGCTCAGCCAGCAAAGGAAAACAGCTTGAGTGCTTTGTGCAATGTCCCCAGCTGACTCAAAATGTCCCTCAGAAACAGGGACAAAGGGTCATGGTCACAACCCCATGCACAGTGACGCTGCACACCTGCCTTGTCGCTTCAGGGGAGGAGAAAAAAAAAAAAGAAATGTAAAATCCCAGGTTGTTTCCACGGCCGCTCAGATTGGCACTTCATCATGAAGGAAATAAAATTACTGGCTCAATGCAGCCCCATTTAGACCTGTTGGATTCAAATTGATGTGGTTTTTAAACAGAAATGATCTTTGTGTGCAAGTGCCTTTCTGTTTTTATTTGCTGCACCAGCCCTTTCTCTATCACTGTCAAGACCAGGTTGATCTATAAGTCAGACCGACATCGTGGCCGAGGATGGATGGAGTAAATACTCTGAAGGTCAGAGCAACGCAGAGCCGTCTAGTACCTGGAGGGACAGCCAGCAAAACAGTTCAATCACTTGCCTTCTTGGGCGAGTGACATCATCCCTTGTAAGAGCAGCTTTCCACGTGAAAAATGGGCATCTCCACACACTGACCTTCTATGATCAGTGTAGACCAAAGAGGATAAAATAAATCAAGATCTGAAGACCAGGCACGTGGCTGACATGCAAAATGCAGTAGGATGATTTTTCAATTGTGCTGCGGGAAAGGTCGTAGCACTTTCTGTTGAATGCATTTCCACTGGCTACATACGTGAGCCTGAGCTCCTCTGATTTTTCAGCAGATTGACAAACAGGACTTAGCAGTATTTGCAGGAGACCCTCACATCCCAAGATGCCCCATTAAGCCCAGGAAGAGGCATTTCTGATGCCCTGTGGGACCTGTGGTGTTTTCTCATCACTAGTAACTAGGGCATAAACAAGTGCCTCCTTGCCAAGGAAGGTTCACTGATCACAAGGCACCCTCTGGGCTTGTGGGCATCATGGCGACAGTGCCTGCCAGGCTTTTATCCCACCAGGATTCTCCCTTCTTCGACAATGACAACCCACACTTGGACACCTTTCTTATTAACCTGGCACCCTCTTCCTGACTTTCTGCAAGGCCACTTCATGAATTTTCTATGATTGGCTCTCTTGCTGGGTCACAGAACCTTCCTCAGTAGACAGAGGGTGCTCATTCACACCTGATGTTTCACACCCTGTCATGCACCAAGTACTGGGCACCCAGAGGTGAAGATGGTGCATGCTCTCTCTCTGTGCTAAAAGACCTTGCTCAGCCTTTGGGAGGCTGCCCCTTCCTAGCTGTGGGGTAGAAAGTCACTTTTCTCTTTCATCTGTTTTTTGTTGCTGAAATGACACTCATTTCCTTTTTCTACACTTTAATACTTTTACATTAGTGAAAAGAACATGTCTTGGCATATCCCAAGTGTTATTTCAAATATTCTGACTCACTTTTTTCTTAATTTTGCTGGAATATAGTAGATTTACAATGTCATGTTAGTTTCAGGGGTAGAGTAAAGTGATTCTGTTATACATATACATATATTCATCTTTTTTTGATTATTTTCCCATATAGATTAGTCTAGAATATTGAGTTCCTCATGCTATAGCAGTCTCACTGGTCATCCATTCTATATACAGTAGTGTGTGTAAATTAATCCCAGGCTCCTAATTTATCCCTCCCAGCCATATTTCACCTTTGTTAACCATAAGTTTGTCTTCAAAATTTGTGTTTATTTTTATAAATAAGTGCATTTGTCTCATTTTAATTAGATTCTATATATAAATGATAGTATGTGATATTTGTCTTTCTCTGACTTACTTCACTATCACCAAGTCACAGAAGCAGCCTGAACGGCCACCAACAGAGGAACGGATGAAGACGACGTGATACAAACACACAATGGAGTATTTCACGAGTGCTCAGTCATGTTCAACTCTGCAACTCCACGGACTGGGCCTGCCAGGCTCCTCTGTCCATGGGATTTTCCCACCAACAGTATTAGATTAGGTTGCCATTTCCTCCTCCAGGGAATCTCCCTGACCCAGGGATCAAACCCTCATCTCCTGCATTGCAGGTGGATTGTGTACCTCTGAACCACCAGAGAAGCCACAATGGAATATTACTCGGCCATAAAAAATGAAATAATGCCATTTGCAGCAACATGGATAGACCTAGAGATTATCTTTAGACTGCTTTTTGCATATTTGGTGACCAGACCACTGGTCCAATGAGAAGATATAGCTTAGAGTCTTCCCAAATATGTGTCTTATTTTTTACATGTCAGGATCAATATCATGGATGAGGACACAAAAGGAGAGTTATAACTTTGAGGGGAAACAAGATTGATGGAAAGAAGGTGGGTGAATCAAGAGAAGGAAACAGAAGGAAGAGGAGATGAGTAGAAAGAAAGGAGCAGGTAGATGAAGGAGAGGAGCTTTCCAATGACTCCCACTGTCCAAAGAATACATTTCAAATAGTTCAATCTGGAACTTCAAACCAGAAAGCAATGGTAAAACACGTTCTGCTCTTTCTTTGCCCCCCAAATGAGTGATATCAATACTTTGCATATTTATGTGCCTCTAAATGCCTACAACTCAAACAACCACCTTCCCTCTTCAGAGACACCCTTCCAGCCCCACATGGCTCTGAGAGCACAGATTACAAAGCACAGGCGCTGCTGATCTGGCACAGACCCTCTGTCCCTGAGTCCAAGCCAGGATGCTCTCAAGGGCATTGACTTGTGGTCTGAACTCCCTCTCCCACTCCAAGCAGATGGCCACGACTCTGCCTGCACACAGGAGACCCCCAGAGAATCAGGTCTGTGCTGAGCAGTCAAAACCCTGCGGGAAACCCTTCCAACCCTCCAGGCCTGAATATGTCTGGGTGAGGTCTAGGCTATTTGAAAACAAAGATGCTAAGAAGTTATCATAACATTTCTTGTAACTCAGGACACATTCACGTGGGAGAACTTTCCAGAACATTAGAGTTTAGGGAAGTTGTAAAAGCCAAGTCAGATTATGAACAACTCAAGGTCATGACCCTGAATTTTGTACGGTTTAGAACAGGCTATCCATCAGTAAAGCAAACAGAGATGCTCTAGACTCGCCCCCTCTACTTCTCACTGTGTGGCTTCGGGCAGGACAGTAAACAGGAGCTTAAATGAGGCAAAAGTCACGCCCTGCTTTTTGACACAATCGGTGTCAGGTCCAGACGAGATGAGGATTAAAGAAGTGTGTGTTTAACTGTGAAATTCTCAAAACCCAACAGATTTCCTGGTATTATGCAGATGACAAGGATGATGACTCTTTACATTAGATTATTTTCTGGCCATTTCTAGGAACAGGAAGGACAGAAAGTCACCTTGAAGCCAAGCTTCATTATTGTTTCTAACCATTTCAAAGAACAGGCAGAAGGAAAAAAAGCCACCTGAAGCAGACGGTCACTATTCCTCCAGAGAATAAGAAATATTCTCACTTGACCCTGAGGATGAGAGTTCTTCACTTCCTTTGTGAGGGAACTCAGGATCATAGGGTTATGTTACACTGTTGTTGTTCAGTCACCAAGTTAGCATGCCAGGCTTCCCTATCCTTCAATATCTCCCAGTTAGTGCTTCCCTCGGAGCTCAGAAAGTAAAGAATCTGCCTTCATTGCAGGTGACTTGGGTTTGATCCCTGGGTTGGGAAGATACCCTGGAGAAGGAAATGGCAACACAGTTCAGTAATTTTGCTTAGAAAATCCCATGGACAGAGGAGCCTGGTGGGCTACAGTCCATGGGTTCGCAAAGAGTCAGACACAACTGAGCAACTAACACGCACAGAGTTTGCTCAAACTCATGTCCATTGAGGAGACAATCCATCCAACCGTCTCATCCTCTGTCAGCCCCTTCTCCTCCTGCACTCACATCCTCAGCAGCAAATGTCATGGAGATTCCAAATCATGTGCTTCTTTTCATTCTTTCATTTTTGAGTTTGTTGACTCATTGGAAAAGACCTTGATGCTGGGAAGGATTGGGGGCAGGAGGAGAAGGGGATGACAGAGGATGAGATGGCTGGATGGCATCACTGACTCGATGGACGTGAGTTTGAGTAAACTCTGGGAGTTGGTGATGGACAGGGAGGCCTGGTGTGCTGCGATTCATGGGCTCGCAGAGAGTTGGACACGACTGAGTGACTGAACTGAACTGAACTCATTAATTATGTAACTAAACGACCCCACAGGCAATGCTAGACATAATACCAGTCACTGGTCATGGTACACCAACAATAAGGAGTGGTTTGCAATGTTTAATGAAATATTTTCCAACTTCTTTTTTCTCTCATTGCACTTGTGTTACTCCACCACAAAATTCCATCACGTTACTCACTTCTGTTTTGCAGAAAAAGAACTGAAGTCCTAGCATGATGGAACAGCAGGGCTTGAGTATTATACCCAAATAAATATGCACCAAATCCATCAATCAATTAGTTATTAATGAGGGCGGGGATGAAGAGGGATGGCTATTGGAAGGTTCCCTGCGTTGAGGGTAACTCAGTTCCCGGGACACTTGACTCCTATCTTAGTCTGCAAGAAAACTCAAGTTGCAAAGCAGAAATCCATCCCTGCAAAATGAGAGTGACCAAACCAAAGAATGCAGGAGATAAAAATACCCTTAAATTCCTGAAAATGAACAAGGGCTGCTGATATAATTTAGCCATGAGCATTCTCCCATCAACATTGAGTGGGCTTAATGACTTAATTATAAATCCTTGTCACCTACCTATTAGAATGAGCCCAGAAAGGCCAGCACTTGATAACACTTTATTAGCCAATGACGTGTGTTGCTATGTAATTTCAGAAGTAGAAGACCAGCGGGTCACCTCTAACACACTCCAATCCCCCAGTGGTTTCCCTGCTGGGCCTCCTTCTGATCCGTCCTAACCCTCTGCAGTCTCAGGCATTTCCACTTGTGTTCTAATTAGAGCCCGGTCCATGGCCTCATCCCTCTGGCTTTTGTAAAGACAAGGAATGGAAAGAGGTCCAAGATGCGGGTTTTCTCGGGCCTCTGTCATGTGGCCTCACACACCGGTTAACAGGAATGTACCTCGTCTGCAACTGGGTTTCCTCCCCCTGTGATGGGGGGATGGGCACTCAAGGGTAGGGAGGGTTGAACACCCAGATTACTGTGCAGAGTCTAATGTTAACAGGTACTCCGAGAGAAGGCAGGGCTTCACTGGTAACTCAGTCAGTAAAGATTCTGCAGTGCAGGAGACTTGGGTTTGATCCCTGGGTTGGGAAGATCCCCTGGAGAAGGAAATGGCAACCCCCTTCAGTATTCTTGCCTGGAGAATCCCTTGGACAGAGGAGCCTTGTGGGCCACAGTCCATGGGGTCACAAGAGTCAGACGCGACTGAGCAACTAAGCCACCATGGGAGAGATGGCAGTGAATACACCACTGGATGGGGGAGGAGGGTATTGCTGATACGACGATGAAACATTATCCAGAAGGGAATTCCAGCAGCTTCTAGCAGAACTCTTGGGGTAGTGGAAGGGAAACCCTTAATTGTTTCTTTTTCGTTTGGATATTTATTATGATCAGATAGACAAATGTCTCATTGCATTTCATAATATCCTAACTGTTCTTGACTTTTTTGGGCTGTGAGGCTCATGAGATCTTAGCTCCCTGACCAGGGATCAAAACCACGTCCCCTGCATTGGAGACATGGAGTCTTAACCACTGGACCATCAGGGAAGTCCCCTCAACTGCTTCCTGATGCTGGGAAGAGAGTGGGCTTGGACCAGGGCAGTGGGTGCTGCCTGGAAAGACAGAGCATCAGGGATCTCCCTGTTGACTAGCTGGGAGTCCTTTGGTGAGAATATTAGATCTCCCAGCCTTAGTTCCTTCACAAATAGAAGACAACAATAAAGATCTGACTCAACAGGGTAGACAGATGAAGACTACTTATTTCACCCCACTTGCCTGCCGATTGAAAGTGGCTAAGTTCACACCTCCCCTCTCATCTCCTGACTCCCCTAGGAGTCTCCTGCTTCTCCTGTCCCTCCTGTCTCTGGCTTGTAAACCTCCCTCCAGGTCTTACTGTTTTCAAGATTTTATATGCCACTCATTGGAAAAGACCCTGATGCTGGGAAAGACTGAAGGCAAAAGAAGTGGATGGCAGAGGATGAGATGGTAAGATAGCATCACCAACCCAATGGACTTAGTTTGAGACAATTCCAGGAGATGGTGGAGGACAGAGGAGCCAGAGCGCTGCAGTCCACAGGTCCCCGAAGAGTCAGACACGACTTAGCGATTAAACAACACAAGACAAAACAATATGCCACCTACAAGCTCAGGGCCCTCAAATGTCTGACTCCAGCTCCACTGCTCTCTTGAGCAGACCTGATCCCTTGCTCACTTGATATTATTCCTCTGATGTCAAATCCATACCATAAACTTACATAACCCAATACAGAGCCTTCGCTTGGTTGTGTTTCCCACATGTGTCCCTTACCAAAAACCTCACCACAAAGAGTAAAATACTTCCTACTCTTCATCGATACCTCTTCCTCCCTCAGCCTCGTATCCAATCTTGCACAAATGCTGTGAGTTTGCATTCAAAATGTGGTTCTGATGAACCCATTCCTGGGTCACTTCATAATTTGCTCTCAACAGACAACATGGAAAACTTCATTTCTATTTCTACTATTACTACTCTTTAGTTGATTAATGTGAACTCTCAACCAGACTTCATCAACCCCCATTGCACTTGAAATAAAATCTAAATTATTTACTATGGTGGAACCAGCCTTAAATGACCACTTTGGAGGCTTGCAGTCCAGGTAAGGGTTTATTCAGCACATAGGCAACTCTTTTCCTGATGTCCAGTTTGGGCAAATATTTATAAAACGCATGACTGACCAAGACTGAGGGATCTGATCCCTGAGAACTTGGCAGCCGTGTTTCATAAACATTTGTGGACATGAACTGGATCTGGGCTCCAGCAGCTGGCTCCTGGAAGCTGGCTCTGTTTCCCACTGTCCTCATGATGACCCGTCACCCACACCTACCCTGCTCCCTTACAAACAGCCGGCACTAAGTCTGCCTGAGACATACAGACTGGGGTTTTCTGAGAAGAGTAGAAGCAAAGCTCCCTCTTCTAACTCTGAATCCCATTCTGGTAAAAAGTCATCAGGAGACCCAGCAAACAGGAGGCAAAGAGCCCTGTTAACGTACTTCAGTCTTGACCGAGCCATCTGTCTCAGCCATATGCTTCGCAAGGAGAACTAAGTATAGCACAATTGCAGCTAATCAAATATTTGTAAGAGCTGCAGCACCCCCACCCAGTCATAGTCCTGGCGTGTTCCAAGGAGCACAGAGCCCTTCTCCAGCCCAAGGTGACCTGGTCCTTGATGGGAGACCATGGAATGGAGGGGGCAGTTGAAACTTACTAGGAAAATATCAGGGTGTCCCTGGAGGCACTGCTAAGTAGATAAGAATGGGTGGTCACTCTGCCTTTCTCTTCCATAGACATCAAAGTTCCCTCCGAAAGACCAGCTCCAGGGCTATGGCTGAGCCAAGACTGACCAGTCCAGCAAGCTCTGTGAAGCCTCAGGCCTCAACTCTCTCCAAGGGTTGAACCCACCACTGTCCCCCTCCTAAGCTGTGAATGAGTGGAGCTACCCCCGAGTCATGTATGGATGTGAGAGCTGAACCATAAAGAAAGCTGAGTGCTGAAGAATTGATGCTTTTGAACTGTGGTGTTGGAGAAGACTCTTGAGAGTCCCTTGGACTGAAAGGAGATCCAACCAGTCCATCCCAAAGGAAATTAGTCCTGAATATTCATTGGAAGGACTGATGCCAAAACTGAAACTCCAATACTTTGGCCACCTGATGGGAAGAACTGACTCATTGGAAAAGACCTTGATGCTGGCAAAGATTGAAGGCAGGAGGAGAAGGGGATGACAGAGGATGAGATGGTTGGATGGCATCACTGACTTGATGGACATGAGTTTGAGCAAGCTCTGGGCGCTGGTTATGGATGGGAAAGCCTAGCGTGCTGCAGTCCATGGGGTCTCAAAGAGTCAGACTGAGAGACTGAACTGAACTGAACCCCCCAGTCAAGGCCATTCTCACCTGGACTCTCCTCTGATGCCTCACCCTCCTTGCTTAGACCCCTGCTCCTATCTGTTAGGGCATGGACCCTGTCCGTTGGACAGGTACCAACTGATCAGAATGCACTCCAGGCACAGTGATGAGCAGTGTCCTGCAGGCCATCTGCTGTGCCAGGCACAAAGCCTTTATTCATGGACTATGGACTACAGGGATGCGAAGGCCTGGGCGAGAGGCCAGGCTCACCGGCCAGTGAAGGGGCAGCTTAGAAATTGGAGGGCAGTGGCTGCTCTGACAACTGCTCCTACCAAATGCACTGGCTGAACACAGCCCCTGGTAAACGCGAGCATGGCATGTCCATGCCGTGTGGGGGTCAGCCCAGCCTCCCTGCTGAGACCTGGCCCTGCAGCTGGAGGCATTTTCCTTCTCGATTTTTCAGGCTGTTGCCTCACTCCTTTTCCTTCTAAACTCAGTATCAGCCCAGAGACACCTGAGAGGCTGTCCTTCGGGACCTAGATGGTCTCGCAGCCTCTGTTCATCAGCATCTTTTCTTTCAGCTGTGCATCGGCACCACAAGCCCGCATCTGTGTGAGGACACAGATGCAGAGTCTGTGTGTGACCGGGAACGGTCCCAGGGCCAGCTCTCCTCTCTCCAGCTCAAAACGTCTCCCTCACTAGATACCCAAGGCGCTAGGCCTCTAGGCAGGAGCATGGCATAAAAGGCACAAAACTACTCTCTTTTAAATGAATTGATAGCGTGGATCTCATCTCAAAACTCTGTGTCTCTTCGCAAATGTCACCTCTTCATGGAGATTTTCCCTTTCAGTGTAGTTACAAGCAGTCCAGGCTCTGAAATCAGATTTGCATTCAAGTTCACACTCTCCATTCACTTGCATTTTTTTAATTCTTTAAAAAATGTATTGCATTATAGCATATAACTGTTGTTTGTTTAGCTATTAAGTTGTGTCCAACTCTGTGACCCCATGGACTATAGTTTGCCAGGCTCCTCTGACCATGGGATTTCCCAGGCAAGAATACTGGAGTGGGTTGCCATTTCCTCCTCCAGGGGATCTTCCTGACCAAGAATTGAACCTGTGTCTCCATTATAGGTTATTACAGATAGTGGGCATAATTCCTTGTGCTATACTATATGTTTCTTATTTATTTTACACATAGCAGTTTACATATGTTAATTGCATATGCATATTTTGCCCCTCCTCCCTTCCCTTTTCCCTCTGTCTTCTATATGTGAGTCTGTCCCTGTTTTGCTATATACATTTGTTTGTATCATTATTTTAGACTCCACATATAAGCAATATCATATGGTATTTGTTTTCTTCTGCCTGACAAATTTCACTAAGTATAATATTCCCTAGGTCCATCCACATTGCTGAAAATGGCAGAATTTCACTCTTTTCTATGGCTGAATAATATTCCATTCTCTCTCTCTATATATATATATATATATTTTTTTTTTTTTTCTTCATCCATTCATTTGTTGAGGAACACTCAGGAACTTTAGGCTGTTGTAAATAGTGCTGCTACGAACACAGGTATGCATGCATCTTTCCAAATTAGTATTTTTCAGTTTTTCCGATTATATACACACCTGCAAATTATTTTTGTTTTCTAAGTCTAATGTTCTTCATGTGTAAACTAACCATGAAAATCTCTTCTTCTAAAGTGTTACGGTGAAACTTAAATAAGATGGCGACTGGTGTCATTATTTGTATTAACAATACACTTTATCCTTCCACATTCACACCTCTGCTGTGCATATTCCACCTTCTATATCCTCACCCACCAGCCCCCTTCTTTCTTCTCCATCATCCTACGAGCTACCTGACGACACGGACAACAGGATGGTCATCTGGGTCTCTTCCCTGTGACTTCTGAGTGCTTTGAATAAAGGTGCTCAGTAAGACTCTAGCAAAGTAATAGGTAGAGCATTTGCCTGGCTACCCCCAAATGTAGACTGAGGCCTCACTGAGGAAGGAAAATTTTCCTTTTCTCATCTGAGCCACTATCCTAAGTCTGAGAATCCACACATCAACGTGGGGATTAACAGCTAAAGGAAAGCACATAGTTCTATAAACCCATTTCACAGATGAGAATCCACAAGTCAAAATGGGGACTAAGAGCAAAGAGAAAACAACACAGTTCTGTAAATCCAATTCAGAAAGGAACTGGGAGGCTCAAGAAGATGGCAGACCCAGGCCAAGGGCAGAGCTAGTACCGGGACCCAGAATTCAACCTCCAAGTCCAGGGCCTTCCTCCCATCCCACATGCCCTCCCTTGACGCTCAGCGGGGCGCCGAAGGACTGTTTCCAAGGATGCTTTAGTGCCTTTGTGTCTGAGCAAAGTCTATAAACAGCATCTAAAAGTCGCAGCAGCACCTGGCTGGGTGTCAGCCAATGTTTAGCCAGTTGGCTCCAAAATCAATGCACGCCCAGGCCTAGGTCCTCAGAATTAATTACTGAAGCCTTAGATTCAATTACCAGATGGCCTCTTCTCTCAGGATCATTTTTCTCAACATTTCCACCCTGGCGCAGAGGGGATAGTGCAAACTTGCTGATGTGTGCCATGACCACGATCACCTAGCTGGCGTGAGCTGGGGTCAGGATGTGGGGGGTGGCAGCTCACTGCCTGGACACCCTCCCCCAAGGCTGGGCCGCCATATCAGCACATGTCTAATGATCACACATGCTTGGCTCATCAGTCCTGTCCGACTCTGTGACCCCACGGACTGTAGCCCACCAGGCTCCTCTGTTCATGGGTTTTCTCCAGGCAAGAATACTGGAGCAGGTTGCCATGCCCTCTTTGAGGGTATCTTCCCAACCTAAGGATCAAACCTACATTTCTTATGTCTCCTGCATTGGCAGGTGGGTTCTTTACCACTAGCGCCACCTGAGAAGCCCCATGACCATGCATTAGATCCCAACTGTTTATTTACACGTCTGCATGCATTTCTTGGGATTCAGTCATGCTGTAGTTCATCTCAGCAGCCATTGGACTGGGACTGAGAAAAGTAAACCTTTAATGACTGGAGAGTTTCAAGGACTTTTCCTACTTTATTTTATTTTCCCTACTTTATTTTGTTTTATTTTAACTTCTCCCAGACTAGATCTTTTCCAATGGCTTTGAAGTGAAGTCAACTTTCTCTTGTTAGAAATAAAATACAAACAATAGCCAAAACTCACAGCCCCTCCGGCTAACACTCTGTCTCCCTCCATGCCTTAGCAGTGACACTTACCCAAAGAATGCCCGTACTGGCTGTCTCCATTTCTTCATCATTTTACTCATACTTCAGTGCCCCCCCCAAAATATATTTTCTGGACCCTTCTCACTGCCCAAAGAGCTCCTATCAAGGTGATGAATGCTCTACCCGCCTGCAAGATTTTCAGGAAAGTTCTAGTGCACATCGTACTTCAATCCTCAGAAGCATTCTGTAAAGTCGGCCAACCCTACCTCCTTAAAATACTCTCTTGCATTGTCTCGGTTAGACCAAGTCCCACCAGTTTCCTCCTGCTGCTTGGATAACTGTCTTCTGCCTCTTCATCACAGCCGCCTCTCTGCCATCCTTAGCATCACTCCCTACCTCCCTATGGTGTTTGGTGTCACCCCAAAGCTTAGGGTACCACTGAAAGCATAGTGACTGTCTTCTCTTCCAACAAAAGGTACGCCCTGTGACTGAAATACATTTGCCTCTTTCACACGTTCTCTAAGTCCTGTACATAAAATGCCGCACACAGTCAGCCAATGAAATCCATGCATCTGTTAATCACCCAGACTTCTCAATGCTCAAGACCTCTAAGGCCGGTTGCCTAGTTGTGATCTTCTGTTTGGATTTTCAAAGGTACCACATACCTAACATGTTCCAAAGTAAATTCTGCAAACCCCAATGAGACAGGGGCAAAAAAAAAAAAAAAAAGGTTAAACTATCTGTTTCTCATCTGGCGTTCCTTATTTTAGTAAATGGCTCTATGAGCCAGCCTGGCATGTGAATGAGAAATCTGAGAGTCACCATCTCCCTGGCCTTCCAAGTGTGATCCTCACTGAAGGCTCACTTCTCTCTATCCTAACCACCAACCAACTTGCCCACTCTTAGCTGGCCTCTCCCCTGGACAGTTCAATCGCCTTCATTCTGCTCAACCTGTCTCTGGTTCCAAAGCTTCACAATGTTTCCGACGAAGTGTATTTTCTATATGCAAATAGAACCAAGCTGCTCCTCTGCTTCAAGCCCTTCAGTATCTTTCCATTCCTTTTCAGATAAAGGGAAAGCTTTTCCCCCTAATATTGTCCTCCAAGCCCACCTGCCTCTGTTTAGCCTCATCACCTTCCAGGCTCCCTAGTTCATTTTCCTGCAGCCACAGTTGAATGCCACCCTCCTTGTCACCACATCACCTTTGCCTCTGCTGGTCCTTCTCCTTGGTGTGGCACCTCCCTTCCCTGTAGACCACACCCACTTCCTTGTAGACCACACCCCTTTCCCTGGAGACCACACCCACTTCTGCTCACCATCTCCTTCCCCAGAAAATGTTCTCTAATTGCCCTAAACATTGTCAAACCTGTGATTACAAGCTCACATAACACAAAGCATTTCCCTGAATATTGTGATATTAGCTGATGTAGAACTGACTAATTGAATAATCTCCTACATTAAATCTTCTGCAAAAGATAGATTCTTTTTGCTCAAATAGAGCTGGATTGAAAAAAATGTATAAATACTTAAACCTATTGGCTTTTTAATATTAAAAAAAACATTTTTCTCATTTTACCATTACTAAAAATAATAAAAATAGAGAGAAGTCAAGTTATCCATTTCAAACAAAATTAACACTCCAACTGTGGCAATGATTCAGAAATGCCCGACTCCTTGATTCTACTGATTTATAAAATCTTTGAGATGGATTGCTCCTTTGAAAATGGAAACAGAGATAACTCTCTCCAAAGATTGTTGTGAGGATTGATAAAATAGTATTTATGAAATACCTAGCACAGTGCCTGATATATTCAGTTGCAAAATCAATAGAAATTCATTACTGCCATTGCTACCAATCCATGAAAATATGGGTCATCCATTGGCACATATTTCAGAAGGCTGAGGCAAAGTACATTTACTTCAATGAAGATGAACAAGAACATTCATTTTCAGGAATCATGACTTTTATCATGTTTTAAACTTTAAT
The DNA here is from genome assembly GCF_023699985.2 of Odocoileus virginianus. Classification (NCBI taxonomy): domain Eukaryota; kingdom Metazoa; phylum Chordata; class Mammalia; order Artiodactyla; family Cervidae; genus Odocoileus; species Odocoileus virginianus. The sequence goes on along the minus strand of NC_069688.1, from coordinate 2,936,402 downwards.
AATATCGACCTGAACTGCTCTAAACCAAGGCAATCAATACTGGAGAACGTGTGCTCAGGTGAAGCTTTCAAAGAGGATTTAGATGAAAGGGAAAGCATCTTTCAATGAGGTCTGGAAGTGATGTGAATTCTTGGCATTCATCTACTCATCCTTTCATCCATCCATCAGTCCACTGAGTCAACATATCCGCACTGAGTCACAAAGGTGTGATAGCAGGTACGTGAGTGGTGTCAGTAAGCGAGTTTCTGTCCTCCTAAGACTTATACTAGGGTAAAGGGGAAAAACAAATGCTCAAGCGACCATTCAGTTACAATGTCATAAATACTGCAAAAACAGAAGCCAAAAGGACACACTTAATTTGGAGTGGGGGAAGTGTACCACCTACAGGTAAAAAGAGGCATCCTATGGGTTGTTAAAATTAAATTTTGACAGCGACCACAACACACCCTGCAAACCAATGTCAAAGGCTAGACTCAAAATCACAGTTCACAAACGGAGTGGGTGAGAACCACCAATCTAAACTCCTCAGTTAGACTAGAAGAATAATATGGCATCAGGTGGAGAGGGAAGAAAGGGTTTTGGAGACAGTATCCATACAGCTGTTTGGAGAAAGCTACGTCTGTGAAGTCAGTCTCTATTTACACCACTTCCAGTGGAGAAGAGAAAAGAGGACTCACTTCCTTTCAGCCAAAAATGGAGCACCTACTCAAACAGCGTGATGTGGATCCCCCATCTGGGGGCCAGAGAACCAGGGCAGGTCTGCCTCCTCAGGGAGTTAAGGCCATCCCACTTCCCTGATAGCTAAGTTGGTAAAGAATTGGCCTGCAATGCAGGAGTCCCCGGTTTGATTCCTGGGTCGGGAAGATTCGCTGGAGAAGGGATAGGCTGCCCACTCCAATATTCTTGGGCTTCCCTGGTGGCTCAGCTGGGAAAGAATCTGCCTGCAATGCAGGAGACCCAGGTTTGATTCCTGGGTTGGGAAGATCCCTTGGCGAAGGGAAAGGCTACCCACTCCACTATTCTGGCCTGGAGAATTCCATGGATTGTATAGTCCATGGGGTCATAGAGAGTCGGACACAACCGAGTGACTTTCACTTTCACTTTCTTGCAGATACACTGACTCTGCCCCTCACAATGATGCTACAAGGAGGAGCCTGTGGGCATGGTGTCACATGTCAGATCTGTGCATACCGGGCCAAATGAAAGATGGATGTCCCTGTCAAGTCAGTTCTGCAGGGGCACACAGCTGAAATATGGGAGAGAGAACAGGAGGAGGAAAGGAGCTGACACTTGAACGCTGCTGCCACTTGCCGGGGATGAGCATCACCTAACCGAATCTTCAAGGGGAGCCTGTGAGAGACGGTCTGGTCTTGCTGTTGGTTTCCTATGTGGAAACAAGGCACCAGGCACTTGTTTCACTGTATCAAAGAGGGGGACCCAGGATTTGAACCCAAATAGACTGTAACCACTATTTTGTGCTCTTCAATAGGTCTTCCGAGCATAAACATTCATTAAAATAATGATAAATATTTGGCTCATTGCGTCTTTTAAAAAAACGTTGGATATATTTAAACAGTAAAATTGGGATGACATGTTCAGTATACTGGGTGGTCCTTCGCAGGTGGTGCTAGTGGTAAAGAACCCATCTGTCTAATTCAAGTGACATAAGAGAAGCGAATTCAATCCCTGGGTCAGGAAGATCCCCTGGAGGAGGGCACGGCAGCCCACTCCAGTATTCTTGCCTGGAGAATCCCGAGGACAGAGGAGCCTGGGCAGGCTTCAGTCCTTGGCACCACAAAGAGTCGGACAGGACTGAAGCAACGCAGCATGCATGCGCATACAGCACCCTCAAAGCACATCCATGGGGCACTGGCAGGTCAACCCCTAAGGGTCTGACTTTGCTACTGCAGCATCTATGGGAGTAACAAGGGCTGGAGTGTGAAGGGAGCGAGGCTGGGAGAAGGTCGAGATGAGGAAAGAAAACTGAGCATGACCAGAACGAGGTCTGTGAGCTTGGAAGGGACCAAAGAGACACAAGGAAGAGGAGAAAATCTCAAGGGATGGGACTTGAAATTTGATGCCATGTGGAGGTGGGCATGGGGAAGTGGTCCAAGGAGTAGCTCTGGTTCATCCTGCTGGACAAGCGGGGTAGCAAGCCCACCCTTCAGCACAGCTGATGTCTTCCTCCAGTGGATGCTCAGCACAGGTCTTGCCATCAGCACTGCAGGTGGAGCAGGCAACACACAGGACCCGCCAGACTCTGGAGTCAGACTCACTGGGATTGAATCCTGGCTCCATGAACCACTACCTGGGGGACCCTGAACCAGTCCTCAGGCACGCCACGTCCACATTTCCTCTTCTAAAAAACAGGGCCTATTCATGTAACTTATCGCTTAGGAAAAGTGTGATAATAAAGTACATCCATACCCATAAATACTAAACACATTTGAAGCATTCTATTTCCTGGCACATAGAAAACACTCAGTGATGATTTACTGAAAAGCAGCATTATTATTAAATTGTAGAGGAGACACAGACAATAAATATGTAATAAAACTAGTTGAAGTAGTCTGAAGAAAAATAAAGCAGAATAAGAAATTAAGTTACAACAGGAAATCTATTTTTTTTTTTTTAAATGAGCAAGAAGCCTCTCTGAGGAGGTGACATTTGAGCAGAGACCTGACCTGAATTCATTGAAAGAGCAAGCCAGGCTAAGACTGAGAGAGGAAAGACCAACTTCCAGGGGGAGGGACCCCCACAGTTCAGAGCTCTGAGTTGGGAATGAGCTTGATATTTAAGGAAGAGTAAGAGTGATGGAAAGAGGGCACAACATGAGTTTAAGGACAAAGTCAAGGATCAGACCATGAGGGGCCACCAGGACCTGCTAAGGACTTTGGATTTTGTTCCTAGGTTCGCAGGAAGCAATGTGATGCAGTGGTTAAGATCTAGACTCTTGGATGGGATCCTGAACCCACATCTTCCCAGGCATTCCCATCAGTATCTTCATCTGTAAAGTGGTGATAAGAATAACACCTACCCTGTAGAGTTGGGAGAGGTGAGAAAATGTAATATATGCAAAGAACAGAACAGTGCCTAGCACACAGTAAGCATTCTGGGTCGTTGTCATCACCATCACCATCATTAGCATACTTTGAGTAAGGGCTTGATGTAATCTGAATTGTCTATAAAGTACATAACCCTGGCTTCTGTATGAAGGTGATGCAGGCCAGCCTTGGGCAATGGTTGTAAGTGAGGTGAGTCTGAGAGGGATGGAGAGAAATTGCTGCAATGGACTTGGAGAGAAAAATTCTGGGGCTGATTTGCAGAAACATGGATGGACCTAGAGACTATCATTACTTCACTTACTAAGTGAAAAAAGACAGAGGGAGAAAGACACACACCATGCGATGTCACTTACACGTGGGATCTAAAATGTGATACAAACAAACTTACCTACTAAACAGAAACAGACTCACGGACCCAGAGAACAGACCACAGACTTGAGGGCGCCCAGGGGGAGGAGAAGGTGGGGGAGGGATGGACGGGGAGTCTGAGATGAGCAGATGCAAACTACGATATACAGGATGCATAAACAGCAAGGTCCCAGCGCACAGCACAGGGTTACATATTCTGTATCCTGTGATAGGCCACAATGGAGGAGAGCGTGAAAAAGAATGCATGTACTGCATATGTACAACTGAATCATGTGGCTGAACAGCAGAAATTAACAACTGCAAATTAGCTATACATTAGGAAAGTTTTTTTTTTTTTTTTTTTAATTCTAGGCTGGATAGTTTTGTGCATTTAGATTTCCAAGTTTCCCTGAGAATGCGTGTGTCTGGGGTCAAGCCAAGTAGTATTTTAGAAAATCACCATCTACTTAAAGTGGATGTATTATTACAGAAAAAAAAATTATGGAGTAAAGAAAAACAAGTTTTTCCTTCAGGAACATTCTGAGTACAAGGCCATGCCCTTCAGAGGTCACGCACTCCTCACAGCCTCTGGTATGATCGTCACAAGTAGCCACCAAGACAAAACAGTAACTCCTGTTTCTGTAACTGTCCAAATACCCTACAGATATGAAAAGGTAAGACAGGCATTGTCTGTTCATCTTCCTGCCTGAGCAGTTCTAACATCAATCCATCCTCTTATCTTGGGCTGTCATGGAAAGAAAGGCTTATTAGACAGAAGCCTGGAGAGCCCATGTGTGGGAAAGCCTGATCCAGTAACCCCCTCTCCAGGACAACCTCACTCTGCTTTCACATGGATCTTATTCAAATCGCCAGGCACCTGTCGAGGAATTTTGCTCTGAGTGGAGCCTCAAGTAACATTTTCCTGATATATTTTTTTTACTGGGTGCACAGAAATAGCACCATGAATCAAAGGCACTCTATAAAAGGCTAGAGTGAGCCTGGATGGGGTTTCGAAAGGGCTCTGGGGCTCCGCGGGGACAGTGCCGAAGCTCCGGCAGCAGGGGCTGTGCCCTTCAGTATGCTCCTCCTCCCTCTATTCCAGAGGTTCTGATGCATCTTACCCTGCCTCTGTGTGCGCCCTTGAATTAAAAAGAAATCCATATGTAAATGGGGCTGCAGACGCCCTCATTCTACACGTGAGAATATTGACAAGACATGTGTGTGTGTGTGCTCAGGGGTGTCCTTCTCTTTGCAACCCCACCGACAGTAGCCTGCCAGGCTCCTCTGTCCATGGGATTCTCCAGGCAAGAATACTGGAGTAGGTTGCCACATTCCCCCTCCAGGGAATCTTCCCGACTCAGGGATCGAACCCTCATCTCTTGCATCTCTTACATCGGGAAGCATATTCTTTACCACTGTGCCATCTAGGAAGCCCATTGACAGGATCGACTTAATCATTCATCATGGTAAAAAGAGAGCTTATGCCCGAGTCAGGGTACACATTTAGGACAGTTTGGACCAAAGAGAAGCAGTCTTTCTGCAGTGTATAGCAGTTACTATTCTACTTGTCTATCAGCCTCAGCCAGCTCAGCAGAAAATATTCCTTTTCATTTCATGATCACATTGTTCTCCAGAGGAAATGGATAAAAGCACACCTGTCAGCAGATGGGAAATAAAGACCCTCTGCTGTTTGGGCCCATCCTCAGGGACCTGTCTTTTACATTAAGGTGTTAAGACTTCAGCATCTCTTCTTGTAACTGTAAGTCACCAAAGGGAGAAGACTAAATCATCCAATTATCCATCATTAGCGTCAACTCCTTAGCTGCAATTATGGAATTCTAAGGTTCTGCTCTTGTGTGTCCCCCTGTGAATTTGCTCTTCAGCATTTTATCCACGTATCATCTCGCCTTATTCTGACAGTCTGACTTAGGAGGCGGGGCAGGATGGATCAAGAAGCTGACTGCTTGTGAGTCCCTAGGGGATCCTGTGAGGGGAGGCCCCTGGGCCGCACTGGGAGAAACTGCAGTGGATCGAGAGGTCCTGAACAACCCCACTCCCTGCCACCCACTCCTGGACATCCCCACGTCATCACTCCAAAGTCCACACCCTGTGGTCCATTCTCAGACCCTCAGAGACCACTTGGCCGAATCAGAAAGAAGTTATCCAGCTTCTGCTGCATACTTTGGGGCTCTTTCTAAATAATCATCAGCTTTTTTTTAAACAACTGCTTGACTATCAAGAACTCAAAACAGCATCCTTTCCTACTGAAATGCTTCCTTTCAAAACAACCTGTTCACTGAGGCTTCAAAAGCTTATTATTATTATTTTTTTAATTGTGTGGAATTCAGCCTCCCTGTTCCTTTCATTAAAGCCCAAGCTCTGCCCTCTGGTCTTTATTCACTAACACAATAAGCATACCTGTTATGCCAACAGTATCCCAGGCACTCCAGGAGGCACCAGGGAGCCAGAACTGAATAAAGAAGCAACGTGGTACCAGGTCTCTGGTATGTAAACATAAGCGGCAACTTCCACACTGAGGATTAACTTATTCCTATAAGTACATAATGATAATAATAATAATGTCTCTTTATTTTAGAAAAGACTGGGGGCTTTCCTGGTGGCCCAGTGGCTAACACTCTGAGCTCCCGATGCAGGGGAATGGGATTCGATCCCTTACCAGGGAACTAAATCCTACATGCTGCAACTAAGACTGGCACAGAGAAATAAATAAATATTTTAAAAATAAATAAATAAATAAATAAATAAAAAAAAGAAAAAAGACTGGAATGGCTCTGCATATATATATATACATACATACATATATATAAAAATATATACTATCAAGCAATGTTCTTTTCATTAGCCACTGCCTTCTGCCATGTGAAAACTTCTGCATGAAGCCTCCAGAGATGAGATGTTCACTGCTTCTGCAGATAATAACATCAGGAGTTGGGCATCTGGAGGCCCAAGAGCTCCAGAAACAGTGCCTGGCACATAGGAGGCCGCAGAGAAACAGGTACTGAATAAACCGCAAAACCCATCAGGACTAACATTTCAGTCCGTGTAAATTTCACCCAAGTCTGCTGATTCCGGCTTTTGTAATAAAACTAAAAATAGCCAGCATTTACTGAGGGCTTAGGATGGCAGGCTCCCCTCTAAGTACTCACATGTATTCCTACTTAAAACGCTCACAACCCCATGAAGAGTTTACTGTTATTAATATTATTACTGTTGCATTTTACAGGGAAGGAAAATGAGGCACAGGGAGGCTAGAACCGAGTCCAAGGTCACGCAGGGAGCGTGGGATGCAGCCTCCTGCTTCTCTAGCCTGTGAGTGGGGTAGAGAGATGAAGACTGTTCTCTCCGCCAGCAGCAGCAGGCATGTGTGTCTGATGCATGTGCATCTTCTCTGGCTTATGCTTCAGGGGCCCTGCCCTCTCCCTCACCTTTCTCTCCAGGTGTGTTTCCCTGAAACATGGTTCCCCGGGTGCAAGGTGTCCCCACGCACATGCGGGCGCACCCTGATGGTGCTGCTGCCTGAGCGGGGCTGGGCAAGGGGCCCAGGAGCCTTGTTCAGCGAGGAGGGAGGCACCCGGGCAGCTGATGGAGGGAGGCACCCAGGCGGCTAATGGAGGGAGGCACCCAGGCAGCTGATGGAGGGAGGCACCTGGGCAGCTGATGGAGGGAGGCACCCAGGTGGCTAATGGAGGGAGGCACCCAGGCAGCTGAAGGAGGGAGGCACCTGGGCAGCTGATGGAGGGAGGCACCCAGGTGGCTGATGGAGGGAGGCATCGGGCAGCTGATGGAGGCAGGCACCCAGGCAGCTGATGGAGGGAGGCACCCAGGTGGCTGATGGAGGGAGGCACCCAGGTGGCTGATGGAGGGAGGCACCCGGGCAGCTGATGGAGGGAGGCACCCGGGCAGCTGATGGAGGGAGGCACCCAGGCGGCTAATGGAGGGAGGCACCCAGGCAGCTGAAGGAGGGAGGCACCTGGGCAGCTGATGGAGGGAGGCACCCAGGTGGCTGATGGAGGGAGGCATCGGGCAGCTGATGGAGGCAGGCACCCAGGCAGCTGATGGAGGGAGGCACCCAGGTGGCTGATGGAGGGAGGCACCCAGGTGGCTGATGGAGGGAGGCACCCGGGCAGCTGATGGAGGGAGGCACCCGGGCAGCTGATGGAGGGAGGCACCCAGGCGGCTAATGGAGGGAGGCACCCAGGCAGCTGAAGGAGGGAGGCACCTGGGCAGCTGATGGAGGGAGGCACCCAGGTGGCTGATGGAGGGAGGCATCGGGCAGCTGATGGAGGCAGGCACCCAGGCAGCTGATGGAGGGAGGCACCCAGGTGGCTGATGGAGGGAGGCACCCAGGTGGCTGATGGAGGGAGGCACCCGGGCAGCTGATGGAGGGAGGCACCCGGGCAGCTGATGGAGGGAGGCACCCAGGCGGCTAATGGAGGGAGGCACCCAGGCAGCTGAAGGAGGGAGGCACCTGGGCAGCTGATGGAGGGAGGCACCCAGGTGGCTGATGGAGGGAGGCATCAGGCAGCTGATGGAGGCAGGCACCCAGGCAGCTGATGGAGGGAGGCACCCAGGTGGCTGATGGAGGGAGGCACCCAGGTGGCTGATGGAGGGAGGCACCCGGGCAGCTGATGGAGGGAGGCACCCGGGCAGCTGATGGAGGGAGGCACCCAGGCGGCTAATGGAGGGAGGCACCCAGGCAGCTGATGGAGGGAGGCACCTGGGCAGCTGATGGAGGGAGGCACCCAGGTGGCTAATGGAGGGAGGCACCCAGGCAGCTGAAGGAGGGAGGCACCTGGGCAGCTGATGGAGGGAGGCACCCAGGTGGCTGATGGAGGGAGGCATCGGGCAGCTGATGGAGGCAGGCACCCAGGCAGCTGATGGAGGGAGGCACCCAGGTGGCTGATGGAGGGAGGCACCCAGGTGGCTGATGGAGGGAGGCATCGGGCAGCTGATAGAGGCAGGCACCCAGGCAGCTGATGGAGGGAGGCACCCAGGTGGCTGATGGAGGGAGGCACCGGGGCAGCTGATGGAGGCAGGCACCCAGGCAGCTGACGGAGGTAGGCACTGGGGCAGCTGATGGAGGCAGGCACTGGGGCAGCTGATGGAGGGAGGCATCAGGCAGCTGATGGAGGGAGGCACCTGGGCAGCTGATGGAGGGAGGCACTGGGGCAGCTGATGGAGGCAGGCACCCAGGCAGCTGACGGAGGTAGGCACTGGGGCAGCTGATGGAGGCAGGCACTGGGGCAGCTGATGGAGGGAGGCATCGGGCAGCTGATGGAGGGAGGCATCAGGCAGCTGATGGAGGGAGGCACTGGGGCAGCTGATGGAGGCAGGCACCCAGGCAGCTGACGGAGGTAGGCACTGGGGCAGCTGATGGAGGGAGGCACCCAGGCAGCTGATGGAGGGAGGCATCGGGCAGCTGATGGAGGGAGGCACTGGGGCAGCTGATGGAGGGAGGCATCAGGCAGCTGATGGAGGGAGGCACCTGGGCAGCTGATGGAGGGAGGCATCGGGCAGCTGATGGAGGGAGGCACCCAGGCAGCTGATGGAGGGAGGCACCCAGGCAGCTGATGGAGGGAGGCACCGGGCAGCTGATGGAGGGAGGCACCCAGGCAGCTGATGGAGGGAGGCATCGGGCAGCTGATGGAGGGAGGCACCGGGCAGCTGATGGAGGGAGGCACCCAGGCAGCTGATGGAGGGAGGCATCAGGCAGCTGATGGAGGTAGGCACGGGCAGCTGATGGAGGGAGGCACCCAGGCAGCTGATGGAGGGAGGCACCGGGCAGCTGATGGAGGGAGGCACCCAGGCAGCTGATGGAGGGAGGCATCAGGCAGCTGATGGAGGTAGGCACGGGCAGCTGATGGAGGGAGGCACTGGGGCAGCTGATGGAGGGAGGCACCCAGGCGGCTAATGGAGGGAGGCACTGGGGCAGCTGATGGAGGTAGGCACGGGCAGCTGATGGAGGGAGGCACCGGGGCAGCTGATGGAGGGAGGCACCGAGGCAGCTGATGGAGGCAGGCATGGGCAGCTGATGGAGGGAGGTACGGGCAGCTGATGGAGGCAGGCACGGGCAGCTGAGGCTTTACAGACCTGGTGGTGGGACTCTGCTCACTTTCTGAACACAGAGAGATTTGCACTGATGACCTGGACTGAAGGCAGGACACCTGGAAGTCAAGTATGCTTACAGAAGACTGGCTCAGGAAGATAGCAGTCAAGCCTTCCCAGGGAGGCTGCCTTGAGGTCAAAGCCCACCCCCCTTGTCACTCTGGCGGTTGTCACTCACCCCTCAGTTCCCCACCCCAGCCCTGGAGCTCCAGGAAAGCAGCCTCAGCCATCCAGCTCTGTGATAGCAGGGCCTCACACACAGCCAGCTCCAGGAACCGGGGTCTGATGCTGTGTAAGTATCTCCACTGAAAGCTCATTAAATGTGGGGTAGATAGATCAGGGGATTCCTCCTGACAAATGTGGTACAAAGGTGACCGAGGACATTATGTTCTGATGTGTGGGTACACACGCAGGCTCCCAGGCAACAGGAAGTCCATTAAATACCCACACACAGTACTTCCACTGATGCCCCAAATGGCCCTTCAGGGTCATTTCCACAGAGGCTGCTGGCACAGGGCCCCCAGGAACACTGGGGAACGTGGGCTTGGCTGACTCCACACCCTGCCTCGCTCATGATGAAGAGTGGCTGTACCACTTCCCATGGTTTCTGGGGACAGATGATAAAGAGCAGATGCAGAGATGAGGACCTGTGTGCAGGTGGTTTAGCACATGTGTGTCCCATGAGATTGGGGAAGCAGGGACCCAGGGCAGGGAAAGCGGGGAAGGCAGGCAGAGGTGCATCTCAACAAAGGTCCCCAAGAAGGCAGCGCCAGCCTGCTCCTGCAGGGGACTCTGGAGGGGGAGCTACATCTCAGCCTGTTCCATCCCCCGACAGGAGCGCACCTCCACACGCGTGCACTGATAATCACAGGCTCATGGCAAGGGCTGGGGGTGGGAATGGGGGATGTTGGGCTTCAAACTCCCAGGCAAGTTCAGATCTCGGACAGCATGTTCCCGGGAGCCTGGGGCTGGGTCCTCCAATGCAGAGTGCCGAAGGCAGGTCCCGAGAGCAGAGGGGCCGGGGAATCGCACGAGACGGTGAGCAACACACGCCGCGTGTGTTCAGGCAGTGAGGACATTCAGACAGGGAATGAGGGATTCTCACAGGGGCAGGGATCACTGGGAGAACCAGCACAAATCCTTTCTGCCACCCGAGTGGACTAGAGGGGTGGAAGGTGAGGAAGAAAGGGACAGGCATTAAAGCAGTGTGTGTGTGTGTGTGTGTGTGTGTGTGTGTGTGTGTGTGTGTGTGTGTGTGTGTGTGTGTGTGTGTTCAGTCGCTCAGTTGTGTCCAACTTTGCAACCTCTGTAGACTGCAGCCCAAGCTCCTCAGTGCATTAGATTTTCCAAGCAAGAATAATGGAGGGGGTTGCCATTTCCTCCTCCAGGGGATCTCCCTGACCCAGGGATCGAACCTGCGTCTCCTGCTCTGACAGGCAGATTCCTTATCACTGAGCCACCTGGCAAGCTCATTAAGTCGAAGCAGTGAGAGATGAAACCAGGGTACAAGAGACTGAAGAAATCTTCCCAAAGAGGGACCTTGGAGGTTGAGCAGACTTTAAGATTTGATCTCAAGGACAAAAATGGACAACAATTCTGGCTTGGACCCCAGGGAGCTGATCACTGAACCAGCTGGCAGAGCAGATTCACAGTCTACACTGGGAGCCCAAGGTGAGGGGCCCTGGTTTCAGACTTTCCAAGATGACTTTTGTGAGGAGCAGAGGTGACCCACATCCTTCAGGTCTGGACACCCCCAGACACGTCCTTTTCGACAGCCTTCTTGAGCAGCGCCCTCCTCTGACCCCAGGAGGACTCTCAGTGCCTAGGGGCTGGGGCGCTTTTTACCTGATTAATACTCTCCATGAAAACAGGCACATTTGATATTTAGCTGCACTTTAATGGGCCCTGAAAAGAAATTAGTTTGATTCATTTGAAGAATAAATGTCTCTCCCCACCCCCTACACGGTGAAACTCTTAAAAGCTTTCACTTAATGAAAATGTAAATTACCTCTCAAAACATTACTAAAACTAATCATGGCAATTTTTTCACGCTTCCACAATTTACTGCTCATCCTTTCTCTTGCTTTGATGAGCAGTGACTAGCAGATGTCTGTTTGTGCCGAACCACTTAACACAGCCTCAGTACGTTTAAGCAGTGTCCCTCCCCAGTATATGACTTAATTGATCATCCCCCTAAGAGAAAATAATATTTTTTGACATCTCCAGGTAGGAAGGGTTGCAAAACCTATTAAATAGCATCACTTGGGTAAAAGGAAACAGCCAAGGGTAAGTATACATAACATTCATTCACAGACACAATTACCTGTAACCCTGAACTCAGAAAATAAATCTGTGAAACTCACAAAACGCAAGCCTTCAAATCAGGCAGAATCACATTAAAAACAAAAAAAAATTTTTTTACTTCTGGTTTCTCTTCCTGGAACATTGTAACCCTCATGTTTTTATTCACCATTAGTCATCTCTGTATCTCTCAGCGTTAGGATTTTGGCTTATAGGAGGAATCTGAAAAGTTTTGGAAGAGCCAGAGGTATCTGGCCTCGGTGGAGCATTAGAGGATCACCTACAATTTATACTTTTATATTTTTGGTGATGACCAAGATCCAGTGGCCTTCGGAATCATACTGACCGCTAAGCCCAAACCATCCACACGTCCACATCCAGAGATCGAGCTCACCTGACACCCTGGACCCCGTGCAATGAGCAGATGAACGCACTGTCACTGTCGGGGCGTATTCAGCTCTTTACACGCGTGTCCCTTCTGTAATGTGGGGGTCTTTCTAGAAGGCCTGCAGAGGATAACTCTTACCTGGTTCAAGCTCTGAGACAGTCCTAGTCTATCTCACAAGATACGTTGCTAACTCAGACAAGAAGGAACCATCCATTTACCATAGCAACTTTTCCCAAGTCACCTTTTTAAAAAGTACTAAAAAAAAAGAAACACTGTAGCATATCAATTAAGGCTACATTTCCCAGGGGAAGTTACTATTTTTTTTTCTTATTCACAAAATGAAATCATAAACACCTACCTTGGAAAACCCAATGAGAAAGTAAGTCCCATCCAGAGAAATAGAACCTAAATCACCTGCATAATTAAAGTGCATTTCCATATCATATGGCTACCAGAGAAGGAACATATTTTCAAAGACAACAAGAATGTATAATTCTGCCCCTTAATTTATGAGGCAACATCTTCTGTGTGAACTGCATTGGGTTTATGGCTTCCTAATGCTTTTGTTTCATCTGGCTGTGCCTTTGAGAGAAAAATCTCATCTCAGCCCCCACCTATACTGTATTAATTACTGTGACACTTCTGTCTCCCCATGAAGACTGGAAGCCTCCAGAGCAGGAAAGCATCTTCTCATCCCCAGGGGTGTGTTCCACAACACAACCTGTGGCAGATGCTACTAAGTCAACAACTTCTGAACATGTAACAGCGTCACTTACTCTTGCTGGTGGTTATTGTGAGCTTACTATGGGTCACGACCATTCTAGACATTTCCTTGCATAATTCATTCAAACCTCAAAACAAACCTGAGTTTGGGACCTCGTTTCTACCAGCCAACTTTATAGGTGAAGAATCCAAGAAACTAAACAGGCAAAATAACTTTTCTAAGTCCACAAGGCTGAGAAGTGTCAGAAGCAGGATTTGAACTTGGAAATTCTGGAATGTGTGGCCTATACCACTCCTGAATTCTGCCTTGCTAGGCACAATGAGTTTTTCCTATTTCTATTTTAAAGCAGTTATCTTCCAATTAATAATAATTTTCAAAAAAGTTTTAAAAAATAATTTAAACATTTTTTGCAAAAGGTTCTGTCTCTGACTTGGGACATTTCTTTTAATAACCTCTATAACATGTAAAATGCCCTTTACATTTATAATCTCTAAGATACACAACCATACAAAATCGATGGGATGCAGCAAAAGCAGTTCTTAGAGGGACATTCATAGCAATATAGGCCTTACTTAAGAAAGAATAAAAATATCAAACAACCTAACCCACCACCTAAAAGAATTAGAAAAAGAAGAACAAAGAAAACCAAAAATTAGCAGAAGAAACTAGATAATAAATATCAGTGAGGAAATAAACAAAATAGAGATTTTTAAAAAATCAGTAAGACCAAGATCTGGTTCTCTGAAAGGGTAAACAAAATGCACAAACCTCTGGCCAGGCTCACCAAGAAGAAAAGACAGGGCTCAAACAAACAAAAAAAGACATACAATGTGTAAGACAAAGCCCTACAGAGGACGGGTATTTATCCTCATGTTTCAGGTGAGGAAATGAAGCTCAGGTCGTCAAGGCCGGGGATCACGTGACTAGTTCACGGAGCATCAGGGATCAAACGTCCTACTTCCTCAGTCAGCTCCATGCAGCTCCTCCTGGCAGAAGCTGGGGTGGGAGGAGGCACCATACAGGTGATAGCACAGCGGGAGCCTGCAGGCACCGAATGAGCACAGGGCACAGGAGAGGGGTGGCCTCCAGTCTCAGACACCTGACCTATTCCCTGGAGAAAGCAGGAGTGAAGACTGGAGGAGAAGGGCCTCCTTGGAAATGTGGGGGCCTGACTACTACCTACTGCTTAACTCTGCGGAGTCAGGGGAGAAGCCAGCGGTCTCCAGGGTCTTTCTCTTTCTGGATCACAGGCCCCAGCCAGCCTGTTGCCCATAAACCATCGGCCTCCCCAGCTTCTCCCTTGCATGGTCCGTGTAAGCTCCCTCTGCCCTGCACCGCCCACACCCTCCCCCAAGGAGGAGCTAAACAGACCACCGCATCTGCAGTAACTATGCAGTCATCAACTGCACACAACTCTACTCGCCATAATATCACTGTCGACAGTGGGGTGATAGAATTGCCCAAGCAGCCCAAAATCAATTTTTGGAAATGTAGCTATGAATGACCAGAATGCTTGACCTTACTGAATTTGATTTCTACAATATTCTTGGCTACCTTGTAGAGTGAAAGTTAAGCAGCCTTTACACGGTTCTGTCTTTTTGTCTCCTTACCTTCTCTCTCTTCCATTCCAAAGTATGTCTCCTTCTTCTTAAGGTATGGTTGATCTATACATTCTCCCAAACTTACTAATGCAAACATTTCTGCCAGAATATAATCCTGATGTCTATAGCCCCTTCTTCTTAAGGTCTGGTTGATCTCTACATTCTCCCAAACTTACTAATGCAAATACTTCTGCCAGAATATAATCCTGATGTCTAGCTTTACTTTTTACTTAATAAGTTCTGTATTTCTGACTAAACGCTATCCCACTGAACCTGCTGGCAGCCTGGGATACCTTAGTGATGCTCCAAGGTGAGAACCTGGATTGTCCTTGGCAACCCTTCTTCCCAAGGAGTACTGCATCTGACTCCTTGTCGTGCAGAGAAAGTGCTACCACACCTGCCTACTGACTCGGTCCCGTTCGCCGAGCTGATTATTAACCCCAAGAGGCTTCTTCTTCCGGCCAGCTGGATGCCATTTCCCATCTTCCTCCCTGATTTGACTTTAGCCAACCTTTACAGCCGGGTTTGGGGCTTCCCAGGTGTCTCAGTAGTAAAGAGTCTGCCTGCAAGTGCAGGAGACCCAAGAGATCCCTGGGTCAAGAAGACCCCTTGGAGGAGGAAATGGCAACCCACTCCAGTATTCTTGCTCAGAACAATCCATGGACAGAGGAGCCTGGCGGGCTACAGTCCATGGAGTCACGAAGAGTCAGACACACCTGAGCGACTGAGCATGAACTCACAGCCAGGATTATCCTCAGATACCAGCTGCTCCTAGGAAAGTGTTTTGTTTTGTTTTGTTTTGTTTTAGCCAGGTCCCCCTTGCAATAACACAGGGCCAAAGCAACAGTGGGTCTCCATTTCCAAAGTCCACTTATTCAACAATCAGCAATGGTTCGCTGAGTGCCTCTGTGTACCCTGCACCCTGCTAAGCCCTAGTTTGCAGTGATAAAGGAAGGCTTACCAGTGGGCAGCAAGTGCCCCACTGGCATCCTCCTGCTCACCTGTCTGCCCAGCGATGGAGGCGCTCAGTCTGTGGGGGATCCTTGAGGACACCTTCAAGGTCACTCGGATCTGATAATACCTAAGAAAAGAACAGAGGACAGGCTGCTGAATACCAGGCTTCTTATTATTGCCTGCTTCTATAAACACCTAGACTTAATCCTAAAGACTGTAAGCAACAGGCTAGTTTCTGGACGGCATGCATGTCTAGCATCAGAGAGAGATTTATTTTGCCAGCACTGTCAGGGAGGGGTGAGACGGGCCAAGATGGAGACAGGAAGTTAAGTACATCTGAGGATCCTATGAGACACAGAAAAAGTTGGTGGTAATAGAAATAGGAACAAGGGAGCAATAAGTCATATGCCACAGGTATGTTATGAGAGATGGCTTTTCTCTAGGTGAAAAAAGTCCATTTTACAGAAAATAGGAGTTGAGTGCATGATGGACAATCCATACAAAAACTGAACTGCTATCACATTGCAACACAAATATTTCCTTTAGAAACACAGCAGCTGAGCTGCTAATCCTGGGGGTATAGGCAAACAATGTCCCCAGTGTATTTCTGCGCTTTGGGTTTTATCACGTCACCCCCATTTCTAGATTCGGTCATTGCAGGATGTCGAGCAGGTTCCCATGCTGTCAGGAGACTCGTATCTGCTTTCTTCTGCCACGTGTGCAGAAGCACATTTTGAAGTTCTATGCTGCACAGTTAATGAGTCTCTCATTTGCAAGAACATGTCTGGCCTCATCATTGTCCTCCCCTTCCACTGTTTTCAAACCCATTGGGTAAAAGACTTGGAATAAAACAAACTGAAAAAGAAGTAAAATAGATCATGAGCACACATCAGTTTCTCACGGCTCACTGAACGCACAGCTGGGAGCTATTCTGCTATTGAGCCCGTTGCACTGTGAATACAGTCAGAGAAGGGCCCTGGTGACGCGTTCACGTGTGCACGGTGATCCGAGGATCCTGTGAGCAGGGAACACAGGCACCGCACTTGTGCAGTCTGGGTGACATCACGTGAGAGCTGCGTGACTCTGAGGACATCACACATCTTCTCTAGCTTGTTTTGGATCTGTAAAATGAGGTCTCCTGCATTGCAGGCAGACTTTACCCTCTGAGCCACCAAGGAAGCCCCAAAAGAAAGAAGGAAAAAGATCTGTCATACCTTCTGCTTCCAGGAAATATGGAATAGACATATTTTTCCCTATTCTCACTAACCATAGCCAAAAGTTCTAGACAGTGTATAGAAAACAAACAAAAGGAGATTCTCAAAGTTGAAGAAGAAAGCAAACAGTCGAGGGACCTCAAGGTCCAAGGAAAGACATGCCGGTGGGTTTTCTGTATATTCTTTTGCCTCACAAACTTCTCACTGTAGTTCATCTGTCATTCCTCTCTATAGCATATTTAAAGAACAAAGGTTTTTAATCTCGAGGAAGCTGAATTCACCATTTTTTATGGGTAATGTGTTTTGTGTCAAGTTTAAAAACTCTCTGCTTAGTTCTAAATCCGAAAACTTTCATCTATTTTGTTTTCCTAAAAGCTTTCTATTTTTCATTGAGGTCTATGATCCACTTTGAGGTCATTTTTACATGAGGAGTGGGATAAGCTAAGTTTCTCTTTTGTCTTACTGGGGCCTATGGGTGTCTGGTTGCTTCAGGACCATTTATTGGAAAGGCTTTATAGAATTACTTATGAAATTTTGTCAAGGATCTCCTGGGTGACCTCTGACTGCTGTGTGGGGCTACAGGTGCAGGCTGCCCACATGGTCTCTGTTTAAACCAGGCCAGGTGGAGTTCTAGTTCTCATCACTGTCCGCTGGAGTGAAAACCTAGCTCCCTACTTGAGACCTTCTCTTGCTGGGGAAGAGGGACGAAGGTGCTTGTTACAGCCTGGCAGCGGTGGGCATCTAGGATCCCACTTGGCCTTTGCTGGTGTGGGTGGAGGTCAAGCAACAGTTTTTCCTGTGCTGCTTGGCTAGTATAGAACTACTATTGTCGCAGCTTTTCTGTCTTGCTAGGCTGCTTCCTATTAAAAAGCAGAGACATTACTTTGTCAGCAAAGGTCCGTCTAGTCAAGGCTATGGTTTTTCCAGTAGTCATATATAGATGTTACAGTGGGACTATAAAGAAAGCTGAGTGCCGAAGAATTGATGCTTTTGACCTGTGGTGTTGGAGAAGACTCTTGAGAGTCCCTTGGACTGCAAGGAGATCCAACCAGTCCATCCTAAAGGAAATCAGTCCTGGGTGTTCATTGGAAGGACTGATGTTGAAGCCGAAACTTCAATATTTTGGCTACCTGTTGCAAAGAGCTGACTCATTTGAAAAGACCCTGATATTGGGAAAGATTGAAGGTGGGAGGAGAAGGGGATGACAGAGGATAGGATGGCTGGATGGCATCAGCGACACAATGGACATGAGTTTGGGCAAACTCCAGGAATTGATGATGGACAGGGAGGCCTGGAGTGCTGCGGTCCATGGGGTTGCAAAGGGTTGGACATGACCGAGCAACTGAATTGAACTGCGGCTTCTTCTTTCCTGGTTCTGTGCCTTGAGAAAGCAGACATTTTTGGTTGGAGCTTTTATTTTGATATTTAAAATGGCCTCTGAGTGTAGAGCTGAAGTGCTGTCTAGTGTCCCTAAAAGCAAGAAGTCTGTGATGTGCCTTACACAGAAAATAGGGTGTTTAGTAGGCTTCATTCAGGAATGAGTTACACTGCTGTCAGTCATGAGTTCAATATTAATGAATCAGATGAATATATTTATATAGACAGATACATATATACGAATATACGTATATATGCTGCACTTTGCTTAGTCGTTCAGTCATGTCCAACTCTTTAAGAACCCATGGACTGTAGCCTGCCATGCTTCTCTGTCCATAGGGATTCTCCAGGCAATAATATTGAAGTGGGTTGTCATGCCCTCTTCCAGGGAATCTTCCCAACCCAGGGATCGAGCCCAGGTTTCCTGCATTGCAAGTGAATTCTTTACATTCTGAGCCACCAGGGAAGCCCAAGAATACAGGAGTAGGTAGCCTATGTCTTCTCCAGGGGATCTTCCTGACCCAGGAATTGAACTGGGCTCTCCTGCATTTCAGCTGAGCTACCAGGGGAGCCCATATAAAGGCAAATATATATACACACTTATTTTAGGTGTTTCCACATACACCTTTAAACAGAAACACATCTAAACAAGCTATATATTGATCAGGTGATGAGAACATGACCAGAGGCTGTCAGAATCATAACCCCGTGTTTCTCCTGGGAGCAAGGTCTCATTATACAGATCGTTTACCACCATCGTTAAATCCAGAGAGAAAGCATCACAGTCAGGGAGACAGAGGCAGAGTGGAAGGTTCTTGCATTGTCTACAGCAGACAGTTCCTACTTAGCAGTAGTTAATGACCACTGTGCCGAGATGCTGGCCGTGTAATGCTAGATCATTCTATTTTTCCAGGGAAGACAGTAATTCAGATTTTTAATAAACCATTTTAAAATTTTTGAATGTTGGTCCATAAATCAATGACAACGCCAAGAGCAACAGCAAAAACAATTAGCAGCAGCAACCGCGGCCACCGTGTTAACAATAAAGCCCTGTGCTGACAAGATAAACTACACTCGCAGGCTGAATCTCCATGGGCCAGCAATTGGCAAACTCTGATTTATACAAATACAAGATGTCACTTTTAGTGTTTCTATAATAAAAGACCAATGCATGTTAATAATTTCATCATCAAAGGAAGAGGCACAAATCCTGCCACCACCAGCAGCAGCAGCTGTAATATTCAAATGGTTTCCTCTCCAAACATAAAATAGGTCAATTACTGCCAGAGGCTATGCATTGCTTTTCTGTTGGATTATGCTCAGGGCAGTTACAGTTATGCTCAAACTTTATTAAGCATCTCTGTGCTAGGACTTGTCCTAGGAAATCCCATGTATGCAGTCTTGTTTGGTCCTCCACAAAGGCTTCATAGGGCTTCCCTGGTGGCTCAGTGGTAAAGAATCCGTCTGCCACTGCAGGAGATGTGAGTTTGATCCCTGGGTTGGGAAGATCCCCTGGAGGAGGAAATGGCAACCCACTCCAGTATTCTTGTCTGGGAAATCCCATGGACAGAGAAGCCTGGTGGGCTACAGCCCATCGGATCGCAAAAAAGTCATACATGACTTAGCGACTAAGCAACAAAGTCTTTGTAAAAGAAAGCATCATCTCAAGTGTCAACCAAAGAAGACACTGAGTCATTGGAGGAAAACTACCTAGCTAAAGTAGTTAAGTTAGCAAAAAGCAATGAGATTCTAGCTTGAGAAACAACAGTAATTTGTTTTTGCCTATTATATCTGATGGAAGTCATATTTTGTTGCACAAATTATAATTCTTTTGTTATCACCTCTGGAGCAATATCTGACTTGCTGCTCCTTAGAAGCACTGATGCTACCAAATCTTATTTCAAGGAACTAGTCATCTTGAGCTTCAGATGCTTTATAAGCATATGCTGAAACAAACAGGTTTCAATTAGGTTGGCCCATTTGGCTTCTGCTTTGATTATACAAAATATTTCAATCCCTTTAGCAATTATCTTTTGTCTGAAATAAAGTTTCTGATAGGCCATAAACTCATAAACCATGACATCTATGACAGATGATTTTGTTTGATTCTTTCAGGAAATCTTTGATGCCCTTACTGTGACTTCCATCTTAAAGATTAGAAAACTAAAGTTAAAGATGAAGGAATCTGTCCAAGTTCACATATTCAGTAAATAATGTTAGCACATCTCCTAGAATGACCTTATTGCTTCAAATAGATATATTTTAACCATTTCAAAGTCACCTTCTAGTTACGGTGACTCAAGGAAGACCCCATGAAGAAGGGAGCAATTAGCTCCAATCCTTGGGGAATGAACAAGCAGTAAGGGATGATGGGGGTAAGTACCAGTCAGAAAGGGTGGAGAAGTGAAGGCCGGAAGTGAAAGCCTTCAGACTACGTGCTGGTGTATTTGAATGGTCTAGAGCTGCAAAGGGCCCTTTGGGGAAATAATAGGAAAATGGGCATCCTTTATTGGCTTCCACCTGTAAAAGTGACACTGAACTATGCCCCTGACATAATGTGGCAAGTAGAATAATGTCCCTTCCAAAGATAGCTACATCCTGATCTTCAGAACCTTCAAAAAAGAATTAAGGTTGCATGTGGAATTACAGTTGGAATTACAGAATCAAAAAGAAAAAGCATTTTAAGTATAATGAGAGCTGTACTTTTGTACACTGTTGGTAGAATGGAAAAATCAAGATAGCGCTTCTGAAAGGCAATTTGGCAAGAATACCAAACATTTTTATTTTCCCTGATTCAATAGTTCTATCCTAGGAATCTAACTTTATTTTTATTTTTTGGCTGTGCTACACAACATGCAGGATCTTAGCTCCCTACCAGAGATCAAACCTGTGCCCCCTACAGTGGAGGCATGGAGTCCTAACCACTAGACCACCAGGGAAGTCCCTAGGAATCTAACTTTAAAAGTGTGTGTGTGATTTTTAAAATAATGAAAAATCAGAACTACAAAGAAATGGTTAAATAAAATCCTATGATGACACATTATATAATCTATAAAAATTATGATTCTGAGGACTACATAATAAAGGAAAAACATACAACACAACATTTTTAATGGGAGTATCCTCATTAATCTTTTCCTATATGCTGTTTAAAAATTAAAATAATGCCAATAAGTTAATCAATAAAGTTTTAATAAATTTTTAAAAAATCAGGAGATTATTCTGGGTGTGTCCAATGCATTCACCAGGCTTCTTTTCAGTGAAAGAGAAGTGAGTGACAGAAGAATGCAATGTGAGAAAGGTTATCATCCATGCTGGCTGCGAAGAGGGAGAGGCCACCAGCCAAGGAATGCGGACAGCCTACAGGAGCTGGAAAAGATAGGTCCATAGAACCTCCCCTAGAGACTCCACAAAGGATCACAGTCCTGCCAACCTTCTTATTTTAGCCCAGAGAGACTCATTTCAGACTTCTGACCTCCAGAATTGTGAGATAATAAGTTTACATTGTGTTAAGCCACCAAGTTTGTGGCGATGTATTACAGCAATAATAAATTAATGTGTACAGGCTTTCAAATCCCCTCCTCACAACAAAACTAATAGACAGGAAAGATTATCTCTATGTTAACAACATATAATCTATAACTCAGAAAGATCACATAATTCTCCTACAGGCACACAGCTAGTTAATGGCAAGATTTAGCGGGGATTAAAAATGCAGGTGGTTGTTGTCCAGTGGCTCAGCATGTCCTACTCTACGACCCCATGGACTGCAGCACACCAGGCCTCCCTGTCCTTCACTATCTCTCAGAGCTTGCTCAAACTCATGTCCATTGAGTCCATGATGCCATCCAATCATCTCATCCTCTGTCACCCCCTTCTCCTACTGCCCTCAATCTTTCCCAGCATAAGGGTCTTTTCCAATGTGTCGCCTCTTCCCATGAGGTAACCAAAGTATTGGAGCTTCAGCATCAGTCCTTCCAAGGAATATTCAGGGTTGATTTCATTTAGGATCGACTGGTTTGATCCCCTTACTGTCCAAGGGACTCTCAAGAATCTTCTCTAGCACCACAGTTTAAGAGCATCAATTCTTCAGTGCTCAGCCTTCTTTATGGTCCGACTCTTACATTCATATATGACCACTGGAAAGACCATAGCTTTGATTATATGAACCTTTGACCATTTGACTAAAATTTAAGTTCTTATTTGTGTTGGAGGCAAAGCCTGTTGCTTTAACATTCATAAGCTCACTTAAATTTCTCCATTGTCCATTTTTCCCCAGAAGCCTAACCCCACTCATTCTGGTCACTAATGTATTTTCGTCTGTTTTCGCAAAAAATGCAGTCAGAATACGAATGCTGCTTTTTGCTTCTATGTTTCCTAGAGCGCTTATTAAGAACACTGTACAAAGGGAAGAAAATTATCTCATAAACATCAGTTATTAGTTGATTATAAACACCCAGCTTCTGGGGGAGACAAGCCACACCCTATTCTTCTATTTCCAGCAACGAACATGGTGTTGATACAGAGCTGACATTCATTCAGTGCCAGAGGAATGCATGAGTGAATGAATGAATGAAGATTCCCTCAATAAACCAGAAGCATATGCAATCCAACCCCAACATCTACAACTGGGTGAGTGGCTCAGAACCCATGTGCGATTCTTCTAATATTAACAGAACTAGAAATAGGGACTTTCCTGGCAGTCCAGTGATTGAGACTTCATTTTCCAAGGCAGGGGATGGAGGTTCAATCCCTGGTGAGGGAGCTAAGCTCCAATGCTTCATGGCCAAAAAACCGAAGCATAAGACAGAAGCAATACTGAACCAAATTCAATAAAGGCTTTAAAAATGGTCCACATCAAAAATAAATACACAGTAGATATACTATTCTATAATGGGAATACAGAGGTCTATGGCATTTTGTCATAACCACTTTCATACCAGACATATTATGAAACCACCTCTCTGACCCAGGGACATCTGACATGACTTAAAATACAAATCACTGTGCTTACAGAAAGGTCAACACCAAGACTCTGGAGCCAGAATGTTCCAGAATCAAGCAGGCCAACTTGAGATAATAACTTTCCTTCTCTGAGCCTCTTTCCTTGTGGGTAGTGACACCGCTAATGACACAGAACTGTCATGAGATGTGAACAGGGCAGTGCCTGCAAAGCCCTGGGTGAGTCTCAACCCCGTATTTCATTAAGGACAGAATACTGCTGTTCCTTCTACCTAAGAAGGGTGTGAAACACACATCCTCCCCAGACACGATCCCACTCTATCCACCAACCTCACAGCTGGGGTGAAGCCGGGGAAAGGCAAGGGTCTGGGTGGGACAAGGTTCAGAGATGCCTGTGGCACAGAGTACTTCATAATACAAATGGCAGGCACATGACGGAACACTACTCTGATATAGCTTTGCTCACATGGCTGGAAAAAGAAGAATCTTTCTTTGAGCCTTCAGAGTCAATATAGCAGAGTGGTTAAGAGTGTGAACTCTGAAACTCTGCCTGTTACTGGTCATGCAAAAACCTCAAAGTGGAGGGCCTGGATATCAGACGTAATTAAAAGTTGTGAGATTGAAGAAAAACAGACTGGCTCCAAATCAGGAAAGGAGTACGTCAAGGCTGTATATTGTCACCCTGCTTATTTAACTTACATGCAGAGGACATCATGCGAAATGCTCGGCTGGATGAAGCACAAGCTAGAATCAAGATTGCTGGGAGAAATATCAATAACCTCAGATAGGCAGATGACACCACCCTTCTGGCAGAAAGGGAAGAAGAACTAAAGAGCCTCTTGATGAAAGTGAAAGAGGAGAGTGAAAAAACTGGCTTAAAACTCAACATTCAAAAAACGAGGATCATGGCATCTGGTCCCACCACTTCATGGCAAATAGATGGGGAAACAATAGAAAAAGTGAGAGACTATTTTCTTGGGCTCCAAAATCACTGCAGATGGTGACTGCAGCCATGAAATTTAAAAGATGCCTACTCTTTGGAAGAAAAGCTATGACCAACCTAGACAGCATATTAAAAAGCAGAGACATTACTTTGCTGACAAAGGTCCATCTAGTGAAATCTATGTTTTTTCCAGCAGTCATGTATGGATGGGAGCGTTGGACTATAAAGAAAGCTGAGTGCCAAAGAATTGATGCTTTTGAACTGTGGTGTTGAAGAAGATTATTGAGAGTCCCTTGGACTGCAAGGAGATCCAACCAGTCCATCCTAAAGGAAAATCAGTCCTAAATATTCATTGGAAGGACTGATGCTGAAGCTGAAGCTCCAGTGCTTTGGCCACCTGATGTGAGTAGCTGACTCACTGGCAAAGACCCTAATGCTGGGAAAGATTGAAGGCAGGAGGAGAAGGGGACGACAGAGGATGAGATGGTTGGATGGAATCACCAACTCGATGGACCTGAGTTTGAGCAAGCTCCGGGAGTTGGTGATGGACAGAGGGGCCTGGTGTGCTGCGGTCCTTGGGGCTGGAAAGAGTCAGACACGACTGAGAGATTGAACTGAACTGAAGGGCATACTGTTTTTGATTGTCTTTTCAACTTTTATGTTTTTATATGCAACTATTAAAATTTCTTTATAAGTCAAAAAATAAAATAAATAAAATAAAATTCCATTTATGGCAAATTAAAAGCAAAATGGAAGACCTGCTGGCTTTAGGGTGAAACTCCCTAGCCTAGCAGGGAAACCAGCGAAGGCCTGCCTGTAAACAGAGGCTTAGTGTTCTGAAAATTAACAACAACAACCCAGGAGAATGACCGATATAGTGTCACTGCACACTCATAGACTGATTCATCTGCTCTGACAGTATCCACCCACCATGACAGGACTACAAGCCGTTTGGCCCCAGTAACAAATGATAAGATACTTCTTGAAGAAAAGTTCACTTTACTATTTCAACAAAACTCATATGGATACTTCTAAATGGTCAAACGATGATTATAACAACTCAGTCAGATTCCACTAATGTTTACACTGAGGACCCTCCTCATTCCTTCATCCATTCCTCCTTGTGATCCAGAGGGTCTGTGTGTGGTACTCACACTGTGAACTGTCTCAGAATCCATAATCCCAATGCAAGGGGGTGTGGGTTCAACCCCTGGTTGGGGAACTAAGATCCCATGTGTCTCACGGCATGGCCACAAAACAAGAAAACAAAACTACAACAGCAAAAACAACAGCCACGATGCTTTTGTGTGACTTAAGACAATTTAAACTCTCTGAACTTCAGTTTTCTCATTTACCAAGGGACATATCAGTTCCCTTCTGGAGTTGACACTGACAAAAATAAAAATCAAGAGCAACCCTGAGCTGCAAAAAATGATGGATATTATTTTTGCTATTGTTACTTTTACATATCAACCCCAATAGGTTCATAAACAAATGCCCATATTCATAAAAGCAAGGCCACTTAAAGGGCGCAAAGCTGCAATCCAAGTAGCCTCATAGGAAATGCTATCTATAAAAAATGAGGTTGCGAGCCTGCTGGAACACTGAGATGCGCTTCCCCATCCTGGCATCTCCCTCCGCTGTTTTTATTCACACACACTGCTGGACCTGTTGTTCCCACCTAATGAGTCAGCCCAGATGGGGTTTCTAATCTGCATGAGTGGCCATGTGTCAGCGTTGCTGGTGCCAATCTTTATGCCGCCCAGAAAAGCACCCTTTGCAGGTAAAACAAAGGCACCTTCTCAAGAGCCAGCATAGGATCAAGAGGCATCAAAGATGCCTGACACCTAGTGCATAACCAACAGGTACAGGTTCTCTTCCTTTGTGATTGGAGGCAGTGTTTGATTTTCTTCACATTTGTGTTGCTTGATTAAATGACATTGGGTGGAAGCAGACTTGCAAGCTTCTCCTGCAGCTTGAAATGACAGGGGTAATTTAAAATGTCAGACCAGAAAATCTGCTGTGCAGTATCACACTGGGGTGAGGGTCTCTGCAGAGAGAATTTTTCTGATAGGTGATAGGTGAGATAGCTACCAGTTCCAAGCTGTCTGCGGACAGAGGCAGGATTGGAAAGCAAACACAACTCACAGGTCTTTTGTGTAGAGAGGTCAGAGGCATGGGATCGAACCGCAGAGCTTCTACCTCACAGAGGCCAGGTGTTAAACACTGACTCATCTCTTACGAGTGACCTTCAGCAATTCATTTGACCTCTCTGAGCACTGGTTTCCTCATCTTAAAAATTAATGGCTGTGAAGAACAAATGGGGCCCTATAGGGAAAGCACATGGCACAGTGCATAAGACATGGGAAGTACCAACTCCTTTTAAAATTATAATTGTAATTAAAAGAATCGTGATTTATTTAGATGCTGCCATTGAGAAGTAGATGCATTGAAAGGGAAGATGAGGCCCAAGACCATCAAGCTGGTTTGCAGAGGCCATGTTAACACCATGCTAGAACAAGAGGCTGCTCATTCTGGCCCACTGTCCAACCCATCCTACCAATACATTTGCATACAATTTAATTCTAGGATATATATTCATATTAACTGATGAGGTTCTCTACACACAGATGACTAAATTATCTTACTGTTGCTTCGGATACTCCACACATACTAACAACAACAACCACAATATCATAGTAAAAATAAAGGAAGCATACTTCTTACAAGCCAGCCTGAGTCAGGCACCATACCAGATATTTCATATGCAATGTCACATTCCACTTGAATAATACTCATAAAAGGTGGTCATTATCTCCTCCACTATTCCTTTGAGGAAACTGAAGCACACACACACAAAAAAACAAAACTAAATACTCATAGACTTATAGCTTGTAACTAGAACTGAAATGCAAACTCATCGCTATGTAACTCCAAAGATAAAAATAAATTTATGTATTTCAAATTAAGCTGAACTCAAAACAAAATGACACATGTACCCCAATGCTCACTGCAGCACTGTTTACAGCAGCCGGGAAACGGAAGCATCACAATGTCTATCAAAAGAAAGAAAAGCAGATGTGACGCATACATACAAAGGAGTATTACACAGTCATAGAAAGGAATGAAACTTAATCATTTGCAGAGATGTAGGTGGACCTACAGAGTGTCATCCAGAGTGAAATAAGTCAGAAAGAGGAAAACAAATGTCATAAACTAATACATATATGTGGAATCTAGAAAAATAGTACAGATTATATTATTCTCACAACAGAAAGAAACACAGAGGTAGAGAACACACACATAGACACCATGGGGTGACAGATGGGGGTCAGGATGTATATTGATTGATACTACTGATGTATGTTGACTGACACTATTGATACTATGTGTAAAATAGATAATTAATGAGAACCTGCTGTTACAGCACAGGGAACTCTACTCAATGCCCTGTGGTGACCTAAATGGGAAGGAAATCCAAAAATGAGGACAAATATGTACACACACGGCTGATTCACTTTGCCATGAAATTAACACAACATTGTAATGCAGCTATGCTCCATAAAAATTAATGTAAAACAAATCAAGGTCATTTCAAATATATACTGGTCACCTGCAAATATAACTGGGGTGCAGTGGTGACTCATAATAACGGGAAGAATCCAAACATTCAATCATGCCAGCGATAATAATGGTGAAAAAATTTGCAACCTTTATGTCCATCCACTTTATCCACATTCTTGCTACTCTGTTATGGCCAACAGGAAATTAACCTATGCCAAGTACAAGGCATCAAGACAGGGGCTGAGGGCCCAGAGACAAATGAGAAAACAGCCCTGCGCTTAAGGAGCTTACAGTCTAGCTTACAGTCTAGCAGATATGAAAACTGGTTTCACAAATTATTCTAATCATAGGGAAGCTCTCAGAGTTTTCAAGAGGATGGGACAAAGGGCAAAGTTAGCTCCAAGTGGGAGATCTTCCCTTCAGTACAAAGCAGGGGTCCATCCAAGGCAGAAGTGAATTAAAACCTGCCCTTAAAAGTAGCTCAGCACACTGGAGAGGCCTCATATGTCAAGAGAAAGGAGTGCAAGCCAGGTGTTCAAGCCCAGTGAAGACAGCAGAGTAGCTGGGGCAGGGAGGGGCAACTCGAATGTCACGCATTTGCAGCATGCCCGCACTGTAACACTGTTCTCCAGGAAACAAGGCCATACCCTCATTCAGCAGAACCACAGTGTGCTTCTTAGGCATTAGAGTGCAGGCTTTGCCCCAGATCGTGACTGAGATCCTGGCAGACAGGGGTGCTCTGGAACAGAACTGTGTTCGTGTTGCTCGTAGCTGACGCAGCTCTGCATGAGCTCACCTGACTTCTCCGTATGGTTTGACCCATCTCACAGGCGTAGCTTAGAACTGATGAAGCTCAGGGCCACTTTGGCTCACCCTTGAAGAATGGGTAGATCTTGGCCATGCTGGGAAGATGGAATGATATTTTAAAGTGGAAAAGCAACTTGGAGACCTTGCAGAGGGGTGGTTTCTGGAGAGTGTGAGTGAGAACAGTACGGAGCTAAGTTTGGCTGGACTGTAGGATGGGGAAGGAGGAACTATAAATACGTATTTCCCAAATATTTACTCTAATGTGCACGCTCACCCAGTCGTGTCTGACTCTTTGCAAACCCGTGGACTATAGCCTGCCAGGCTCCGCTGTCCATGGGATTCTCCACCCAAGAATACTGCAGTGGGTTGCCATTTCTTCCCCCAGGGGATCTTCCCAAACCAGGAATCTAACTCTTGCCTCTTAGGTCTCCTTCATTGGCAGGAGGATTCTTTACCACTAGTACCACCGTTTGCTATTATAAACAGCAAGATACCCAAGATACCCTCCGCCACCAGAGGATTTAAGTGTCATGGTTAAAGATATCAACTGTGAAATCAAAGAGAGTTTGGTCCCACATTCATCACCTCCCAGCTGTTTGACCTTAAGAAAGTTACACAATATCTTGTGAGCTACCATTTCCTCCTGTACAACATGCAGATAAACAATTAGACCCAACTGATAGTGTTTCCTGAGGGTGATATATGATAGTTTAGCACAGCACAGAGTCAGTCCTCAATAATCGTTAGCTGAATTAATTACTACCATGATTATTCTAATAAGGGTAGTTTTGTGGAAGGCATTGTGCAACACCAGTGAAGACCAATCTCTGGAGTTAAACCTAGGTTGATTGATTTAACCTAGTTAAATCCTGGCTCTGCCACCTGCCAGCAGTGTGACACTGGGAAAATCATTGCACCTCTCTGAGCCTCAGTTTTTTCATTTGTCAAAGAGGGGTAGCAACACCCATTTGGAAGGTCTGTTGGAAATATAAACGTGATAATGTATGAAAAGTGCCTCCACTCCACGTCTACTCAGAAAACGATGTTTCAGACATCATTTTGGATGATATTACCTTCTACTCTGCTATCTTCCTGAAAAAAAAACACAAGGAATCTGGTGTGAGTCATATATCACGCATGGGCTATGATGACGAGTAAGTGGGTACTAAACCTGTGTTAAAAACAGCTTGAAAGATGATGAGTGTACAGACAGAGATAGACGCATAAACACACTCACCAACCGTTCTCTCGGAGGAAGCCCTGACCGATTTCCAGCCCTTTCCAAGGAGAACATGTCTCTTTTGAGAAGAAACCCTCACTACCCTGCTTAATTTTCTTCCCTTGGCTGCTATGTCTCTTGACTGCCTTCTGCTAGAAAAACTAACAAGAGTTTGAAGGCATCCTGGAGACTTCAAGGAATTTCCTTGTCTGCATAAAAATGTCCACTTCCTCACCCATCAGACCTTTATTACTGCAAAACTGTTCAGAGAGAACCACCACAAAGAAGTCCCTGAGCTCCATTAGACTAAGAGATGTGCTCTATAATTACTATGGGGGAGGCGTTTTGAAACCAAAATATCCTTCTATGAGGCCAATTGTCTCTGCCGGCGGAGGAGCAGGGAAGAAAGCAAGGATTCAGGGAGAGAAGGCCTCTCGGTTTGGCTGTAATGCTCAGAGGAAGCAGTGGGTGTTCAGAAGGCAGCATGACGCCCAGCCAAGCCTCCGTTCTCTGGTCACAGCTGGGAAAGCTAATACAAGCGTGATCAGCACCTGTGGACAAGGCCTGCGCTCAGTGCAAGTGAGAAGACCTGAGTCAGGAAGTTAAGAGACGGATGACACCATCTAAACGTTAAGTGAGTTGAACAGATGGACAAGGGAAAAGAGTCCCGAATGTTTAAGAGCAGAATTCAGAGGCAGCTTAATGAAGCTGCTGCAAACTGAACCCAGGAATGCTAGCTTAAATCTGGGGTGCCTCTCACCCTGGTGGGCAAACAGACTGCTCCTTGATGGGCTGTATTTGCTCAGTCTCTCCCTAAGCAAACTCTCCAACCATTCTCTCTCTCCTGCCCCACCATCCACCACTCTCCACCCCATCACTGACACCTTCTTCTCTGATAATAAAGCTGAGGCATCTGCTTGTATTTCTGCAGCCAGGCACCAGCTGCTCGATTTTACTATCAGTTGCCTTTTCTTACAATTCTCCCTTAATCTACAATCAAGGGCCTTGAGTTCAAAACTCCGGCTGCTGGGATAGGCCCTTCAGGGCCATGTCAGTCGTCTTTATGGATAGCAATCGATCACTTCCAGTGTCCTCCCTGCCCTTGAGGACTGGGCAAGACAAATACCTAACCAACATCTGCAGGGGCAGGGCCTGCAGGGAAGCCCCAGGCAGGCTGGATCCATAGAGGACACAGGAGAGAGCTCCCCGCATGATCACAGTCTCAACACTGTCCGACCAGAAGGCGCTGCCCTGTCCTGTGAAGTGAGCACAACTTCCAGGGGCCAAGCCCTGACCCTGCAGTGCGTGCAGCCCAGTCCAGGAGGACACCTTCTGTCTAGGGGTCAGGGAATCACCTAAGTGCAGTTGTCTTCATTTTACCAATGAAAGAAACAAGTTCTCAGAGGTTAAGTGCTTTCCCAAGGCTCTGCTGCTTGTAATTAGCCAAATGGGAACTGAGAGAGACCCTATGCAGCCTCAAAGCCCGTGTCCTCTCCCCACCCCACTTTTTCTTAGTGAGACGTGTATCCTGGAGGCGACTGATCACCTCCAGAGTGAGATGCCAGCCCTTCTCAATAAATCTGCCAATTTTTATCCCCATGTCCTTGGCATGTCACACATAGTGGGTATGAGGGAATGTTTGCTGACTTAACACAGAGTCTCCAAAACATGAAGAGCTGAGTAATGAATGGCATAGATCATAAATGCAGTAAATATATATGTCTCACATGCTTCCTTCAGCATGCATTTTGTCACTTGACCCAAGCGCACAAGCTACTAATCGAGAGTCTCTGGGTTGTTTTAACCAACGATGTGCCAAACCCCTCCTCCAGGGCATCTTCCTGACCCAGGAAGCCTTTGACCCAGTGATGCCCTGACCTCAGTTTTAAGGGGAAGCAGGAGTTCAGAGAGAAACCTGTATGTGACAAAAGGAGGTGACCCACCACTCACCCCAGGTAAATAGAGGGGCAAGGGTGTGGAGGTAGATGAGACTGGCCAGGTCAGACTTTGCTGTTACATGTGCTTCAGGAGGGGCTGTGAGGGTGTGTGTTGGGGCAGAATCCAGGGTTGATGGAGAGGAGTCAGAGAGCACCTACTAGGCAATGGGCACCAGGATGGATGCTGTCTCATATATAACAGCATCCAACCCTGGCAGTCATGCTCCTCAGGTACCACATCCCAATTCACAGGAGATGAACCTGAAAGTCAGGGTCAAACCAGCCCATCTGTTGAGGTGGTAGAACTGGGATTGGGACCCGGACCTGGTTGCAAAGAACACACTCATCCTCTGTACCACTCTTCCCTGCCTGAGTTCAGGCAACTGATGCATTATGATGCCATAAACCCTGACAAGTGAAGACCCGGGTGAGGGAGTGTGTGGTCTATTATGGGGCTGGGAAGAGACCAGAGTGAACACAGAGCACAGTCAACCCATGCTGGAGTCAGGAGGAACCCACTGAACTCCAAACCAATTTAACTGGACTCCGAAAACACCAGAGGAAGAATGACCTCTAAATGAATGCAGCCAGCTGCAAGGTCACAAAAGGCACCGCCTCCTTCCAGATCTGAGGCAGGGGAAGGCACTTGAAACTGTGCTTGTGACAAAGAGTCTTCCAAGTGACTTTAAAGGGCTGGTGCTAGTCACATGGCTCTTAGAACACAGCCACGCAGACCCCTGGGAGAGGAGAGGATGTCCGAGAGGGCAGCTGAGCAGGAGACTGTGACATCCGGCAGAGACTTCACTTTCAGCACAATGAAGTGGATAATTAAAGGCTGACTCCAGGGAAGGACACGAGAAACGACAGAACCAAGGTCCTTCCTCAAAGTCCAGAGCCCCCAGTTCTGCATGACAGAGTTCAGATACATTTGCTAGTGCAATTAAACGTGTACATGTGTGCTCACAAACATGCGCACGCAACCATGCATGTCCACAACTATGCATGTCAGTCATGTGCGTGCGCCCATGCACGCCCACAAATGTAAGCACACATGACCACAGGCATCGGCACATGGAAACAAGCATGACCACAACCATACACGCCCACAAACAAGGGTGCACACACCATGCACAGCTGCAAACATGCATGCATGAGGTTCAGAACCAACTGCACTGAAGTTTTATGTCCACAGACCAGCAGTCTTTTCTTCCTTAAGTTCCATGCTGCAATGACCTGCGCCTATTCTTAAGGTATGCCTACATTTTTTTTTTTTCTTTGAAAGTTTGGGCCACGAAGAATAGTGGAAGAATGCACTCACTCGTAGGGCGCATCCTTTTTTTTTTAACTGCAGGATAACTGCTTTATGATGTTGTGTTACTTTCTGCTGTACAACAACATGAACCAGCTATTTGTATACATACACCCCCTCCCTCTAGAGCCTCCCTCCCACCCACACCCCCATCCTACCCCTCTAGGTCATCACAGAGCACCGAACGTTAGGGAGGATCTTCAGTACTGAAATTCATCAGTGAAAAGGACAGATAAAAATCACAGTGTCTGTGCAGCTTACATTTTAGCAAGAGGATCAATAAAGACAAATGGTACAAATGGGTTATGTCCACGGTATGTGGGAAGGTGATGTGGAGAAGCTGCGGGGTTAAAGTGTGATTAGAGAAGGTGACAAGAACAGACTTAAAGGAGGTGAGAAGCTGTGCTCTGCAGACATACCAGGGAAGAATGTTCTGGATAGAGGAAGATACCCCAAAGGCCCCTGGTTGGTGGCCAGAGCAGGAGCGGGGGACAGAGGGCAGTGCTGGAGGAACAGGCCGGTGTCGAGTGGCCGGAGCGTCAGGAAGGGGCTCAGAGGCCATCACAGGGACACGGATGCCGTCCTGAGTGAAACGGGGAGTCGAGCCACTGGGAAGTTTTGAGCAGAGAAGTGACACTCCCTGACTTAGGTCCTAAAAGGACCCTCCAGCTGCTGTGCTGAGAACAGGGAAGAGGGAACCAGGAGAAAGCAGAGCCTGGGAGAGCAGTGGAAGGCATCCAGAGAGAAAGGACCACGCCTTGCGGAGGGCCTGGGGTACCTGGTGGATGTAAGTCCAAGGCACTGCCCGAGGCATGAGAAGCACCAGGAATAACTCTGAGGTTTGACTGTGTGTGGTTGCCTGTGATTTTCCAAGACAGGATGCCTGAGAAGCTACAATGGAGGACCTTCAATGGCGCACCGAGGCCATGCAGAACCAGGTAGTCTTTTTAAAAATATAATTCACATGGATATTGTAAAATCAAACACAAATAGAGCATGGTTTAAGTACATGAATACTTGGCTTCAGAACAACAGAAGTGGTAGATAGTAGCAAAAAAGTATACACAGCCCTGTGCTTCTTCTGTTGATGAAAGTGTTACCTCTACAGAATCAAATGCTGCAGTGGAAAAATTCCAGACTTTTTCCAGAACAGAGGTGATTATTGCACACACACGGACAGAGGTACATTTGAAGGGCCTCCTAAGCACAATGATAAAGAATCCGCCTGCCAATGCAGGAGATGAAAAAGAGTCGGGTTCAATCCTTGGGTCAGGAAGATCCTCTGGGGTAGGAAACAGCAACCCTCCTCCAGTCTTCTTGCCTGGGAAATCCCATGGACAGAGGAGCCTGGCGGGCTACAGTCCATGGGGCCGCAGAGAGTCGGACAGGACTGAGCCCACACGACATGCACACACGTGCCTGAAAGCCCGAGCACAGGCATTAACACCCAGGAGAGTCTGGCCCTCGCTCACCTTTCCAGCAGTCACAGCGGCCTTAGTTCAGCTTCTGGATGGAGCCGCTCCTTCTGGGGCCTCGTACCTGCCCTTTCTTCCTGCTTTCTTTCCTCCCACTCATACTGGGCTATTATTTTTCAAGTAACTTTCAAGTCTCCTTTTAAATGTTCCTTCCTCGATCCCTCCTGAGCCCTCATCTATTCATAAATGAAGCATCTCCTGTCATACTTCTTATGGCCACCTGCACTTTACATCACGGCACACATTTCATACCGAACCGGCTCCTTTAGAGAAGGGAGCTTAGATTCAGTGACTTGTCTTGCCCACTGGAGTAACGTTCTGTGAGAACAGGGACTGTTTTGTTTGGGTCATCATCCTGAAAACGGCACCCAGAACTGTGTCAACTACACAGCTGACCCTCAGTGAACACTGTTGTACTGCTCAACACAGGGGAGAGGAGGGTCAAAGCATTTCAACCCATATCATCCACTTGTCAATAAGATTTTATTGGGCTTCACTGTGTGCCAGTCCTGAGTGGCAGGCCTGGGAACCAGGAGTGGATAGAACCTGAATGCCAAGACCTAGCAGGTAATGAGGAGGTGGTTGGCACTAGTGGTAGAACAAAGGGAGGCCTGAAGAATGCTCCTGACCAGGCTAAACTATAATAAAGTCTCCTGAGATAGGTGATATCTTAGAAGAGACAAAAAAAGACCCGAGCAGGAGTTAGCAGGGAGAACACTGCAGACAGAATACTGCTGCAATTGCGGGGCAGACACAAGGCTCGGATGCAACAGCATTTGCAAAACCCCATCTAATTTCCAATGCACAGGGTGAGTGGGAAGCAAGCAAGCTGCCAGGATCATGAGAGGACTTCCCTGGTGGTCCAGCGATTGAGAGTCCGCTTGCCAATGCAAGGGACATGAGTTCGATTCTTGCCCCGGGAAGATTTCACATGCCGTGAGCACTGTCCTCACAGAAAGGGGCAGCCCGCCTCTCCTCCAGTGAACAGCCCTCTTGCACTCTCCTGAGATTTTTGA
This sequence comes from Odocoileus virginianus, assembly GCF_023699985.2. Classification (NCBI taxonomy): domain Eukaryota; kingdom Metazoa; phylum Chordata; class Mammalia; order Artiodactyla; family Cervidae; genus Odocoileus; species Odocoileus virginianus. The sequence goes on along the minus strand of NC_069688.1, from coordinate 2,901,072 downwards.
GTTGCTTTTCAGACAATCCAGGTAGCAGCCCTCGGTCACCCACCATCCACTCTGCTTACACATCTACAGGGGCTTCTGGCTCGTCAGGACTGGACTCAGACACACCAGTTCTGGGAGAATCCGAGACTACTAAAGAATTGGCACAACCTTAGAGACCCTGTGATCCATGTCATAGCACGCAGCCAGGCTCTGCCTGAGCCCAGCTGTGTCAACTCAAATGTGTCCCATCACCCATGTGACCCTCTGCTCTTTCATCTGCGTAACAGTCCACACAATCATAGCCCTGACTTCATGAGGTTGTTTGAAGAACTGAATGAGATAATAAATATGAAGCTTAGAAGAATTTCAGGTTCAGGGTTCAAAAAAATGTTAGCCAATGTGGTGTTTACACATTTACTGGTGGTTTCCTAGTGGTTTTCAAACAGATGCAATGATACCCCCATGTCCTGATGAACAGCCTCAGAGGTCACACCTCAAGAAATGTCGACCAAACCAATTCTACTTTTCCCTTTTATATTTCAGGTTTCCTTGAAGATTCATTCTGAGGAAAGGAATTCAAAAGCTTTTTACAAACGTTTGAAGGTTTATGATCAAATATATCATCACCTTTTCATCAAATATGTAGTTTTCCAAGATTCTCGACGATCTGAACCCCATCTTCCTCAGAAGGAGGACATTCATGATGCTCCAAGAACCCTGGCCCACTGAAGACCAGTCCACTAGAAAACATTTCCTGACATCAAGCACTTAAAATATATCTTCCTTTCATTCCCACGGTCTTAGCTCTGGTCTCAGTTGAAGAAACTATTGATGAATCTCTTTCATTTTCCTGGAAGACTGTTAGTGATCCTGAAATGGTGATCACAGTCCTGAGTCCTCTCCAGTTCATCTAATTACTCCTTGTTGGGCAGAGCTGGGGCATCATATGTAAGCTTAGAGAACTCAGGCTTGTCAACACACTGCCAGGTGTACTGGATGTGAGACACACAGAGGCATTCAAAGTCCCTGAGACGTGACCGCAGCCTAGAGGAGGGAGGGATGCCCAGCCTCCCTCTGGCACCAGGACTGGACAATGCAAGCCAAGATGTCTGAGTTGGGCAAGTCCTTCCCAAGCTCACTCTGGACTAATGCCACGTGTGAAGTTACCGCCAACAAAACGAATGGTGTCTGTGACTTTCCTCAATTCTTCAGTCCCCGGGAAGATGTGTGGACGAAGAGGTCCAGGATGTGGGTTTTGGAAGGGAAGCTGTGTGGCTTCTGAGAAAGCGTGTGGGGTTGGAAGTGAGACAGACTTGGAATGGAAGCTGTAGGAGTCTACAGGGCTTCAGTCATTTTGCTTTACTGTTTGTCAAAGGCAGCTTGCTCATGTGTAAAATGGGAAAGATAATATCTGCTTCTCCAGGATAATTAAATGAAATGATGGAGATGAAATGCCTAGCTCAGTTCCCGGAATACTGCAAGGACTAAGCTCAGGCCAGTTCATTTCTTTGTTTCTTTTCCTGTTTGCTTACTTCCCCAGTATTTGCATAGGTCGGGCCACCCATTACCTATTTGATATCTGCATGATGAGAGGAAGCATAAATGAGGGGGTGAAGGGATAGACATGTGGAGAGATAAATGGTCAAATGCTCAAGAGAGGTGGTTCTGTGCCCCCTCCTGCAGGCTGAGATAAGGAGTGTGGAGTCAGCAATGCAAAGCACGCACAAGAATATGTGAGCTTCGCAGTAAGCCAGAGGCGGGCTTAAATCCTGGGCTGACACCAGCAGTAGGACTCCTTCAGGCAAATTGTGTAATAACCATAATGATGGCAAGGATAAATAATAATTAGGTAGCTCAAAGTCATCGAGCACAACACACACTCATGTATTTTTTGTTCACAAAAACCACAGGAGGTAGCAACTACCATCATCTGGCTTTCAGATGTGAAGAGATGAAGTCATGTGTCCAGGACCATACTACTCTGGGGGTTTGGGATCAGGACCCAGAATCAGATGCTCTGACACCAGAGCCCAAATCCCAGCCACTGAGCAAACCCCTTTGAATTTCCCTTGTGGGCTTATCTAAGAAGTTCCCTCAGTCACACAGTATCTCAAAAATGTAAACTAAAAATCCGATTCGACATTCTTAATACAAACAGAGGGCAATAAATGTCACCCCGGATCCTTCATCAACATCAGCATTCATATTGCCTTATTATTCAAAAGAAGGCTTCGGGACAAAATGGAAAATAGTAATGTACCATCCTCCCCACTCCCAAATTAATTCCAACTTTGGACAGTTTTGAAATTCTGCCCTTGTGATGGATGGATGACAGCATGAGGGAGAAAGCAACCTCCAGGAGATGTTCTTTGGAATGTTAGTATCACACAGCCCACTCCACATGTGTGCCCACACACACAAATACACATATGTGTGTGCACACATCTGTGATATCATGAGTAGAGAAATACTGTTGCAAGGAAAATCCCAAGAGAGGACTCTGGCAGGAGGGACTAAAGTTCCATGGAAGACACTGGGGATTTTTTGATTGTGAGACAAGAGTTATTGATTCGGAATCAGGAAATCTGAGATCCTGAGATTTTTTCCACTCCGCAGCTGTCTAACTATTGCAAGGCAAAGCATCCTTTCTCTGCACCCAGTTTCCTTATTCATATATTAGGCAAACTTGAAAGAGCTGATGGAAGAGCATTCCAGGCAATAGGAACAGACAGCACAAAGGCTCTCAGGCAGGGCCATGTCCAGTATAATCAAGAAACTACAGAGACACTATTGTGGCTGGAGGTAAGCAAAAGAGGGAAAGAGTAAGCCAGCCATATGGACTTTGGCTTCATTCATAGCAAATTGGAGAACGGCGAGTTGGAACAGAGGAGCATCACTGTCTGACTTGGGCTTTGCAAGGACCATCTGGCTTCTGTGTTGTGAGGGAACTAGAGATGGGCATGGATCAGTTGGATCAGATAGGGGAGATTATGGTGCAAATCCAAGTGGAACTTGATGGTGGCTAGAACCAGAGGGCATTAGCAGTAGAGGTGAGAAATGTTATATTCTGCATAACCTTAGACGATAAAGCCAGTAGGGTTTCTGGATAAAGTGTCCACGAGGTGTGAGGCAGAGAGAAATCATGAGTTGCTCTAAGATGTTGACTTCAGCAACAAGAAGGATGGAGGTACCATGGACTGAGATGGGGTTGTTTGCTGGAAGAGGCTTGGGAGGGCAGGAGATCAGATTTGCTGTTTGGATAGGTCAAGTTTAAGATACCTTAAGACAGCAAAATGACGATGGATAGAGAACACCTACAGGCAAGTGTGAAGTTGAGAAGAGAGGAGAAATTGATGACCTAATAGGGAAGTGAGTAGCTTATAGGTGGGCTTTCCAGGTGGGCCTAGTGGTAAAGAACCTACCTGCCAATACAGGAGACGTAAGAGATGCGTGTTTGATCCTTAGGTCCGGAAGATCCCCTGGAGGAGGGCATGGCAACCCACTCCAGTATTCCTGCCTGGAGAATTCCATGAGGGGCCTGGAGGGCTACTGCAGAGTCGGACACAACTGAAGTGACTTAGCACAACACAGCTTATAGGTGGTAAATAAATCCACTGGACCAGGGGACCCAGGGAGTGAATGTAGGAAAGCACTGCCAAATTGATTGGTTAAACCCTGGCTACTGAAAGAGATGTATTTTAATAATAGATAATAAGAGATGTATTTTAATAATAGATAATAAATATCAAGCACCGTGCACAGTCTTCTGCTATTTATTCCTTGTATTCTGTAAGTACAGCTCAGTCTACAAACACAGGGCCTCTCTTGGGCCCGAGGTATCCATTCATCTTTTCTCCTTCCCTCTTCCTCCTCTGTCTCTAAACACTGGAGTCTAAAGATTTATTTCAGTTGGGGTAGACAGAGACAAGAAGAAATCCCATTTTGGCATGCAAGCCTATGCTTAATCCTTATTGCTCAATCGGTTTTCTCAACACCCTGCCCTAGGAGAGTATTAGGAACTTTCCCAGCTATAAATAAAGGACACTGGTTCAATTTCATTACTGTTTCTTATGGGTCTAGAGCTCACTAAGTCATCTGAAGACAGAAATCAGTGGTGGGATTTGAGCTTTATACAAACCTCAGAAACTACCAATCAACAGGATTTGGAGTGCAAAGAGAAACTTCCTTGTCACAAGGCTCAGTAAATATCCCCTTCATCATCATGACTGGACTCAGATAAGTAACCTCACCCAATGACTAGGATTCAAATATATGAGTGCCAACGATCTGTCAGGCAGCGCCTGCATTCTCCATGCTTCAGCCAAAGGGTGTTGTAACCCAGATTTGATCCTCTCTTAAAACATGCCATCCTCTCCCCTCCTGTTCCATCCTTGGGGTTTCCCTGGTGGCTCAGATGGTAAAGAATCCACCTGCAATGTAGGAGACCCATATTAGCTCCCTGGGTTGGGAAGATCCCCTAGAGAAGGGAATGGCAGCCCACTCTAGTATTCCTGCCTGGACAATTTCACAGACAGAGCAGACTGGCGGGCTACAGTCCACGGGGTTGCAGAGTCAGACACGACTGAGTGACTATCACTCACACTTTTTTTTTTCATGCTATCCCTAGAGGAGAAAGTTCAAACACTTTGGTCTGCATTTCCAGACCTGCCCCTCCAGCTAGGAGCCTTTTCTGTGTATCTTCCCCAACCTCAGCAGCATCAGCTCAGACAGGCCATCAAGTGATGGGTAACTGTGCTCATCAGCCCGATTTTGGCTTGATTACATTGAACAGCAAACCCACTTTACCATGTCAGCTTTAGGTGGCCGCATGCTCTCCCCAGCATCTGGGGCAGTTTCCCTCTATGGGACCAGTTCGCATCCAGATTTGCAGACCATGCGCCCACCACACACACCTAAGCAGCTCCGACAATGGCTCTGTCTGTTTCACCAGGGGCCATCTGCACCACAGCTTCATGGGAGGGACACCACACATTTCTTCTTGAGAAGGATGACAACAGAGAAAGCTTTAACGGGTAGAAAAGGGGGATGGCGTCACGCAGCTGGTAATGTATGTATGACTGATGCAGGGCGCCCAAAACTGGCGCTGTGTGACAATCAGGGGGTGGGTGGGGAGAGAGGTGGGAGGGGGCTCAGGATGGAGGCGATAGCTGTATGCCTATGGCCGGTTCATGCTGATGTACGGTAAAAACCATCACTATATTGTAAAGTAATCGTCCTCCTATTTAAATAAATAAATAAATAAAAAAGAACAACTAGCACATTCTCCAACTGAGGTTCAGCCCAATAAATATTAATCATATAAGACTCAAAAAGAAAAATGAAAGGAAAGGGGGAGGGCAAGAGATCATCTCTGAGGATTCCATTCACTGAAAGATCTTTTGTCTAGGAAGTGTGAATAGATTTGGGTAAGAAAATGCCTCTGGGGCCTGCCAGTCATTGGCCAAGAGGATCTAATTCCCAGTACATCATCCTCTGATTATTCAAGGTAAACAGACAGACAGTCTCGGGCAGCCAGGAAAGGAAGTCTGAGTGAGAGTTCCCCCAAAAGTTGTGCTCTGAAGTTGTGGTGTTTGCAGGAGTGGGAGTATTCAAAGAAGTGGAAGTGGGGAGTGTCTGTTGTAACATCTGAACACCTCTGTCTGCTCCAAGTGGAACAAAACAAGCCAGTGGGGCAGAAAGTGCATTGTGGACTCGGGTGCAGGCAACCCAGGAGAAGCCCTTCACTTGGCCGCTTGCTCAAAGTGCAAACCTGAACCAGACTTGGAACTCATGTCAGCCTGTGCTTCCTCTGTGACTTGGGGACAACACTGCATCCTTGCAGAACTGAGGGCTTACATGAGGCTCTTCATAATGGGCTTCCCTGGTGGCTCAGTGGTGAAAGAATCTGCCCTCAACACCGGAGACCTGGGTTCAATCCCTGGGTTGAATTTTACAGTTTTCAACCCCAAATACATTGTTATTGACTCTAGTGGGTTGAGACATAAAAGTTTCATGCAGTGGAACTAAAGAGACTTTTTTCAAAGAGAATAGAGAATTTCCCCCTTTCTTGGAACATAGAGCATGCTGATGAGAGTTAAGTTCTATCTACATTTAGGAGGAGCTGCAAAGGACCAGCCTTGCAGGGGTATCTTTTCATTTTCCCAAAGTTCCCAAGCAGTAACTGCAGGGACCTGAGTGTAAGTTCCTGGGACCTGTGGAGCCACCCAGACACCAGTGATCTGGGAGATTGTTACATCCCTACTGTTCACAAATGCTCCTCTGCTCAGAAGGTAGAGATTTGCCTCATGCCATGAAGACTCTTAATAAATGTTTAATTCCTCTAAGCTTTGTAAATGCCTTCTGCAGAAGTCTAAGAGGAGATGGAACAGGGATCTGGGAGTAAGTGGTGATGGTTAGGCTGAAGATCATGTCCTCATGCCCTCCCTCACCTCACTGGACGATAAAAGTGCTGGATCAATTTACATTTCCACGAACAGGGAAAGTGAGAGTCGCTCAGTCGTGTCCGACTCTTTGTGACCCCATGGACTATACAGTCCATGGAATTCTCTAGGCCAGAATACTGGAGCGGGTAGCATTTCCCTTCTCCAGGGGATCTTCCCGACCCAGAGATTGAACCCAGGTTTCCTGCATTGCAGGCAGATTCTTTACCAGCTGAGCCACAAGAGAAGCTCAAGAATACTGGAGTGCACAGCCGATCCCTTCTCCAGGGGATCTTCCCACCCCAGGAATCAAACTGGGGTCTCCTGCATTGCAGGTGGATTCTTTACCAACTGAGCTATTAGGGAAGCCAACAGCACAAGAGGGTTCCCTTTTTGCCACACCCTGCCCAGTGGAATCTAGAAAAATAGTACAGATAAGCCTATTTGCAGGGCAGAAACAGAGATGCAGACGTAGAGAATGGGCCCATGGATGTGGGAAGGAGAGGAGGGTGGGATGAATTGGGAGAATAAGATTGGCATATATACACTACCATATATGAAATGGATAGCTAGTGGGAAGCTGTTGTATAAAACAGGGAGTGTGGCTCGGTGCTCTGGGATGACCTAGGTGGGTGGGGATGGGGTTAGGGGTGGGAGACTCAAGAGGGAGGAGATACATGTATACGCGCAGCTGATTCACTTACTAGTGCAGCAGAAACCAACACAACGTTGTAAAGCAACGATAGTCTGTTTTTTTAAAAGGTGCTTGGTCAAAAAGTATTCATCTTCATCAACGTTACCAGAGACTCAGAACCAAGACAGACTTCCCTGGTGGCTCAGGGGGTAAAGAATCCACCTGCAATGCGGGAGACCTGGGTTTGATGCCTGGGTCGGGAAGATCCCCTGGAGATGGGAAAGGCTACCCACTCCAGTATTCTGGCTCGGAGAATTCTGTATAGTCCATGGGGTCACAAAGAGTCAGACACGACTGAGCGACTTTCACTTCACTTTCACTAGAACCAGGACACATGGGGAAAGTTCTTCATTTTCAGGGTGTACTGTTTATATCATCAAGAGTAAAGTGCTTCCTAATTATTCAAGAACAAAACGTCACGGTAACTTCTGAATAATGAAATGCATTTTAATATGTAAAAAAAAAAAAAGAAGCAAAATGTCCAAAAATAGTGCACTGGTTAAATAAATTATGATAGAGTCATATGACGAATTCTTTGCAGCTGTTAATCGTGTTGTAAAGGGACATACAGGTGATGAAAAATGTTCACCACTTGGAAAGAGAGAAAATAGAGAACAAATTAATATTGCACATTTTTTTTTTTTGGCCAAGCTGCACAGCATGTGGGATCTTACTGCCCTGACCAGGAATCGAACATGCAGCCCCTGCACTAGAAGCACGGAATCCTTACCACTGGACCACCAGGGAAGCCCAATATTTTACATTTTTGTAAAGGAAAACACATGTGCATATGAAATAACATTTGCCCAGTGAAAAAGGAGAGGAAGAAGGATGGAATTCTGATTACAAAAGTGATGACGTGTATCATGAAAAGTAAGAAAAAGCACAAGGATGAAAATGTCACCATAATTCTTTCAATAGGCAAAACTGCTTTATATGTGTGTGTCTGTGTGCCATTAAACGTTTAAAATGAGAAAATGGTGAAATACATTTAAAATTGCTTTTGAGCAACATTTGACAACTGATGGGAAAAAAAAAAAAAAACCAGCACAGCCGAAGAGCTCAATGTCTTACATCTACTCCTCTGACCGAGATGCGCCCAAACACCCTCCCAGGGAAGAATCATGCTGCAGTCAGCGTATCTCTGGTGATGACAGTGTTTCACCAGCTGCCGACCGGGTCAGCTCCAGCCCTGGCTAACCAGCTGAGGACCATCTGGTGCACATTTCAGTTGTGACCAATGAGAGAGAAAGGCTAGGATGGGCTTAGCCCACCTTGCCAGCACTGCCAAGCCTGGTTCTAACTGGATGCTTTACAAACATCACCTCATGACTTCCTGTGTGTGTGTGGTTATTTATTTTTAATGGAAGGATAACTGCTTTATAGTATCCTGTTGGTTTCTGCCACACATCAACATGAACCAGCCACAGGCATACATAACATACTGCCAAGCAAAAACTGAGGCCAGAGAGTCAGCGATGCACCCACGGTGCCCGGCTCGTAACAGAAGACGTGGAAGCAGACCTGAGGTCTCTGACTCTCAGACCAGACCTGGGTCTCTGCTGTTCCCGCCACCCCACGTTCATGACCACATGCCCTTTCATGCCCCTTGAGAGGCCTGAGCGAGCACCGCAGTGAGCACAGAACTGAAGGAACCGCGCTGCCTGCTGGCTTTCTGGTCCACCTTTACTCCTTCCAGGGGCCAGGAGGCCCTGTGGGTGGCTCTGAGCTCACCGAGATGTTTCAGTCTCTGCGCGCCGACTCTCAGCCCCCTGGAAGCGTCTTTTCTCTACAGATCTGCCGAGCGTGTCCTCAGCCAGGGGTTAAGAGGATAAAAGGCCTAGAGCCGCAGGCTTATGAAGTCACAGATTCAAAGCGGAAAAAAATGGGACAGGGTAATTCTTAACAGGAATGTGGATTTGCTAGAAAAGTAATCTGGACGGTCCATCTACATAAGCCCGTGGGTATCTGACGTCTGTTCCCTCTCCATAGGAATAATTTTTTTTTAATGCCATTTCATGGGGAAAGAGAGATCAAATTTTTATTAAAATAATATGATGGAATTTAACAGAAAGAAGGACAGTTAAAGATCACTGAGTCTTATCTACTCTCCTTGTACTAGATGGAACCCTTGGCTGCAAGTGATAGAAGTCCCAAATCAAACCACGTGTGATCCCTACTCCCTTTCTGAAGGGAAGGACTGCAAAGGACGCAACAAATTTTAATAAGAGAAGAGACGAGAAGGGTTGTTTCTGACAGAATCAGACAAATCAATTAACTGATCTCTGGCAAGCAAAGATAATTGCATTTCTGAGTCTATTAAGGCACATCAGGGCTAGTTAGCTGATTTCACAGGGAGTTTAGCTGTCACTGGGCATCAGGCACAATGGGAAATGTCAGGGCAGCAACACAGATGGCATTTTCTTTCAGGAGCCTCTTGACTTAGGAGTGAACTGTTTTTACTTCGGCAGAGATGAGGCAAGTGAGTTTCTGCAGAGGGGATTTCAACCCTAATATTTCTACAAGTGTTTGGCCTTACACATCAGATCCTGATTATAGGTTCTTTTTGTGCAACCCTTCTGTGGGCAGGACAAAATTTACACGTAAAATCATCTAAAACTTCTGAGCAGAAAAATCTTCTAAATGACATTGTAAAGAAGGAATGGAGGAAAGGCAGGAAACAAAGCTGAATATCAAGCAATGAAAACCTTCACATAGATTATAGTCATGTGTCAGTGAGTGGATGACAGAATAAAACATAAAAGATACTCTTTAGAAGCAGGGGGAAAGAGGATTCACAAAAACTGGGCTGAACAGAGAAGGTGAATATCAATCAACATACAGAAATAGTTTGGAGAGGAGGTTATATTTGAGCTGGAGCTTGCAGAGGGTAGAACTGTCAAGGCAGATATTAATATTAAGGAAATGGCAACCCACTCCAGTGCTCTTGCCTGGAAAATTCCATGGATGGAGGAGCCTGGTAGGCTACAGTCCATGGGGTCGTAAAGAGTCGGACACGACTGAGCGACTTCACTTTCTTTCTTTCTTTCTTTCTTTCTATTGTTCCTTTTGGAGAAGGAAATGGCAACCCACCCCAGTGTTCTTGCCTGGAGAAACCCATGGACGGAGGGTCCTGGTGGGCTACAGTCTATGGGGCTGCAAAGAGTCGGACACGACTAAGCAACTAACACACAGGGTCAGAGTGCAGACAATAACATAGAAGAAGTTTAAGATCAAACCACTGAAAGTCTGAGCACTGGGCTGAGAGAGAGCAGAAGGAAGCCGGGGGATTTTTAAACAGGGAAGCAAGATGGTAACATCAACCCTTTGGGGTAATAACTCCACTAACAATGTGAAGGACAGACTGGAAGCCAGGATTCACAGGTAGAAGGGACTATTTAGATAGCCTCTACTCGATACCAGTTGCCATGCCAGCTGTTTGCTCTGCATATATTAATTAATGCAATTAGCACCCTACCTGATCAGATTACCCCACGAGATGGACTTTGTCATTACCATACTAGAATGACAGCTGCCTCATGTTGTCACAGCCTATACGTGGCAGAGCCTGATTTCAAAGCCAGGTCTGACCCACAGCCAGGCTCCCCAGCGCCTCCCCACCCTGCCTTTTTATCAGGATGAGGCTCACTACCAAGCACAGAAGTGACCATTCATGAAGCCTTTGACTGGTTTCAGGAGATGCTCTTCTTTGAGAATACACCTTAGCCCTAAATCCTTGAGCTCACTTCAGTATAAACTTCAGGTAAATGCAAGTTGATTGCTTGTTCAACATCATCAAAAAGCAGTATACATTCTGGAACTAGAAAAAATTAATGATAAACATAAAAGTGCTGTAAGCAAGTAACTCCCTGATCAGGATAAATCCCCATTCAGTATTCTCAGTTCTGTATCCATGTGATTTCAACACAGCATCTCACACAACACAGCATCTCACAGCAAATCAAGAGTGGGGGAGGTGGCTGGGACCTCCCTGGTGCTCCAGTGGCTAAGACCCCATGCTCCTAATGCAGGGGCCTGGGTCTGATCCCTGGTCAGGGAACTAGATCCCACATGCCACAACTAAAGATCCTACTTGTTCTAAGACCTAGTGCAACCAAATAAACATTTTTTTAAAAAAAGAGGGTTGTCTATCTTGGCAGACAGGGTAAATGAACTGGCATATCTGGACAGAGGCTCAGGAAGCCTCATTAACTGGAGAAACCAAGTGGAACACAGATGACCACAGTCAAACACAGTTCAAAGAAGGACATGTTCCTTCTTCTCCAAGCCCCAGCTCTATTCTCTCCCATCCAAGGACAGAATGGAGCACACATCCCCAAAGCCCACTTTCTCTCTCTTTGACGACATCAAGAGATCATCCACCATCCTTCACACAGGCCCCCACTGCGCCCGCGAGGTCTGGATGGCAGGCATCACATCCCCATGGAGTGTCTGCTAGGAAAGTAATTACATTTCACATACACAGGGTGCCTGTGAGGTTCAGAGCAGAAAAATCCTTAGCCCTTGAGCTCCAGGGGTCACGCCTGTCAGGAACTGCCCCAGCAGAGGCAGAATCCCCGTGAGCATCAGGCCCAGCCTGCCCACAGCTCCCTGCTCGCAGAATCCGGGGGGGCGCTGGGGACCATCTGCATCCAGGTCTTCCTGGAGCTGGGCCCTCAGGGGTCAGAGCTCCTGCCATCTCCCCGAGAAGTCTAACGGACTTCATCCAAAAGTTGCCCTGGCCTGTTCCTGAATGTAGTTAAACTGAAACCCACTATCAAGCAACTCTGATCATATAATTATGCCCCCATCCACAATGAAGTGTGCTTAGACTTCCACACTCCTTTGACTCCATGAAATGGAAGTATTAAGAGCTGAAAGAAAGCTGTGAGAGTCTTCCTTGCTCTGGGAGATGAGACGGACCAGTGGTCTCCAAGCATTCAGGATTTGCATATTTACCTGTAAAAATATTTTCAGGCATGCAGCCCCAATATATGTGTGTTTATTTATAAATCATATGCATGTACAGTTATACTCATAAATGGTATGTGTTATAAATGTAAGAAAAGTATTTAAAAGATAAGAAATGTGATAATTCAAAGTTTAAAAATAATTATTTTATGTGTTAATGGAACACATAACTTTCTGTAACATACACAGTAATCAAAATATATATAACATATATGACATAGATATACAGTGGTAAGTATACATACAATGATATACAATAATAAAAATTACATGTATTATATATTAAAATATACATATAAAAATGTAGAATAGAGATTCAAAGTTCTGGTTTTAATTCAGCCCAATTCAATATTAGACTTTAGCAGTGAACATGGCTAAATAAGATGCCTTCCCAAACCATGTAGATATGGAAAGAAGAGTACCACAGACTTACTAGATAACTCATGAGTTCCATGTTCATTTTCAACCAGTTTTACCACCTGCACAGAGCTCTCTTTGTGACCTGGATGTGCCATTTTGAAATGTCTTGCTAACAATAATGATTTCACACAAGCTTCAGTCAATATCTGAAAGTCAATATACAGCTCAGATGGGGTGCATTATTAATAATTAGGGTTACAAATCCATATGTAAGTTCACATTTCTCAGTCTACTGAGTGTTGGCTCTGATGAACTGGTCATTCTTTGTCAGTGTGAGATTCAAATGCCAAAGTCAGAGTACATCCTCAAAAAGTGAACCCAGCTGTATTTTAATTGTGTATTTTTAAAAGACATTGTAAACTCTCAGTTTCTGAGCGAACTGGGTACAGGTATATGATATGTGGTTTGGTGAGCTGGCCTCTACAAATATTGATCCTACAGACATCTTTTTATCAGCGTTACACAGGCAAGCTTCATTTCCAATAAATTCACCTTCCTTGAATGCTGACTGACAGATTTAATGGGAAGAGCAAGTAGGTAAAGGTGCAGGAGGAAAAGAGAAATTAGCATTTTCTGGTCTTTGTCAACTTATGGCTCATTTTCAAATGCACTAAAAGACTGGGCTTTCCACTTGGCAGGAAAAAAATCATACAAATTCTTTCCTCGTGAATCCAAAATTCCCTCTGACCTCTCCTCACCACCATCATCTCCTGTCAGAGGAAAAACAAAACAAGAGGAACGAACAAACAACGATATAAAGAAGCACAATTAGTGAAAGCATACTCACCCTCTCTGAAACAGATCCACATTATAAAATTTATGTAGCTCTACAGAAAACTCAACCGTTCCTTGTACTTCAGACATGATCTTCTTGGTTCATTACCTAAAAAAAACAAGAGGGAAATGAAGAGGTTGAGGTCTCATCAGCCAAACACAGATAGCCTGGGCTTCTACAACTGGACCCCAAGCAGCGCTGATGTAGACGGACAAGAGCATCTGGCCAATGGACCATAATGTGTCCACTGGATGTCATCACTCAGGGCGGCTCCTTTCAGAAGAAAGACAAGAGAGATGAGATGACTGACATGATGCCAAACAGCTCACACTTTCAAGAACTAGGACTCAGACCCAGACACCCTAGTTTCTAAAGCTGGGCTAGTCCCCTGCCCTTCCTTACCTGTCAATGCCTGGAGGCGCTAACATCTGACTACGAGCACATGCATAATGACCAACAGCGCGACAATCCCTCCTCTACTTGTGTGACCTTGAGCGGGTCACTGAACTTCGCCCAACCTCAGTCTCCTCATCTGTAATGGAAGGGCTGGTGACAGCACAGAAGCCTCATAGATGAAGGGAGCTTAAATAAATGTGCCACAGAGAGCACTTTGCACAGACTTCGCCCAACCTCAGTCTCCTCATCTGTAATGGAAGGGCTGGTGACAGCACAGAAGCCTCATAGATGAAGGGAGGTTAAATAAATGTGCCACAGAGAGCACTTTGCACAGTTCCTTGTTGCTGTGGTTCGGTGCCTAAGTCATGTCTGACTCTTTGCCACCCCAGGGACTGCAGCACACCCCCGGCTCCCAAGTCCTTCACTCCCCCCCGCCCGGAGTTTGCTCAAACTCATGTCCATTGAGTCGGTGATGCTATCTAACCCTCGCATCCTCTGCCACCCCCTTCTCCTCCTGCCCTCAATCTTTCCCAGCATCAGGTTCTTTTCCAATGAGTTGCCTCTTCCCATCCAAAGTACTAGAGCTTCAGCTTCAGCATCAGTCCTCCCAAGGAATACTCAGACTTGATTTCTTTTAGGATTGACTGGTTTGATCTCCTTGCAGTCCAAGGGAGAGTCCCAGAAGAATGTGGGATAAAAGTCCTTGCCCCATATGGCACATAAGAGATCAGCCAGTCTCTAACCTGAAGTCCCTTTGTGACTTTAGAATGTTCTAGTGGTATGTGCTTTCATCAGCAGCCTCTGCTTCCTACCACATGTAATGGGACAATACAAGCTACCTGGGAAGAAGCTAAAAGGTAATTACTTGAAATTCCTTGCAATTGAGCAGGTTCTGGGGGGACTGTTCCTGCTGCCGCTATTTAGTCGCTCAGTTGTGTCGGACTGTTTGCGACCCCATAGACTGTAGCCCACTAGGCTCCTCTGTCCAGGAGATTCTCCAGGCAAGAATATTGGAGTGGGTTGCCATGCCTTTCTCCAGGGGATCCCCAAGGGTCACCGGCGTCTCCTGCATTGGCAGGCAGATTCTTTACCACTGAGCCACCTGGGGAGCCTCGAAGAACTTGATCTTTCTAAATAAGTCACAGTAGAAGCTGGCAGGATCTCGGAAAGGGGAGAGAATAAGGAGGGAGTAAGAAGAGATTTGGCCTCTCTTGGCTGGCAAAGGATGATTGGCACCTATGTTTCCTTTCAAAGGCCCCCCTCTTTCTGCCCCCATGTTGCCTGGAAGACCAGACCATCATTGCTGGGGTTCAGAATCCAACCTCACTGCAGGTAACGGGGTCATGCTATGCCAGACCCAAAAATAAGAGCACAAGAGATTAACTAGGCTTTAAGACTTAGTAACTAAACAACGACAACAGCTTTGTCTCAGCTCCGGCCAGAGTGCCATCTGGGGCACCGTGTCTGAAGACGCAGGATTCCACATGCCATTTTAAAATGCAGCAGATCTTAGGACCCAAGCCCTATAAATTCTGCAGGATGGAATTTCAAGCTGATGAGCCTGAAAGGCCAAACTCAGAAAATGTGTTAAAAACCTATTTCCCTAATGGGTGAGCCATTGGGGCATGCCCCAGTCCTACCAAAGGCATCAGAGCCAGTCAAGGTCAGAACCCACTGCTCAGTTTCAAGGCATTTCTAGTAAAAACTCAGTGGAGGGACCGACGAATAAAGCCATTCTGAGCTTCATTTTGTTATCACATTAAACAGGAACCATGCAACTTCCCCTCTTTCTCATCACCCCTCTCGGTCTCAATTCTTGAAATACTGCAGAGCTGGCAAAGGTGTCTGATACACTTGCTTGTAGATATCAGTTCCAATAATGCCTGAACCCTCTGTGGTCTCTGCTCCTGGGGGGGGGGGGGGGAATCAGGGGGAGGGCAGGAACAGGACACCCCAACACCCACAGGCTCAGGGGTTTCCATTCATTATTTCATACCCTCCTCACATCCTCTCTGAGGCAGGCAGTACTGACCCCAATGCACACAGGTGGTTATCCATGGCACACAAGGGAACACTGACCCAGGGGCCCACAGCTCTGGTTTCCCAGAGCCATGCCTCACCTGCAGAATAGCTAGTGTCTTGTTTTAGAGTGGGGAATTAACATTTAGAAGAAAAAAATAATAATAACACATAGAAAATACAATACAGAATATTTTCTCCTGGGAAGTCACACCCTACCCTCCTACAGTGCAGGACTAGTAGGATGCAATCCTGGAAGGTGAAGATGCAAATACAGCTTCTGGGTAAGAAGCTGCCTTTTCCTTTTTAACACGACGTGGTTCATTATAACCCAACACCCAGTAATTTAATGAGACTGATGAGCTCACGTTCAAAATATCAGTTTTAAAACTCCATATTGCTTCTGCTGGTAACCACGAGGTCCACTTTGAAGGAGGTGCAGGAATCTGCAGGAATCCAATGTCACCGGCTCTGTTTCCAGCCCTCTCCCTGGTCTTTCTGAGGCCTAGAGAGAGCTCAGTGACGGCCAGGGTTTACAGGGCAGGCTACCCAGGCCCGCGGCACCTGGTTGACCAGATCACCACCTGCTTGCAGGACTACTTCCACACGCAGGTGCAACGGAGCAGGACTCTGTGGGGCTTGCCCCTCCCCGATCCACCCCCACGTCCTCGGCCTGCCTTTTGTCTCCGGAAAATTTTAGTCGAAGATTAAATTTAATCAGAAGTGGGAAATGGGGAAACCAAGGAAATCAGTCAAAGGAGCCTAAATAATAATCATGCAGTCATTAAGCATAGTCAGGGCCTTTAGTTCTTTCTCCAGGGCTGTAGACAACAGTCTGAGCCATATCCTGTGAGCTGTCCTATAGATACTAAGACACCAGGTGGAGAAGTTACCTACATGACGACCGAGGCATAACTGCCGCAATTCTGAGAACTGGCCACAAAGAAATGGGAACAAACGCACCCCATTAGGAAGCGATTAGGACTATTAACTGTACTAACTAAATATTAATTAGGGAGATTAACTGCACCTGAAACAACCAAGATGCTGCTGGTCAGACCACTGACGATCAATTTGAAGATGACTGTTAGAGGATACGCTGTTCCTGCCTGTAGTCCCCCCCACCCCCCGCCCCACTCCGCCTGCTTTTGGAGGCGGGGGTTTAGAGTTTGGACGGATGTCTGCACCCTCCTCCCGCCACCTCCACCCCCCCAGTTGCCAGCATCTGAAATAAAGCAAACTTTCCTTTCCCCCCACCTGGCCTGTTTATTGGCTTTTGAGAGGCCAGCAGCCAGACCGCACACACAGTCTTTCCATAACACGGCCACAAAACTCTCCTCCCCCTGAACGTCAGAGCTGAGTCTGACCCCTCCCCTTAGTTCTTACACCCTGAGGTCTTTCCAGACCCCATCTCTCCATGGGTACAGTGAAAGAAAGCCAGTGAATTAAGGAGGTTCAGAGGATTGAAGATTATCAGGTATATAAAGAGCTTCCGTCATTTTCTGACAAATCGTCAATCACTCATCAGTGGAAGCAGCGGGTATTTTTATTTCTGCCTTCAACACCACTGGCAGAAATTCAAAAGCCCCCTCATGCAATGCAGACCCAATGAAGACTCATTCTCTCTCCTTTATATGAGAGGTTCTGGGGTCCCTGGAGTCTTGGCCTCCATGTCAATTAAGGTGGAAAAATTGTTTGTACTTTTCATTGCAATGTTTCTTAAATGTTCCATTAGTGACTTACACTTTCATAAAATGTTTCAGAACATCCTCAAAAGCCTCTGAGGAAATTTGTTAAAAATATTAAGGCTATTTTGGAGAAATACCATGATGCCAAAACCTCATCAGATACTGCTTGGAAACAAATCCCTTTACAAACACATCTTCCTTTAAAATGTAATCTTTCCCTTAAAACATCAATCTTCAAAGTGTGTGGCCTTTGAAAGATTAAATGAAAAAAGGCATGTTTATCTTAATGGGCATCAGCATTGACTTTATGAAAAGGGCATGCAAAGTTACTGTGCTCAAAAGATTACACACCATAGAATTACATCATGGCGGGTGGAGAAGGTTTAGGAAAGGACCGTCTGATGCTACAAAGCAGAAAGTGAGGACAGAGGAGGCATGCCAGATCACAACCCAGCACGTTTCAGGGGGACCTGAACACTCTATCAGATCCTGCTGCTTCCTCTTGTCTGAGAGAAGCAACAGAAACCGTCCTCTGACTTCCCATAACTGCATTCACGAGTGACCTTATCACCAGGGCAATTTTCTCCAGGCAGCCATTCTAAGGAGGTAGATAGCTCCACTTTTCTGCCCGGTCACTGCAATGGGAATCAGCTCTGCATTCAAAGAAAACAATCTCATTGGGAATGAAGACCAGCATCTCTTCATTGGAAAGGGAGCTTCACCTGCGAGGAAGGCGTGTGCCCTGCTTCAAGAGCACCCCAGCTGCATTAGATGCCAGCCCCTGGCCTCACCTCTGAACGGGACCTTGGACCAGCCAAGCAACATCTCTGAGCCTCTGTATTCACATCTGGAATGTGGACCAACACCCCACTTTCAGGCACAATTGCTTAGGATCCAAATTGGAGCATCTCCTGGAGGTGTTCATTCCTTTCACACACCAGGAGCAGAATTGAGCACAGGGACCCACCCAGAGCACCAGGGATAGACAGACAACCATGTCATCAGACGACACAAGCCAAAAGGAGACAGCCAGGTCACAGCTGTGGTCCATGGGAATAGGTACCCTGACATAAAGGTGTACAGAGAAGGCCCAGCAGGGCAGCCTGCAGGAGGCTGGCCCGTCTCCCAGGTACCACGCTCAGCCCCTCAGAGCCACAGGACCTCAGGCAAGACCTTGGGCACTCTGGGCCTTGGTTTTCCCAACTTGAAACTGCTTTGCAACCAACCTATGATAGATGCTTAGTAAGTACAAGCCATTCTGATACAGAAGAAAACCTAAAAACAATATGATGAGCATGGCAGGAAAGAAATGATAACTGCCTTCCTCCTATGAGTTACTGGACCCCCTGGCAGACTGTGAGCTTCCCTGGGGTCTCCCAGCTGGCAGGAGGCAGAGGGGAGGTCAGAATTCATGTCTCTGATTCCCTCACATCATAGCAAATGCAACCTCAGCCACTTGGCCCCCCGATGTTAAAAATTAGTATTTTCTTTCCTTCGGTGTAGAAATTAAAATGGGCTGTATATGCCTATTATTTTTCATGTCTGAAGACAATGCCAACTGAAGCATCCCACACCGCATTGAGGTCTTATTTCCCATGGGGTGCTGAGCTCGCCTTAGGCAGCATCTGAAAACCCAGGCATGAAGGCACATAAGGTTCACAACCTCGTAAAAGGATGGCAGAATTGTAAGCTCAGGTAGAGTCTAAAAGCACCGCAGGCAAGGGGCAAACAGCATTGCTGTTGGCCGCTCCCCGCGCAGAGCCAGCCCCGCCCCACCAGTACTGGTGGCGCTCAGCCAGAAGTAGGCATGCAGCCAGAGTGGGCGGCAATGCACCTCTCCTACCTCCTGAAATGCACGTACACAAATGGGCACCTAAGCGTATGTGTGTGTGTACACATAGACACACATACTTAAAATGCGTGTTGGGAGTGACCTCTTGGAAAGACGACACAGAATCACGCAAAAGGCAGCAGCTTGGTCACGTGCAGACCATTTTAAGGGCTAGCAGGAAACGGCAACCCAATCCAGTGTTCTTGCCTGAAGAATCCCATGGACAAAGGAGCCTGGTGGGCTTCAGTCCATAGTGTCGCAGAGAGTCGGACACAACTGAAGAGACTTAGCAGCAGCAAGGGCCCGTTAAACCAGGTTTTGTCCTCCCAGCTTCCACATCTGTAACCCTAAAAAGTAGTGGCTATTTTGCAGTGACTTTTTTTCCAATGGACACTAATATATTTCCAGCAACATTATGGATGCTCAATAAACAGCATATAAAGCTAACGCTAGAATAGTTAATAATAACAATAGGAGTTTATACAGAGCAAAGACAAGCTTGAGCACCCAAAGAAGTTCACCCTGGAGGGTGCAGGAACCAGCAGGAGAACCCAGGCTGAGCCCAGAAGACAGAAATGTCCTTCAAACTCTGGGGCATTCTGCCCTGCCAACCTGTCTTCTCCCACTCTGTCACCCACCTCCTCCAGAAGCTCCAAAGGCAGCCTCATCGAAGCACTCCACCTCCTCTGAACAAGGCTTCCCTTTGCGTGACTGTCATCCACTCTGTCCACCAGGTAGGTCACATATCTCCTCCCTCCGGGACCTGCTCCCAGCACTTAAATGTCCACCCGAGCTCCCCGGGACCATTCCTCAACAGTTATGCCCCCAACAGGCTGTGCCCCCATTGCCCTGACCAGCCTGTGTTCTGGAAGTACATTTGTCTTTCAGGTTATACATGCGAGTTCCAGGGCCTTCCCTGGGGGTCCTGTGGGAAGGATCCGCCTTGCAATGCAGGGGACATTGGTTCAAACCCAGGTCTGGGAAGATCCCACACATCACGGGGCAACTAAGCCTGTGGGCCACAGCTACTGATCCTGTGCCCCAGAGCCTGGGAACCACAACTACTGAAGCCCAAATGCTCTAGAGCCCGTGCTCTGCAACAAGAGACGTCACCGCAAGGAGAAGCCTGAGCCCCGCCACCAGAGAGTAACCCCTGCTCTCTGCAACTAGAGAAAAGCTGGGGCAGCAAGGAAGACCCCGCACAGTTGGGGGGGAAAATGTGAGCTCTTTACAGGAAGGACATTCACTGAGGTTAGCAGAAAACATAGCAGAGAAGAGCATGGAATAGCATCTGTGGGACAAATCAGAGAAGGAATAAAACAAAACCAAATGCAAGAGAAATTTACATACACACTGATAAATAAATGAACCAATGGGTTGATTCTCTTATTTCCAATCAAATAGAAAGTTTCCCTGAGCACCTGGCACCAGCCCCTACTTAGGACTTAAGAGTCTGAAATGATTCATGGCTCTTAGTTTTAATGCAAGCCTGACTTCCTTCTGTGCTCGGTGCAGGAAATGCAAGGCTGTTCAATCCATCATGTTTAAGAAAATTCCAGAGAGGAGCCAACATCCGAGAGGGAGGCAGTCACTGATGGTGGCTCCACGGCAGAGGACACTCTATTTATCCTTCCAGAAGCCACAGTGTAAACAGGAGAGGCGGTGAATGCCAGCCGCGAGGCTCCCACCCAACGCGTCGAGGCTGGCATTTCAGACGCGCGCTGTGTTGTTGCCCCGTCCGTGAAGCTCAGGGATCCGACTCTGCCGACATCTGTCACTAGCTTCACAAAGGCAGCAATGACTCGGCTGGAGGCGGTGTTCCCACGTGGACCACCCACGAGATCTGGAAGCCCCCACTGTCAACCTTCTCACACACACGGATGGCCACCCTCCTCCCAGCCACCCTTTCAGCCAAAAATAGAGAGGAAGGGACTTAAAAACGATGTGAAATGATGTTTTGTGGAGGCTCCTGGGGGCCAAGAGGAAGGGGAGAACCAGCCTGCCTTGGCACTTTTTTTTTTTGCCACATGGCATGTGGGATCTTAGTTCCCCAACCAGGGAATGAAGCATTGGAAGCATGGAGTCTCAGCCACTGGACCACTGGGGAAATCCCAGCGTCGGCTCTTCTTAATGTAGAGCTGACGCCGTAGGCTCCTCCTCCTCTGGGACCACAGGTACCTCCAGGGTCGGTGCGTCCCACAAGGAGTGGTCTCTGCTGAGGCTTCGGCTGTCGGCTCACAGACCCACAGAGCCACGCAGGCCTTGGCGCTTAGAAAGCCCGACCCCCCGTGACACAGAAGAGAAAACCAGACCCCAGGATACACCGAGAGGCAGCCAGACACAGAGGAGGGGGCGAAGTTCGGTGACATCAAGGCCATGAACTGCCACAGCCACAGATCCTGGCCTTGATTCATTCCTGCTTTTGCGCAGGTGCCTTTTTCTCTGGCCCTCGGTGTTACCACCTGTGGATAGGGCTCCTGACTCCTTCCCAGCAGGGCTAGTGTGATGAATGGGAGAATTTATATGTAAAGTATACTAAGCACATACCGCGAAAGCCAGCCCTCAGAAAACACAAGTAGCTGCTACTGTTATTGACATGATTTCTATAGTGACAACAAATACTCAATAACAGTAAGGGAACGAAACAAGCCTTCCATCCAAGGTCAGCAATTCCTGCTGAGAAGTCACCAAGTTCTGTCTGACTCTTTGTGACGTCATGGACTGCAACACACCAGGCTTCCCTGTCCTTCACCAGCCCCCAGTGGTGTTTGCTCAAACTCAAGTTTACTGAGTTGGTGATGCCATCCAACCATCTCATCCTCTGTCATCCCCTTCTCCTCCCGCCTTCAATCAAAAGACCCAGCATCAGGGTCTTTTCCAATGAGTCAGCTCTTCCCATCAGGTGGCCAAAATATTGGAGTTTCAGCTTCAACATCAGTCCTTCCAATGAATATTCAGGGTTGATTTCCTTTAGGATTGACAAGTTTGATCTCCTTGTGATACTCCAATAAAAAGAAATGCCCAGATTTTTGTGGGCTAATAAATGTCACGATAGTTCTACAACAGCACGGCCTCGGCTGTGAGTCCCTGACCAGTGAGAAGGGGTCGATGAGCATCCTGGAAAATGGAAACCAGGGTTTTGCTGAGGACATGGGATCACAGGGAGTAAGGATGGAAGGTAAGACTCCAAAGGGACAAACACAGTGCAAGACCAGGCGGGGTGAAGGATTAGGGTGGTTACCTTCGAGTATGATACAGAAAAAACTTGAAATAGCAACCTTCACACTGGCGTGAATATTAATCTTTATAAAATGACGATGACAATGTGTTTTGGGGCATGAATTAATCATGAGCTTACACTTTTTAATTTTTAAAAACAAGCTTCCCTTTATAAATATCTCAGCAACACCTGCTCAGACTCCCTTTGTGGCCATGATGAGACCACTGGTTCAATCATTCTGAAAATGCTGATACTAACTAAAGGCTTCACATGTGTCAGCAATGGTACTAGGTACCAGGGAGACATGCGTGTGTAAGTCAGGAGTTCAAGAAAGGGAGAGAAGACAACTGATGATTATTCTGTGCTATGGTAAGTGCTGCAAGGGGATCATACAGGAAGTCTGTCCCAGGGCCATGGAGCTGGCCCACCCTTGCCTCACCTGTGTAAGAGGTGAGGGGACGGAGACCGTGTAACAGGACGCACATCTGTGAAGGCTGAGCACACGTGAGGTGCAGCTGCCAAGGTGAACGTCTCCCACTCAACCTGACATGTTTAACCACACATGAGGTGCTATTTGATATTTAAGGATGAAGGATGGGGGATCCTCTGGTGGCCCAGTGATTGAGAATCGCCCGCCAGTGCAGAAGACAACAGTTTCAATCCCTGGAAAGGAAGGACCCCACACGCCACTAAGCCCGTGAACCACAACTACTAAGCCTTCACGCCCTGGAGCCTGGGATCCACAGCAAGAGAAGCCCACACACCGCAAGTGGAGAATAGCCCCCACTCACCACATCTAGAGAACGTCCGGGCCGTAACAAAGACCCAGCACAGCCAAAAATAAGTAAACACAATCATATGAGAAAGAAGAAGGGCAAATAACAGTTCACACAAATATCACGCTTGATTAGACAGAGGAGCATGACAGAGCTGTCCCTGCAGGGAATGCAGGGGCAGCACCAGAGCCAGGCTCGCTAAGTCCTGCCTCTAAAGGCCACTCCCAGCTGGGGCCTGAGACTCACCCCATCCATCTCTCCCAACCTGCCAGCATTACACACACCCTGCTGATTTACAGAACATTCAAGACAGTTCATAATTCTCACCTCCTGGCTAGGGGAGAATGGCTACATGTATATGCATAGCCAAGTCCCTTTGCTGTCCACCCGAAACTACTACAACAGTTTTAACTGGCTGTCCTCCAATATGAAACAAAAAAAGCTCAGAAAATAATTAATCTATTAATTAAATAAATAATTCTCACCTCCCTATCTCCGCACAGACTATTCCACTGCCCTGACCTAACCTCAGAGAATTTTGAGCATTACTTTGCTAGCGTGTGAGATAAGTGCAATTGTGCAGTAGTTTGAACATTCTTTGGCATTGCCTTTCTTTGGGATTGGAATGAAAACTGACCTTTTCCAGTCCTGTGGCCACTGCTGAGTTTTGCAAATTTGCTGGCATATTGAGTGCAGCACTTTAACAGCATCAAATTGTCAACATCTGTCAGATCATAGAAAAAGCAAGAGAATTCTAGAAAAACATCTACTTCTGCTTTACTAATTATGCCAAAGCCCTTGACTGTGTAGATCACAACAAACTAGAAAATTTCTTCAAGAGATGGGAATACCAGACCACCTTATCAGCCTCTTAATAAATCTGTATGCAGGTCAGGAAGCAATAGTTAGAACTGGACATGGAAAACAGACTGGTTCCAAACTGGGAAAGGAGTATGTCAAGGCTGGATATCACTGTGCTTATTTAACTTAGATGCAGAGTACATCATGAGAAATGCCATGCTGGATGAAGCACAAGCTGGAATCAAGATTGCCAAGAGAAATATCAATAACCTCAGATACACAGATGACACCACCCTTATGGCAGAAAGTGAAGAGAAACTAACAAGTCTCTTGATGAAAGTGAAAGAGGAGAGTGAAAAAGCTGGCTTAAAACTCAACATTCAAAAACCTAAGATCATGGTATCCTATCCCATCATTCCGTGACAAATAGATGGAGAAACAATGGATACAGTGAGAGACTATTTTCTTGGGCTCCAAAATCACTGCAGGAAGTGACTGCAGTCATGAAATTAAAAGACACCTACTTCTTGGAAGAAAAGCTATGACCAACCTAGATAGCATATTAAAAAGCAGAGACATTACTTCGCCAACAAAGGTCCGTCTAGTCAAAGCTATGATTTTTCCAGTAGTCATGTATGGATGTGAGAGTTGGACTACAAAGAAAGCTGAGTGCCAAAGAATTGATGCTTTTGAACTGTGGTGTTGGAGATGGCTCTTGAGAGTCCCTTGGACTGCAAGGAGATCAAACCAGTCAATCCTAAAGGAAATCAGCCCTGAATATTCATTGGAATGACTGATGCTGAAGCTAAAGCTCCAATACTTTGGCCACCTGATGTAAAGAACTGACTCATTGTAAAAGACCCCGAGGCTCAGAAAGATTGAAGGCAGGAAGAGAAGGGGATGACAGAGGATGAGATGGTTGGATGGCATCACTGACTCAATGGACATGAGTTTGAGCCAGCTCTGGGAGTTGGTGATGGACAGGGAAGCCTGGCATCCTGCAGTCCATGGGGTTGCAAAGAGTTGGACGTGACTGAGCGACTCTCACTCACTCACTTCACTCAAGAAGAACTTATGCACCAGCTGCCCTCTGACATCAAACAGCCTAGCTGCTTGGGCCTCAGTCCCAACCCCTCTCCCGTCTTACTCACTACGGTCATCCTCTAATGATTAGAGCAGCTAATATTTACTGAGTGCTCCCTGGGTGTCAGGCCCAAATCTAAGATTTCCTGTATAACTAATTAATCCTCCCAACAGTCCCACTGGTAAATACTGCTATGGCCATTCCCATTTTATGGATCATGCACAGATAGGTTAAGCAACCTGCCTGAGGTCACACAGCTAAATAGAAAGCAAAATTTAGATCAGAATCAAGGCAGTGTGGTGGTGGTCCTGGCTGCTTGCTGCAGCACCTCCTGCAGGTACCACACAGGAAGGAGGGATGCTCACCGGTCCAACCCAGCACCAAGCCCAGGAGGCAGCTCAGGGTGCTCGGTGAGTAGAACGGGATATTGCTGCTTAATCACTAAGCCATGTCCAACCCTTTTGGGACCCCGTGGACTCTAACCCACCAGGATCCTTTGTCCGTGGGGATTCCCAGGCAAGAATACTGGAGTGGGTTGCCATTTCCTCCTCCAAGGGATCTTTCGGACCCAGGGATAGAACCCGCGTCTCCTGCACTGGCCGATGGATTCTTTACCACTGAGCCACCAGGGAAGCCTGAATAGGACTGGGTATTAATTCATTAATTGAAAGGAGTTGGATCACATATGGAAACCACCTTGCCTAGTCACACATTGAAATACAGTTTGGAATTTAAACCTCTCATTTGAATAAATATTTGCCTTTCCTGTCTCTGTAACAGTCTTTGCAAACTGCTCTTTCATCTCCTGGCCCCCAGCCCAGGAAGCCCT
Organism: Odocoileus virginianus; assembly: GCF_023699985.2. Taxonomy (NCBI): domain Eukaryota; kingdom Metazoa; phylum Chordata; class Mammalia; order Artiodactyla; family Cervidae; genus Odocoileus; species Odocoileus virginianus. Next base: position 2,875,149 of record NC_069688.1, on the reverse strand, counting down.
CCCACCCATTTGAGCTTCTACTCCCAACTTGCATGCACCTCTAGGCCTGCTTCAGAGAACTCTCTAGGCCAGAAGACTAAGCAGCACTTTGCTATGTGTGAAGACATTAGCTAAATGGGGTAATTCACACTAAAGTGTGAATGAAGCCAACAGTGGGAGGGGAGCAGGGAGGAGAAGGCATTTTAAGGTGGGAGCAGAGTAAATCCTCTACTTGTTGCAAGCACCTCAACTTTCTGGAACTCGAGGTAACCATGTACAGTCCTTATCAGGCTGCCCACCTTGATCCTCCCCCTCAAAGTCACAGAGCCAAGTTACTCAGTTGCCCTCTGGCATCGTATTTTTTCTGAGCCAAATGGGAAAAGAACAGTGTTTTAGAATTAGACCTGAGTTTGAACTCTCCACTTTTGAGCTTTGCAACCTTAGACAAGTAACCTAACATCTTCTGAGCCTCTAATTTCTTATCTGTAAAATTGGTCTGGAGAGAATTAGACCAGCCCAAGACAGTCCTGGCACAGGAGGGGGCAGTGCGCTGAGCGTGGCTTTCTCTTCCTTTTGCCAGTCTCACCCCTCATCTTTCCCCCTTCTCCAGGTCTCTGGAAAGGACTCTAAAATTACACCAAGTCACCTACATATGAATCTTCAAGTTGTGAACTCTCAAAGATCAGAACATGCGTTCACATGTCCAGTCATGTAAGTTAGTTCACATGTCTGGCACACACTTTCCAGGCATGCATCCTCTACAAGGCTGTGCTTTTGTGACCTTTACTGAACAGAATATGTAGAGAACAGTAGAACAGTATCTGTATTTCCAGCCCAGGATGTCCAGTAGCAAGTGTAAAAGGAGCGGTATACAGACAATTGTGTTAGCTGGGTACTTAGGCTAACTTTGTTGAACTTACAAACTGGACTTAAGAATGTGCTCTCAGAACAGAAATCGTTCACGTGTAGGGAACTTGCTGTACCTCATGGACTATGTTCTGAAGATATTCTTACCAGATGTTTCTTCCCCAAAGAATCTCTTGGTTCAGTACGCTTGGGAATCACCAGATTATGCAAGGTTAATTCTTGAGCCTGAAGAACTTCTCACAACCTTTAACACGATGCTACTTGCAGGAACTCTTCCAAAGCAAGGACTATGATGCTGATTTGTCCCCAAAATTATATTTTTTTTCCATTTATTTTTATTAGTTGGAGGCTAATTACTTTACATCATTACAGTAGTTTTTGTCATACATTGAAATGAATTAGCCATGGATTTACATGTATTCCCCATCCCAGTCCCCCCTCCCACCTCCCTCTCCACCCGATCCCTCTGGGTCTTCCCAGTGCACCAGGCCCGAGCACTTGTCTCATGCACCCAACCTGGGCTGGTGATCTGTTTCCCCCTAGATAATATACATGTTTCAATGCTGTTCTCTTGAAACATCCCACCCTCGCCTTCTCCCAGAGTCCACAAGTCTGTTCTATACATCTGAGTCTCTTTTTCTGTTTTGCATATAGGGTTATCGTTACCATCTTTCTAAAGTCCATATATATGTGTTAGTATACTGTAATGGTCTTTATCTTTCTGGCTTACTTCGCTCTGTATAATGGGCTCCAGTTTCATCCATCTCATTAGAACTGATTCAAATGAATTCTTTTTAATGGCTGAGTAATATTCCATGGTGTATATGTACCACAGCTTCCTCATCCATTCGTCTGCTGATGGGCAATGGTATTTTTCACAGAACTAGAACAAATAATTTCACAATTTGTATGGAAATACAAAAAACCTCGAATAGGCAAAGTAATCCTGAGAAAGAAGAATGGAACTGGAGGAATCAATCTGCCTGACTTCAGACTCTACTACAAAGCCACAGTCATCAAGATAGTATGGTACTGGCACAAAGACAGAAATATAGATCAATGGAACAGAATAGAAAGCCCAGAGATAAATCCACGAACCTATGGTCACCTTATCTTCGACAAAGGAGGCAAGGATATACAATGGAAAAAAGATAACCTCTTTAACAAGTGGTGCTGGGAAAACTGGTCAACCACCTGTAAAAGAATGAAACTAGAACACTTTCTAACACCATACACAAAAATAAACTCAAAATGGATTAAAGATCTAAATGTAAGACCAAAAATTACATTTTAAGAGTACGCTACATGCCATGAACATTGCTATCTACCAACAATGAACTTACTTCCTGAAACTTCGCTTACAGGCTGGACGGGTAGATGCATTAGTAGAAAATCCCCTTTTGCCTGAAAGGATAATTGTGATTTCAGTGTAGGGACCTCTGAATGGAAGTGAAGGCTCAGTGAGTATCCAGGGGCTGGAACCTTCAGGCGGTTTACTTTCCAGTCCCCACTGAGCCCATGCCAGGCATCTGCCCTCCTTCATGCCCACCCTTTGTTCCTTTCCGTTATTTCTGTGTATGCCTTGCAGAGTCTCTGATGTCCTGGGAAGCAGAGCAGAGTGTGAGACAAAATAAGTATCCACAATAATGATGGTTGAAAGGAAGGATGGAGGAATGAATGGATGGATAGATGGATGGACGGACAGATGGGTAGATGGATGGATGGGTAGATGAAAGGATGGACAGATGGATGGTTGGAAAGATGGATGAATGGATGGGCAGATGAGTAGATGAATGGATGGATAGATGGAGGAATGGATGGATGGGTGGGTGGATGGATGGATGGTGGATGGGTGGATGGATTATGGACAGATGGATGGATGGACAGATGGATGGATGGACAGATGGATGGATGGATAGATGGATGGATGGAAAGATGGATGAATGAATGGACAGATGAGTATATGGATGGATGGAAGAATGGATGGATGGGTGGGTGGATGGATGGATGGATGGATGGATGGATGATGGATAGATGGATGGATGGAGAAGAGACAGAATGATATGAGAGTCAAAGTGCTAAACAAGGATTCATACCACCCACATTGAAACCCAGATCTTCTATGAGCATATATATGCCTGTGACTCCATCTCTCTATTTATGAAACGAGTGACCTGCATGAGTCAGTGGAGACCATGGGGCATGTGATGGACCAGAGAACAGCACCCCAAGCCCCAGTGATGGTGGCTTTTGAGCTAAGTAGACCTGGAGCTGCCCAATCTATTTTCCAACAGAAAGGACAGACATCTTCTTTACTAGGTTAAATCTCCTGACATCAATTGTTGGAAATGAATTTAATAATTTTCAAAACCATCTGCAGTCCAAACAAATTCCATCTGTGGAACGTGTTTGTCGCACTGGTCACCAGCTCATGAGATGTGGAGCAGATAGTCATGAGCCAGTGTTTATTCAGTGGCCGCCGAGGGCCAGGTGTCTGTGTGCTTTACCACATCACATTCAACCTTCCACCAATTCTGGGAGTGGCTACGATCATTATCCCCACTTGACAGATGAGAGGACAGAGGCTCGGAGAGGCTAAGAAGTAACTTCCCTGTCGTCAGAGAACAGGGTCGGCGCTGGGTGGCCTGGGAGAGCCTCCTCCTGTGAATGGCACAGAAGCTCATGTTCCTTGTCCTTGGCATCAGCTCTCATTCAACCCCACGGCAGCCCTGAGAGGTTCCAGCTTTCCTGGTGAGTCCACTGAGGCTCAGAGAGTCCCCAGAGGAGTGCAGGCAGGCCCCAACTCAGGTCTGTGCAGCTGGAAATAGCGGCGCCACAGTTAGCTGCAGGCTGTGCACATAGAGCTTCCCTGTGGCTCAGGGGGTGAAGAATTCGCCTGCAATGTGGGAGACCTGGGTTCGATATCTGGGTAGGGAAGATCCCTTGTTGAAGGGAATGGCTACGCACTCCAGTATTCTGGCCTGGAGAATTCCGTAGACTGTATAGTCCATGGAGTTGCAAAGAGTCAGACACAACTATGTGACTTTCACTGTGCACATACAAAGAAACTGGTACTTCATGCAATTTCCTGAAAGATGGGGGAAGGAAGCACATATAACCATTTAAGGACAATCATTTAACAGCATGGTACAATTAGGTCATTATGACCCTTCTCAAGATTTTCATTTTCCCCTATTTCTCTGCCTTTCTCCACCGTACTCTTTTTAAACTACCCCCACTGAACCAGAAGGACATTCCTGATGTAGTAAGTTAATGCCTTTGCCTTCCTCTGTGGGCCCATGTCTGCAAGGGAAACATGCTCCGAATCCCAAGTGCTATTTATCTAATAAGACTGCAGTTACCTTAGTTATATTTCAGTGTCTCCACTTATCCAAGAAATGTGCCTGCACCTGCCATATCTCTGCTTCTCTAGCCACCTCATGGTCTCTGGGTCCTGTAAGGAATTCCCCCCAGAACAGCCAGCCCCCAAACAGAAGGAGCCTGGCGGGGAGATGGCACACCCGCTGGGTTAGCATGGAAGGTCTTCTCCTACTTTGCATTGCAGATGTGTTCCACACCAAGCCAGACAGAACTCAGAAGCCAAAGGAGCACTAATGTGGTTCTGGGGCAGGGGCAGGTGAGGCTCAGACACACTTGAGCTTCCGCATCTGGTCTCTGCCACTCACCACCTGGATGGCCTGGCCATCACCTGACCTCGCTGAGATACAGTCCTGTTAGATTTCAGGGTTTGGATCGGTGCAGTACAATGATGAATGTCATCCTCCCAGGCCCCAGGTGGGTCTCCTTGGGATCAGGTCTCATTTACTCAACAAACATTTACAGAGCGCACATTCTGTGCCAAACAGTACGCTTGGCACTGGACACTCGAACATGAAAGTGGATTGTTGGTCCCTGTGCTTTGTGGGGAGAAAGCAGGAAAATTCTGACTCACAAAGACTTTGATCTTAACCCGTCTGCTACTTAATAAAAAGACAAATTTAGGCAGATGATTTAACTCTGCAGCACCTCATTTTCAGTATTTGCACAAAGAGAATAGTTACCTTTTCCCATTTGCCTGTGATGACTAAAATAATACAGGTTAAATCCCTACCATGGTCTTTGGATCACAGCCAGTGCTTTACAAATCAAGGCAGTTATTCAACTGATAACTTGTGAACAGGATGCAGAGTATCAGGGCTTCAACATCAGTATCCCTGGTGAAAATTCATATCATTTATTTTTCTGTTTAAGGACCTCAGTTTACCCATCTGTGCAATGGAACGACAGTTCTGCCTCCTGAAAAGAACCCAGGCTTTGGGGGCAGACTTGCACCAGAAGGCCAGCTCTGCCCCTTAATTGGGCAGTGTGACCTTGGGCTCTGACCTCTGAGGGCTCCTCTCACAGGCTTCTAAATCCTGTGTGTGTCCTTGACCTTGTGTCCATAAGGGAAGAATAGTGGCCAGCATGTGGCAGGCTCCATTATCACTGAGAGTGAATAAAGGAGAAAAAGTGATAAAATTAAAGACAGCCACTTTACAGCTCTGCTATAAAAGACCATATGAACTAGCGAACACTCACTCTTGATTCTTTTCAGTCTCCATCTAAACTACCAAGTCCCCAGGACACAGGGATGGGGCGGGGAGGATGAAAAGGGGACTAGAGCCTGAGCAGATTCAGCTTGTCCTTCCTCCACAGCATCCAACACAAGTCCTTAGATACTGTCAGTGCCGCTACTGCTGTTTAGTCACTAAGTCGTGTCTGACTCTTTGCAACCCCATGGATGTAGCCTGCCAGGCTACTCTGTCCATGGAATTTGCTCGGCAAGAATACTGGAGTGGTTGTCATTTCCTTCTCCAGGGGATGTTCCCAACCCGGGGATCCAACCTGCATCTCTCTCTTAGGTAGACTCTACCACTGAGCCACCTAGCATTCCCAGACACCGTTAGTGAGGGCTCTGTAAATAGTCTGTGGGTGCACTCAGTCATTTATTCAAACCTCACAGCAACTTTCTGGATAACAACTATTGCACTGGAGAACTTGAGGTCCATGGCAGAAGTGCAGATTCGAACACAGATTTTCCTCCACGAGCCTCCCCTCTGTCCACCTTGGCGCACACGGGAGAACATCACCCAGAGCCGAAGGTGCTCTGACTCGGCTTGCCCCGTCTCCCCACCCAGAGAGCATCAGCAGGAGCCCATCTTGTTCCCTGGCCCTGGACCTACTGCCAGCCAGCACCTCCCTCACGTAGGGGGCACATGGCTCATTCAGTCACGTAACCAGAGCATCTGCAGAAACACACCAAACACATATCCAAGGTGTCCTTGGCTGAGTTGCCCCAGATCCCGGCTACCTTGTGCCTGAGCCAGGGCGTACAGTTCGCACTCTGGTTTGGAGAGCAGGGTGGTTAATCACCCCCGACCTGGAGCTGCCCGAGAATCAGCAAGCTGTTCCAGGAGACTGAGATCACAGGTGTGCATCTGTGATCCTACGTGGGGCCCGGCTCTGTGACAGGTGAAATGTTTCTGGGAAATCCGGAGCCAGAGAGCCGGAGTGCCAAGTTCCACAGTGAGGATGGATCTCGAAAACATTAAAGCCAGAAACAAAAAGGTCACGTACTGAATGATCCCATTCATAGGAAACATTCGGGACAGACATATGCAGAGAAGGCAGTGTGGGGTTTCCAAGCACTGGGGAGGGACGTGGTGGTGAGTGATGCTAAATGAGCAGAGGCTGCCCCTTTAGGGCAGTGACGGTGTTTTGGCACTAAAGGGGAGGCTTGCATGACTCTGAATGTGCTCAGGGCCACTGAATTGTACACTTCAAGTTGCAACATTGATGTTTTGTGAATTCTGTCTCAGTTGAAAAGATATCATCTCCAGTAGCACACACACTTGTCCTAGGCAACTCACCTATCCAACGGCTCAGTAAACATTGCTTCATTCTGAAAATAACTCATAATTTTCTTATGTCTTAGCTCTGACGTCAAGGCTGCCTGCCCCTCCTGGATTCTACTTCCTGTGGTTTAGAATCCACAGATTAAGCCTCCTTCTCCCACAGGACAGGGCTTTAAGAGTCTGACACCAGAGATCATGTCCTAAGAGCATTTTCTTCTGAAGATGACACATGCTGGGATCTTTCAGCCCCAGACAAGAGAGAGGTGCTGTCAACAACCCTTGCTCACTGCACCCCCAAGTGTCTTCTGGACCAGCTGAGGAGGCCCGCTCCCTCCCCTGGACACAGCATCTAAGAGCCGCAGCCCCGCATGCCTCTACCCATCCTTGCCTCAGCGTGGGGTTCTCCTGGACCTCAGCCTGCCCGTCTTCATCAGCTCCAGACAACACAGCCTGGGAGCGAGGATCTGCACCTCTGCTCTTCAAGGACTGTGTGATGCTGGGTCAGCTACTTGACATCTTCTCTAAAACAGGGAAAGACCGCCATCCTGCACCCACCAGGGCAGTGAGGAATCACAGCACAAGACACTCCAGCGTGTAAGTGCGGAGGCACCGACTGGCTTTTCAAGGGTATAAGGGACATCTGTAGCCAAAAGGATGCTGCTGAAAATATTAATAGCGGTTCTCCTATGGGTTCTCCTATTAAATCTGCTCAACTTAACCTCGTTACCTTCCTTCCCCATGCCTGCAGGCCTCGGGGAGCTAGTAACAGATGCTCTCACTGCACAGAAGAGTGAGCCATGGGTTTTACTAGAAATCAGTCAAGTTCAGAGACTCCAGAGGGAGGGGTCCAGCTTATCAACCTGCAGACCCAACCTCAGGGTGCGGACTGAAGTCTTGACTGGGGGACAGGGCAGATGTGAGAGGGTCGTGCAGGTAGGGTGGGGGAGAGGGTGGTGCAGGGAGCAAAGAATGGGTGGACGACATCACCCAAGTCTGGGAGCAGGGCTTTCATTCATCTTAAAGCAGCATGTTAATGTGACTATTTTAAATGTGTAGTGAAAAGCTTTCTGGAGAAGCCATGGAAAATATGCTATTGAAACGTCTGCACTCAGACCCTGAGAGAAAGTGCCAAACATGCTCTGTGCTCAGTGCCCACTGACAGGCCCCACCTGGCCCTGTCTCCAGCCTCTTTCCCTCGACTCATCATCCAGTCAGTTCCTTGGGGTACTCTTGTTCAAAGACAGACTAGGAGCACGCTATGCACTTTCTTACTAGAACTTGAGCCCGGTTCCTCCAGACTCTGGAACAGTTCATTCTACCATACTCCCTTGCTGTGGGTATTTTGTCTCAAACTCCCTATCAATAGAAGAATAACAGGAGCAACTGATGCCAACTAAATAACAGAAGAATTGATGCCTTTGAACTGTGGTGTTGGAGAAGACTCTTGAGAGTCCTTTCAACTGCAAGATCAAACCAGTCAATCCTAAAAGAAATCAACCCTGAATATTCATTGGAAGGACTGATGCTGAAGCTAAAGCTCCAATATTTTGGCCACCTGATGTGAAGAGCTGACTCACTAGAAAAGACCCTGATGCTGGGAAAGATTGAGGGCAGGAGGAGAAGGGGACAACAGAGGATGAGATGGTTAGATAGCATCACCAACTCGATGAACATGAATCTGAGCAAACTCCAGGAGATAGTGAAGGACAGGGAAAGCCAGTGTGCTCCACTCCATGGGGATCCCAAAGAGTCAGACACAACTTAGTGACTGAAAAACAACAACAAATAGGGGCAATACTAATATCTGTTTAAAGAAACATCCATTTAGGACCTACCACATACCATCATCTTAAGGAACCTGTGTGCCTTTATTTTCCAGGGAACATCCCAGTTAACATCTACTGTCCTGGCAGAATTGTTAACAGGTCCTCACTCAGGCTCCGAAGTGACCAGATATGAACAAGACATGCTCTGGTCCATGGCAACCCCCTAAGAGATACCTCATGATGGCATGATCACTGCCCATTTACAAAGAATGCGATGGAGGCTCAGACAGATGAATTATTTCAGCCAAGTGTCAGAGGATTCAATCTAGTTGGTCTGAAATAGAGGCTGAGTGCTAATCTCTCCCCCAATCCTTTTCTCTCAATATGAGTGGTTTTCAGATAGTACACCTAAAACCCAGGGCAGGGGAGAACCCATTCTTAGAACTCATCAAGGGAATTAAGGGTAACCAAGTAGGTGGAACTCAAAGATTCTCCCACCCCTACTACTGTCAGCAGATCAAGCCTCTTCTCTCTATTTTACAGAGGGGGAGGGAGGACTTTTGTAGGAGTTCCTTGGGGGAAAAGTCTATTAAACTCCCCTCCCATCCAGGCTGCCACATAACATTGAGCAGAGTTCCTTGTGCTATATACAGTAGGGAGGGGAGTTTGAGGTTTTTCCAGTAGTCATGTATGGATGTAAGAGTTGGACTATAAAGAAAGCTGAGTGCTAAAGAATTGATGCTTTTGAACTGTGGTGTTGGAGAAGACTCTTGAGAGTCCTTTGGACTGCAAGGAGATCCAACTAGTTCCTCCTAAAGGAAATCAGTCCTGAATATTCATTGGAAGGACTGATGCTGAAGCTGAAACTCCAATACGTTGGCCACCTGATGCAAAGAACCGACTCATTGGAAAAGACCCTGATGCTAGGAAAGATTGAAGCAGGAGGAGAAGAGGATAACAGAGGATGAGATGGTTGGATGGCATCACTCACGCAATGGACATGAGTTTGAGTAAACTCTGGGAGTTAGTGATGGACAAGGAGGCCTGACGTGCTGTGGTCCATGGGGTCACAGAGAGTCAGACACGACTGAATGACCGAACTGAACTGAACTGGGGAGTTTGGGCAAGAATGGATACATGTATATGTATAGCTGAGTCCCTTTATGTCCACCTGAAACTCATATTATTAATCAGGTATACTCCAATACAAAGTAAAAAGCTTAATAAGATAAATAAAAAATAAACAGAATTTCAATTTTGCTTACTGAGGGCCTGGAACAATGCTGGACACACTGGGTCCCCAATAAAGGCTTACCAAACAAACAGATGAACTATAATCAATATCCAGTAATTTCCCAGGCTGATGCTTACTCTGAACATGACTGACACAGACTTCACATTCATAGCAAAGTTCACTACCAAAATATTCAAGTCAGAGTCATCCAACCCTGACTGCAGAGGGTACCACATGGAAAAACAACAGAAGTCCTAATCACAAAGGAATCCTTGAGGTCACCTGACCTTGCAAGTAAAAAGTATGCCCTTGGCAAGGTTACAAAGCAAAGCAAAGCCATGAACACATATCATTATTTGCTGAAACTACCTAGTAAACCACATACTTTTTATTTTCTCCTGAAAACTGGCCTTTAATCAGCATCCATCGTCTCTGACCCTCCAGTGCCTGGAAGGGCATCATTATATTTATCCCAGGGCATAGACAATCCTCGTTTGCTTGTCTTCCCCATCAGGCCAGAAGCCTCGGGGGCTTGGTTTTTTCATGACTAATTCCTCTGGGGCTCTGAAGAGTACTTAGCGCTGTGTAAAGATTCAATAAATATCAGATGGCTGGATGGAGGTTTGGGGCTTCCCAGGTGGCACGAGAGGTAAAGAACCTGCCTGACAGTGCAGGAGACATAAGAGATGAGGGTTCAACCCCCGGGTCAGGAGGGCATGGCAACCCACTTCAGTAGTCTTGCCTGGAGAATCCCATGGACACAGGAGTCTGGTGGGCTACAGTCCTTAGGGTTGCACAGAGTTGGACACAGCTGAAGCAATTTAGCACGCACGCACAGATGGGTGTTTGGGGTGAACGATTTCCCCTGTGCTGGCTCTCTTTGGAACGCAGGTTCAGGAGTTCTGGGTGCATCGCAAGACTTGGCGGGGATTCTGTGTGCTGTGCCGCACTTAGTCACTCAGTCGTGTCCGACTCTGTGTGACCCCGTGGACTGTAGCCTGCCAGGCTCCTCTGTCCATGGGATTCTCCAGGCAAGAATACTCGAGTGGCTTGCCATGTCCTCCTCCAGGGGATCTTCCCAAACCAGGGATCGGACCCAGGTCTCCCACATTGCAGGCAGATTCTTTACCATCTGAGCCACCAGGGAAGGCCAAGAATACTGGAGTGGGCAGCCTATCCCTTCTCCAGGGGATATTCCCGATCCAGGAATCGAACTGGGATCTCCTGCATTGCAGGCAGATTCTTTACCAACTGAGCTACCAGGGAAGCCCAGGCTGGCATTCTGCTTGAGGTCAAAAGGAAGGCTGGCTAATCCTGAAGCCAGAGATATCACAGCTAGGATGGGACTCGAGGAGAACCTGAGTGTCTCGGACCAGGAACCCATGCGGCCATTTACCCAGAGCCCATCTAGAATGGCATGCTGCCTGTTACCAGTTCTGGAATGGCTGGGGAACAGGATACAGTTCCGAAGATCAGAGAGCAGGTGGTGGACCTGAAACCCGGTCATTTCCACAAGGCTGACGCATTTCCCTGGTTTATCACAGGCTCACCTGCCATCCACCACCTCTGGATGGAAGTAGGAGGAAGGGAAGAAAGAGAGGAGGAGGACGGGGAGAGATGCGTCAGGGAAAGTAGGTCAGACGCCCACTCTTCCAGCAGAACCCCAAATGTGGAGACGATGCTTCCAACCTGAGGAATCCCCTCTGATTCCTTAGCATGCTGCCGCTCACCTGGTGTTTAAACTCCCAGAGAAAGGGAATTTCTACCTTACAAGGCCGCCATGGCCATTTCCCCCCAAGGCTACTCAGTCTCACTCCACACTTATGGGCAGGACTCTTTCCCCTAACTTTAGGTACCTCCCTATCCCACATTCTAAGGTGCCCTAGACATGGGTCCCTGTTTTAAGAAGTTTGAGAAATGCTGTCTAAGATGAAGAATTGAAATGTTGCTGGACTATGTGCAGTTTGCTGTCAAAGTCTGGTAAGTTTGCAGAAACTAAGCCATCAGCCATGTCGAAACCTCTGATGACATTTCACAGTGCTGAGTGGGCAAGCTGGCGATTTAGGAAACTCACAAAATGTTTGAGGTCCAAAGAAAGACCTCTTAGTCTTCTAAGATTATCTAACTGAGCATATTTTTATGAAATTTTGAGCCTGGATGCTCTTTTATATATGAAATATTTGTTGGCGTTATATCAAAGGAGGTTTCCATGCTCACCCAAGTTTAGGAGAAACTGGGTTAGGCAGCTGTCAAGACTGCAGGACTTCTCAGAGCCTTTAATAGGACAATTTCCACTGTGACAACCCAAGCAAATCTAGTACAAGGTATCTTTCTACCTTCCTTGAGTACGATAATCCTATTTTGTGGGTTATCACCTGGAATAATAGACTACAGTCCACTTCTTGAGAAAAGCTATTAAATAATATGGTTGAATTCCTATTAAAGATAAGGAAATCCTCATTTACCAGCTTTGCAACCCAAAGACACCACAGACACTTTCAGAGCCTTGGCTGCCTCCTTTGAATTCCCACCTACAGCTCCAGACAGAAGAGGAATAACTATAAATCAGGAGCAAGCACGCAGGAGCCCGTGGCACTCTCATCGCCCTTCTTCCCTGAGTGGCAGCCACACACTTGCAAGGGACCCATCTGTTCACCAGCCCAGGCTCTGAGCCGAATGTTGGTCCCAGAGACATCTGCACATCTATTTTCCCAGCCTTCAACAAAAAGAAAGAAAAATGGCCTTTTAACCCCAGCTGACACAGCGCTGGAACCTGGAAAGTCTAAGGAGGCCAGTCTTTCTAGTGAATGCAGTGTTTTTTTCCTGCAGAGGTCATGACCAATTGCATTTCCTTTCTCAGGAGCTGGGTGATGGATGTGGCTGACGGACAAGAAGTATCACCTCTGGGTGATGCGTTTTAGGGGAAAACCTTGCAAGTGAACTCACCTCATCACTTCTGAGCACCGCCTGGCTTAGGTGGATCTTCACAGAAAGTAGAGCTCTGGGAAGCCAGGCTTGGTTTTCCTGGGTGAGCTCTGTCTTTCACAGATATTTATATTGTTCAGAGGCCAGTCAAGGGGCTTAAAAGTAGTTATTGAGTGCTTACTATGTGTGTGTCCCCAGCATGAGTGTGTGTGTGTGTGTGTGTGTGTGTGTGTGTGTGTGTGTGTGTGTTAGGGAGCATTGGCAGAAGCTCTCCAAACAAAAGGGTTCTCGTGCACAGAGAAAAAGAAAGAACAGTCAAGGGCAAACTCCTCATTCATAGGGGTTTTAGGAGCCTGCAGACTCAGGATTACCTGGAACATTTCCTTTCAGACACAACCAACCTTTCCTGTGGGGGTGACACATACAGGATATTTCTGAAATTGTTCTAGGTCCTGTAAAGCCTGGATACTGACACATCAGGGGTCTATCATTTCATTTGGGAAACAGAATGCACATTCAGGAAGCAAACACGGTGGGAACGTAAACAGGTGCAGCCATCATGGAAAACAGCATGGCGGTCCTTCAAAAGGTAAATCCAGAGCCAACATATTATCTAGCAATCCCGCCTCGGAGGATTCCTACGAAAAGGGTTCTGCTGCTATGAGAAATAAAGTTCCCTCACAGTGTTACATAAAGATTATTTGATTTAAACCTTACCACAATCCAAAAAGGAATAGGGCTTTTTATAACAATCCAAACAAGAATAGGGCTTTTCAGCCCATTCTACAGATGACAAAACTGGATGCCAGACAGCGGAAGAGACTTCCAAATGCCAGTGGAGACCCAGGCTGGACCCTGTGCTCAGGACACAGTGACCCCGAAACACTTCTCCCTTCAACGCATTCTACACACCCCTCTGGGGCTCTCTCTACCCATTCCCTTCCCAGAAGATATATAATCCTCAACAACCACCCAGACATTCATTAAAAAAAAATCCTGAGTTTTGATTAGCACAGGGCAGAAGTCCTCAACTGGAAGGAAAGGCCATTTTTTTTCTGGCAATATCTGGAGGTATTCTGGGTTCTTACACCTAGAGAGAGTCACTGGCATCTAGTGAATAGAGGCCTGAGATGCAACTAACTGCAATACGGTAGTATAAAGGTTGAGAAATTCTGGGTAGAGTGTATACAGTGAAAATTATAGGGAGTTCCCTGGTGGTCCAGTGGCTAAGATTCCAGGCTCCCAATGCAGGTGGCTCAGGTTTGATCCCTGGTCAGGGAACTGGATCCCACATGCCTCAAGTAAGAGTTCACATGCTGCAACTAAAGATCCCACATGCTACAACTAAGAGAAGCCAAATAAAACAATGCACATTTTTTAAAAAAGAAAATTATATGCCAAGAAAATTCTGCATTGTTTTGTGTTTTTATATATTAAGCTAACCAGTCTTCAAAATGGCATTATGAGATGAGTAAAAACACTATTCTGTTTAAGTGGAGGAAATGGAAAGCTGAGAGTTGACTATAGTTGCTCTGGATCATAGAACGGAGATGTACACCCTAAAGTCCAGCCTCAGGGGTGCACGCACTCTAAACTGCTCTTCACAGTGGAAGAAGACACTGCCTGCCTTTTATTCTGGTGGTGGAAGCGGGAGGTTCCTCAGCAGACAGAGTAGATCCAAGGCCAGGATGACTGGGGTGTCGCCTGGTACAGCCACAGTGCCCGTAGCATAGCTGGAGAAAGCAGAAAGCAATGGGGCTGAAGTTATCAGGATGGGCTCCGGGCCCAGGAAGGGCCAAAAGGCCTCTGGGCTGATGTCCTCAGTGGTATAAGAGGATCATGTCCCTGGGACAACTGTAAATATTGAACGCAATAGAGTCTGTGTGGCAGGCAGCCTCTAAGATGGCCCCAGGAACCCCATCTCCCGGGATCCATGCCCTTGTGGATCCTCCCCCAAGACTACAAACATCCTGGTTCCACTCTGCTTGTCCTCTCCTGTTCTGTCAGATAAACACACCGTGGGGTCGTAAGCTGCCCCACAGCAAGGACCGGCCATAAAGGGACTGAGGGACATCCCCAGCCAACAGTCTGTGGGACCCCAACCCTGCCAATGCCCCTCTGAGTGAACCGGCAGGGGACTATCCTTAGAAGGACCGCAGCCCCGGACAGCACCTTAGTGGCGCCCGGGTGAGAGACCTGGGCTAGACTCCCCGGCTGAGCCACGACACCCACCTGACTCATGGGCACTGAGATCATACACATTTGCTCTTTCAAGCTGATAACCTTTGTGCTAATTTTTTTCACAGCATAGAAAACTAATACAGCATGCCTATCAGATGCTTTCTGCGGGCTGTTTCAGACCCTCTTGGCCTCACCCAGCTCTGATTCCAACCATCTCAGGGTGGACTGAACTGTTTGGGCTCCAATCACCTTCATGCACGTAGGTGGAATCTGATCTCATCTTGCCTGATTCTTAAAAAAAAACAACTTTAATTCAATAAAGGACATGGAAAACCCATAGCTGTAATGAAACTCAGTAAGTAAACCCTGAAAACCTTCTCTATACAGACACGAACAAAGGAAGGATGCCTGCTTTTGCCACTTCTATTCAACATAGTATAGCAATTCCTAGCCAGAGCAATTAGGCAGGAAAAAGAGATATGAAGCCATCCACATATGGAAGGACAGAGTAATATTTTCTCTGTTCACAAATGTCATTACCTTGTATGTAGAAACCACTACAGTTCATCACACATATAAACACACACACATACACAAACAGCAGGATACACACACATTTTCAGAGCAATTAAATGAATATAGCAAAGTTGCAGATACAAATCAACATGCAAAATCATTTGTTTTTATACACTAACAATGAACAATGCAAAAAGGAATAAAATTTATAGAAGTAACAGAACCAATGAGGCAAAACACCTGTATATACACATACATATAAAGATACATATATACACACATGCATATACACATACAAAGATACATATATACATATGCACACATATATACACAAACATACATACATGCATGATGAGACAGATTTTGCTCACTTTGCCTGAGTCTTACCACACCCCTCCTCCTCCCACCTGCTTGACCTCAGGCATATCCAGTCTGGAAGGGCAGGCAAGTTACTCAGCTGGGGAACAAACCTTGACTACAGGCAGGCAGGAACAATGGATGAATAGTCTCCTCTCCCCCGCCACCCAGGATGGACATCAGAGATGCAATGCAAGCTGGCCCTCAGGTGAAGCTCTATGGGCCCGTGGGAGTGTGGAACCACTGGGGGTAGAGCTGGCTGCAGGCATCACCTGCACAGGCTGGCCCTCCTTCCTTGGAATCACTCTCCTAAGAACGGTGGGCACACAGGCCCGTGTCTCTAGCTCTGCCTTCCGGACCAGCTGGGCTGAGATAGACAATGCCTAGCACAGAGGGAGGCGCAGTCAATGGGAACTATTGAGCCTTCTCTCTCTCTGGCTGGGCGACCCCAACTGTGTTCCTTTGACTTTGAAAGTTTCACAAGTCCATAGGTTTTATTTCGCTCTCACAGCCTCTCACCTTCCTGGGGCCCGAAGCTCTTGGGCAATGAACAAGTTGTGAAATCACATTAATGAAGAGTTTTCATCTTAACTCTCTCCTTCCTGTGTCCCCGCCTTCTTTCCGCACCACCCCCACCCTTGTCCTTCCCGCCTTGTTGATACTTCCCAGCTTAGCTTTCCTCCATCTCACCATCTGTTCATACTTCCAAGTCTTTGCTCATCTGTTCCCTCTGCTTCCCTCCCACCTTATGCTTAATTCTTTTAAGATTTTTTTTTGATGGACCATTTTCAAAGCCGCTACTGAATTTGTTACGACGTTGCTTCTGTTTTGTGTTTTGGTCTATTTTGGTCCAAGGCATGTGGGATTTTAGCTCTCTGACCAGGGATCAAATGGCACTCCCTGCATTGGAAAGTGAAGTCTTAACCACTGGAACTCCAGTGAAGTTCCTAGTTAATTCTTTTCTTAAGTTTAATTTTTAATTTCAGGACAATTAGTTTACAATATTGTGATGGTTTCTGCCACACCTCAAGATGAATCAACCATGGTACACATATGTTCCCTCCCTTTTAAGCCTCCCTCCCACCTCTCTCCCCATCCCACCTTTCTAGGTTGTCACAGAGCACCAGCCTTGGGTTTCCTGCGTCATACAGCAAATTCCCACCATATCTACTTCATATATGGTAATCTATACGTTTCAATGCTACTGTCTCAAATCAACCCACCTTCTCCCTCCACCGCTGTTTCCAAAAGTCTGTTCTGTTTCCGTTGCTGCCCTGTAGGTAGATTCCTCAGTACCATCTTTCTAGATTCCACATATATGCGCCAATATATACTATTTGTCTTTCTCTTTCTGACTTACTTCACTCTGTATAATAGGCTCTAGGTTCATTCCTCTCATTAGAACCAACTGAAAGGCATTCCTTTTTATAGCTGTGTAGTATCTCATTGTGTATATGTACAACAACTTCTTCACCCATTCATCTGTCAATGGACGTCTGGGTTGCTTCCAAGTCCTGACTATCATAAATAATGCTGCAATGAACACTGGAGTACATGTGTCTTTTCAATTATGGTCTCCTCAGGGTATATGCCCAGTAGTGGAATCTCGTAGTTTTATTCCTAGTTTCTTCTTTATTCATTTTTTATAATACTCCTAATTTTTAAAGGAATCTCCAAACTGTTCTGCATAATGGCTGTATCAATTTGCATCCCCACCAACAGTGCAAGAGGGTTCCCTTTCCTCCACATCCTCTCCAGGATTTATTGTTTGCACACTTTTTGATGATGTCCATTCTGATCAGTGTGAGATGATACCTCACTCTAGTTTTGATTTGCATTTCTTTAGTAATGAGCGACATTGAGCATCTTTTCATGTGTTGATTAGCCATCTGTATGTCTTCTTTGGAGAAATATCTGTTTAAGACTTCTGCCCACTTTTTGATTGGGTTGTTTGCTTTTCTAGTACTGAGCTTCATGAGCTGCTTATATATTTTGGAGACAGTTTGGAAACAGTCCTTTGACAGTTTTCTCATTTGCTATTATTTTCTCTCATTCTGAGGGTTTTCTTTACACCTTGCTTATTGTTTCCTCAAGTTAATTAAGCATTTTAAACTTTTTCTTTATTTTATATTGGAGTACCATTGATTAATAATGTTTTGTCCAGGTGAACAACAAAAGTTATATACATATATATATATATATATATATATATATATATATGTATCTATTCTTTTTAAGAGCTTTTCCCAATTAAGTTGATACAGAATGTTGAGCAGAGTTCCCTATGCCATACACTTGCTCCTTAGTTTTAACAACCCATGTGAAAGGGCATCCTATCCTATAATCTAGGACATCTGCCCCAAAGACCCCTGTTCGGTCTAAACATCCTTTTTCTAGATCTTGGAAGAACCTCAAGCATTTGTCTGCCTTAAATTATTCATTTTTCTCCAAAAATGCCACAAACTCAACTGGGACAAGGATGAAATCTTCTCTCGCCTAGCTTTTGAGTACGTTGTGCGTGCGTGCTAAGCCGCTTCAGTCATGTCCGACTCTGTGCGACCCTATGGATTATAGCGCCCCAGGCTCCTCTGTCCATAGGAGTCTCCAGGCAAGAATACTGGGGTGGGTAGCCATGACCTCCTCCAGGGGATCTTCCCGACCCAGGGATTGAAGCTGTGCCTCTTATGTCTCCTGCATTGGCAGGTGGGTTCTTTACCATTAGCACCACCTGGGCAGCCCTGGACTATGTCACTACTCTTTATTAAATAAATGATAAATAGGATAAAGAAAGAATGGCAAAAGACACTTTTCTCTTGAACACTGTTGACAATTTCAATGTAAACCTGCAAGCTGCTCATTTCTGCGTTCAAAGAGAGGGGTTGGAATAAAAGCACATATTCTTTCAACCAATTCTCTGCTTTCAGCCCTCAGTTTGAAAGGCCCCATTGGCACTTTCCAGTGAGGCCAACAATGTGGCCCTCCTCATACATTTGAGACCTTGTGAGACGACGCGATAAAACACAGCAATTCAGGGGAGAAGGTAACGAGTGCTTTCCACCTCCCTGTTTACCTTGGCTAAGCCAACAACCCTTACCTCTCAGCAAGTCACCTCCCATGCTGACTGTATTTCCAAAAGTGAAACATGAAGAATCCAAACTTCTGCAGCCTGAGAAATGTGTCTATAGATCAGCGACTTTAAATCAAGATCCTGAGGAACTTCTGGGATAACTTAATAATTCAAGCCACTTAAAATTCCTTGGTGGGGGGGGGGGGACTTCCCTGGTAGTCCAGTGGTTAAGACTCTACCCTCCCAATACAAGGGGAGCCCGGGTTCAATCCACAGTTGGGGAACCAGATCCTACCTGCTGCATCTGAGATCCCACATGTGGCAACACAGATCCTGTGAGCCACAACTAAGTCCTGGAGCAGCCAATTTTTTTTTTTCCAATCCCTTGGGTCACGTGAACATGCACGCACACACACACGCACCACAAAACTGGAAGCTCATTAATACCTGGGGAGCTCATTCAGTTTCCACCCAAATAATGAACACAGAGGGTTTTTAATTTGTCTTTGTAAGGATGTGACTGTGACAAGTCACCTACCCACCCTCAGTTTCTTCATCTACAAAATCAAAACCATGATGGGCCAGCATGGCTCCCCCACAAGGGGTGGAAGCGATGATTACAGGAAATAATACCAAAGGAGTAAAACTCTGAAATATAAAGAGCTTCCCTCTTCCATGCAGGTGCAGACGGCTGTCCCAGCACTGTCTTTCATTTGGGGCCACTGGGCATCCAGCCTTCCGCAGTCCCAGAAGAGAGACAGTGCATTTAAATTGCAGACACCAAAAGAGAAAATTGGGTCCCTGATTTTAAGTTTCAAAACAGACCTTTGCATGTAATGAGAAAGACCAAAATTTGATAGCAAACATTTTGGAGTTTCAAAAGTCTAGGAATTCCAGCCTGAATAGTAGCTTTAGAAGATTACAGTGTAATCTAATCTTCCCCCTCTTCAAACTAGAAACTACCTAACGTTTGACTGGAACAGGGCAATTTGAGAGAGAGTTGAAAGGAAGAAAGATGGCACATCCCCTGTAAGAGGCTCCATGCTCTTCCCCACCTGCAAACTCAGCCGGGGGACCCTACTTACAGAGACAACAAGTCTCTGCTGACGACCCGGAAGAATCTCTGTGCAGACTGCCCCTGTATCTGCTCATCCTGGGTCAGGCTGGGGGACACAGCACGTCCTCAGCGTTTCCCAGGCACTGACTGGTGTCCTAGAAAAAGGAACTTAAAGTCTTCATGGAGCCAGACACGGAAGGAAGCCCTGGGCTAAGAGCTGAGAGGTTAAGACTAAGGCTCCTATAAGGAGACATACAATTCAAATGATGATGATGCGGGCAAATAATAACCAAGGATTAAACAATTCCATCTCCCAACCTCCACCCTCACCTCTAATACTGTGACTTTCTGCAAGCCCAAGAACTTGGCTTCAACCTCACAGAAGAGTAAGGAGAGATTCTGGACCCTATGGCTGCTATTTATAAACTGGAGATTAGAATAGAAATGGAGTTCAACTTCAGAAAAAGAGCTACATTCCTTGTGAACCTGGGTTGGTGAACTATGTCACCATGAGTTAAGGGCCTCGCACAGTATCTGATCTGAAGCAGGTGTAAGCTAAGTAGCAGTCTCCTCCCCAGGATGTTGAATTGACCCTGACCTTCCTGCGAAGCTCTACAGTTTAGCTATCTGTGGTGACAATGACAAAGGATTTAATCATAGAATTTTTGCCCAGTGGGGAAATTGCTGGGCTGCCTCTCTCAATATAGAATTTGGCACTGAAACCATGGCAGGTTAAGAGACACCCCAGGGACACAGCAAAGGAGCAGCAGAAATCAGGCTGGGACAGGTCTCTGATTCATGACAGAGCCCCATCCACTTTCCATGAAGCTTCCCAAAGAGCAAAGCTGAAAAGGCCTTTGCAGGAGATCATCAATGATTTAAGTGGCTGAAGATAGAAGGTCAAGAGGCAGTTAATTAGTATAAAGAGCCAATTAAGAGGACATTGTCTCAAGGGGAATCCTTTACTCTCTGGAGTCTAGGAATGAAAGGCAGTGATATAGTAACTTACTCTAATAACCCCTCAGCTCCCCTTAGGCCCATCCCCTGAAAATTAGCTTTATCTCCTTCCTCTGTCAAACATCTCCACTGGCTTCCCAATGTCTGGAGACTAAAGTCCATCCCTTTGGCATAGCACACAAGGCCTTCCTTGATCTGGCTTAAAGGTACTTTCTGAGCCTCATCTCTCACCCCAGCCTTCGAGGCAACCTCCTCTATATCCCTTTGACATTTCTTGAGCCATACATCACATTGCATTTTACAAACATTATTTCTTAGGTAGTTCTTCAAAGTGTCCTTATGCACAGATACTGTGTAACCTTCACTAGGCTCAGTTAGTCATAGTTGGTTTACTCCACTGATTTGCCTCTTACTTTACAACATGCCCATCATAAATGCATCCCAAAGCAATGTAGAGCCAAACACATGGTCACCACTATCTTTTACTAAATCTCAAAATTACACACTCTATCACCATTAATAACAAGATCTGTCACTGAGTGAGTGATCAGTCTTTGCCAGGAGTTCTCCCAAATATTTCACATTCATGGACTATCTGACCCTTACAATGACCTTGGAGGTGGGGGAGATTAACCTAATATTAAGCTGGAACTTTGGGCAAGTAACTTGACCAAAGCTCAAATGGAGTTAATGAAAAATGGAACTGTATCCTAAAGCACATACTTTTAGGCACTGTATTTCAGTGCCTATAACCACTTACCTGGAAGCATTGAGTATAACTGGAAGATTAAGGATCACTCTGAGTAGGCTCCACATAAATGAGATGTGGCTGTGAAGGGAGCCAAGAGAGAGCCCACCCCTGTATCCATAAAACTGTTGAGAGGGAAGGCAGGTGTTCTCCTAACAGTGGCCATATTAGAATGTCCATTGTTCAGAAGGACTCCACTCATTGGCTTAATTGAGCATTCCATTTGGAATGGCTCTGGTGCAATGGAGATGAAAGGGGCAGCTAAGCCTTCTTCATTCTCTTTAGAGCATCAGAACATAGGATTAGCATCCTCCAGGCTTGGCTTTTCCATCCTGGTTTCACCTCTTTGAATAAGAAACTTATGTGAACCCTGAGCTTTCATATGAGCTTTGGTGAACAAACGGTCTGGTAGACACTGTCCTTGGTGCTGAAGCCATACAAAGAAAGGAGGCTTAGTTCATGGCATCCAAGAGTTTAAAGGAACTGGAGAATTTTAGTACGATTTGGTAAGCACAGCACAAAAGGAACATATGCCTTGAACTATACATCAAAACACTGCACCAAATGACTACTAATCAAATGTAAAGGTGCTTAACTTCACTTACAATCTTACAAACATGAATTAAAAATTGTAATATGATATTAGTTTACACTGACCAGATGGCCAAAATGAAAAAGGCAGATGATGCCAAGTGTAAGAGAATGTGAAAATGTCAATCACCCAGTCGTGCCTGACTCTTTGTGACCCCATGGACTATAGCCCACCAGGCTCCTCTGTCCATGGAATTTCCCAGGCAAGAATACTGGAATGGGTTGCCATTCCCTTCTCCAGGGGATCTTCCCAGCCGAAGGATCCAACCTGGGTCTCCTGTATTGCAGGCAGACTCTTTATCATCTGAGCCACCAGGAAAGCCCAATAATCAAATGTAAAGAGGCTTAACTTCATTTACAATCTTACAAACACAAATTAAAAATTGCAATATGATATTAGTTCACACTGACCAGATGGCCAAAATGAAAAAGGCAGATGATGCCAAGTGTAAGAGGATGTGAAATAAATGAAATTTCTTTGTTCAGATGGGGTTAGTGTAAATTGATATGACCACTTCGAAAAACTATGTAGCAGTATTTACAAAAACTAAATGTGCACATAGCCTATAATATAGCTATGCCAGTCTTAGCAAAGTATTTAACAGAAATGCACACAAATGTACATTAAAAGGCATGGATATGAATATTATCATTACCTATACTACTTCAATACTGGAAATTATACAAATCTTAGTAGAATGAGTAAATTAAATGAGGTATATTTATACTTCAGACACTAAATGGTAAAATACTACTATAAGCAGGAATATAGATGAATTACATAGTCATGTTCGAACAAAAGAAGCCAAATGCAAAAGAATGTATGATCCTATTTCTATAAAGTTCAAAATAGTCAAAACTAATAACCTATGGTGTCAGAAGTCAGGACAGTATGTTCTTAGCAGTGGTTTTCAGTACCCAAAGGGAATATGGCAGAGTGTATATGATGCCTGTTTGTCTGATATAGATGCTGGTTAAGCTGAATTTCTGAGTTTTGGAAAATCCATTGAGATTATACAAATATGCATTATTTCAATCATTATTTTTACATTTTCTTCCACAATATTAATATATTGCAGTATGACTTTTAACTTGATTTTTTCAAAAGGCTCATGTTTTATCCTGAAACAAAAATACACATTCA
Organism: Odocoileus virginianus; assembly: GCF_023699985.2. NCBI lineage: Eukaryota > Metazoa > Chordata > Mammalia > Artiodactyla > Cervidae > Odocoileus > Odocoileus virginianus. Next base: position 2,851,866 of record NC_069688.1, on the reverse strand, counting down.
TGTCCACTGAATTAGTGATGTTTTCTAACCATCTCATCCTCTGTCACCCCCTTCTTTTGCCTTCAATCTTTCCCAGCATCAGGGTCTTTTCCAGTGAGTCAGCTCTTTTTGCATCAGATGGCCAAAGTATTGAACCTTCAGCTTCAGCATCAGTCCTTCCAATGAATATTCAGGATTGATTTCCTTTAGGATTAATTGATTTGATCTCCTTGCAATCCAAGGGACTCTCAAGAGTCTTCTCCAGCGCAATTCCAAAGCATCAATTCTTTGGCACTCAGTCTTCTTTATGGTCCAACTGGCGATTCAATAACAAATAGCTAATGAGTTCATGGCTTCCCTTGTTGGCTGAAACAGTAAAGAATCTGCCTGCAATGCTGGAGACCTGAGTTCAATCCCTGGGTCAGTAAGATGCCCTGGAGAAGGGTGTGGCAACCCACTCCAGTATTCTTGCCTAGAGAATCCCATGGATTGAGAAGTCTGGTGGGCTACAGTACATGAGGTTGCAAAGAGTCGGACACAACTAAGCGACTAACACTTGCACACTTTCACTTTCAAAGAGGTTATACCTTCCTCTTACACTGTCAATATTTTTATATTTACTTTTGTTCCTATTACAGATGCAGACTTCTATTCATCCTTCAAAACCTAATATAAATATCTCATTCCCTCAGAAGTCTTCCCTGATCTCACACTCCCTTAATTCCATTCCACAAACTGCCCCTGGGTGCCTACTGCATAGATGTCACCAGCCCAGCTACTAAGGATGCCATGGTGAGTAAAACGTCCTGTCCTTCCAGTGCCTACATTGTTGAAGCAGGACTCATGTGCATCACTCTCAAATGTAATTTCCAGCTGTTGTAAATGCTATGAATGAACAATGCACAGAGCTTTAAAACAGGGAGCATTGGGGCCAGGCTTGGAGGTCAGGGAAGACTTCGTCAGGCAGAGTTAATTAACCTGGTACCATCTGGACCTCCTGTGTTTGCACTCTCTCCACTGAACTGTAATTCATTTTCTATCTGTCTCTACTATCGTCTATGAGCAACACGAGGTCTGGACTATGCCTTATTCATGCCTTGATGTCATGTCCCAGGAAACTTGGGTGGCCTCTTATAGGCAGTCAATAGATCTCTCCTGAATTGACTGGTATGATCATCACCATTATTCCTGCTCTCCTTGTGGCTGCCACCATTACTGGAGAAAAATGTAGGAAGCATCTAAGTGAGCACAGACCCTGTGTGATGAACTCTATATTAACCATAACTTCTTGGCAGCTAAAGGAAGAAAACAGCCATTTGCTGATGATAAAGGAGAAGAGGAAGCTGAGGAATGTGACTACTTCTCCAGAAGGTTCATTTGTTTTCAGCACCTCCTCTCGAGTTCCCTTGTAGCACTGGAACAAACTTGCACGGGGGCAGCTTTCTGTGGATGACTATGGGCAAATCCCATATCATGATTGTGTTTTGCAAAAAGCCTGGTTAAAATCCCTGCTTACAAGGAGGACAGCAGACACAGAGGTGGCATCCGGCCCAGAGCAGATATCAAAGAAACTGTCCTGACATGAAACAAAATCTGCTCTTAAGTACTTTAAATATTAGAGCTGCATTTATTTTTTTATACCTGAAAGGCCCCTTTCAGAAATCCTCCCCATCATAAAAGGACAAAGGCACTGACTGAGACCTGGGAAGATCAATTCCAGGACACGAGCAAGCAAAGGGCAGAACCGTGTCTTGGGTCCCAGCTTTGAGGATTTTATATGCAAGAATTCCCCCACTGTGCCTGGTTATTTTAATATTTTTCCTTGTACTTTGTGAAATATTCTGTGCATCTTAAGAGAACAGCATTGAAACATGTATATTATCTAGGGTGAAACAGATCACCAGCCCAGGTTGGGTGCATGAGACAAGTGCTTGGGCCTGGTGCACTGGGAAGACCCAGAGGGATCGGGTGGAGAGGGAGGTGGGAGGGCGGACCGGGATGGGGAATACATGTAAATCCATGGCTAATTCATTTCAATGTATGACCAAAACTACTGTAATGATGTAAAGTAATTAGCCTCCAACTAATAAAAATAAATGGAAAAAAAATTAAAAAAAAATAAAAAAATTGTGGTGAAATCATTTAACATGAGATCTACCATCTTAACAAAATTTTAAGTGTACAATACAGTACTATGAACTATAGCTAAATGTTATACAGCTGGTATCTAGAACTTACTTAATCTTGTATAACTGAAACTTTATATCCATTGCACCCAAAATATGAAATTCTAGGTAAGAGAGTACTTTCTAGAGAGGAAAGTTTACAGAGATGGCAAAGTCAGTATTGTCACTGTTTCATTTAATCCTTTCAACATCTTTGCAGCCCCACCCTCCCCAGGCCAACTTTCATATGCACCTGACTTGGCTACTGTGGTTTCTAATTCCATCTGTGCTGATGTGAGCAGCCACTACTTACTGATCACCCACGAGCCACACACACCCAGACACTTGGCATACACTTCTCATCCTAGAGTGGACACTGAAAGGACATTCACATGTGCCTTGGATATCCTCTGACGCATAACAAGATAACCCTGTAACTCACTGACTTAAACAACAATGTTATTGTCGGCTCCCAATTCCATGGATCAGAAATTTGATTAGATCTCAGCTTCCTGACCCTACCTCCAGCCTGGGGGCTCTGGATCGTGGCTAGGATGTGCAAAATGGCACCTGGCCTGTCCATCCTGAGGGGCAGTCAGAGTTCATGCTGGTGATGGTCTCCATGAGGGAACATTCTGGAAGGTTATAGTGGAAGCTGCAGACCTCTTAAAGGCCCAGGCTTGGAAGATGAAAGACAGCACTTCAGCCACAGCCTACTTGTCAAGCCAGGTGAGAGGACTGACCCAGGTATAAACGGAGGAGAAGGAATTTCAGTCTCCATGGGGACGGGCGGGGCCACCTTGCCAAGGGAGGGATATGTCACTACAGGCATCCTTGGGCATGAAATCTACCAGAATATAACAGTTGGGGCCATGTTCCTTGGAGTCCGACATGTCAGCTCTGCCATTGCTGTGTGTCTATGAACACGTTATTTCTCCTTCTGAGCCTTGGGTTTTGTTTTGTTTTTTTTTTTTTTTCACTTCTAAAATGGGAATAACAGCAGCCATCTCATAAGGTTCCCTAAGGGAATAGATAAAATAACAAATGAAATGAGCTTAACACTCAAAAGATTTCCTAAGGGAGCAGACAAAGTAATACAAGAAATGAGCTTAACACTAGCCCCATGCACAGCAAGACTCAATAAACAGTTACTAACGTTAAAGGGACCATGCAATTTATCATCCAATTTGGGGTAGTTTTGAGAAAGGGGGAGGGGGCTGCTTTGTGTAATCACATGGTGACAACAGGTATCCACTGAGGTTTATATTCACCTCCAGCTACTATTATCACTCACCTTCCAGAAAGGAGGAAATCAAACTGAAACTCAAAGAGATGAATAAGCTGGCCCAAGTCCATGTGCTTGCCTGCACGCTCCCTCACGCACTCATGGAACTCCCCTTCTGTGCCGGGTGTCGAACAAGAGAATACACATCCCTGTCACCACAGAACTTACCTTCCAGCGAGAGAGATGGAATTACCAAACAAGTAAATAATCCGTTTGCAGTAATACTGGCAGCTAAGGAAATGAGTCAGGGTAAAGGAAGACAAAATGCATTCGTGGCAAGGCTTCACTGGAAAGGAGCAGAATGCTGAGTCAGTGATTAAACCCGTCCTGGCTCACAGGCGGGTCCGCCCCTTTCATGAGAATTTTGCTGGGACACAGCCACACCCTTCTGTTTACATATTCTCAAGGCTGCCGCACGGTGCAACGGTAGTGCCAAACACTTGTAACAAGTCACAAGCCTGCAACTCACAACAGATTCCTACCTCTGGATTAAACAACACAACAAACAAACATAACAAATGTACACTCATCCCACCCCCCCCCACCCCCCACACACAATAAGTCAGAGGTAACTGATGTCATGCCGGGGCCGCTGCTGTCCTGAGGTTCTCAGGCTCCACCCATCTTTTCATTCTGTGGCTTTCAGGTTATAGTTTTATCCAAGCCTGGAGCCTTTCAGGTTTGCAAAGTGGCTACAGTTATTCCACATATTGGCATAACATCAACATCAGAAGGAGGAGAGACATCTCCTAAAACCACCTCTCTTGGGAGAGAAAAAACAGTCCTTCCCAGAGGTCCCCATGATCCCCAGGCCTCACTGTCCAGGACTAGGTCACACACCCTTCCCTAAACCAGCCACTGGAAGGGAAGGAGGCTAAACGGACGGATACCCATCAGGAGAACCCCTGGGACGGGCAGGACTCCTCTCTCCTAAATCGCGTTTCAGAAAGGTACACGCATCAAAGAACTGGGGCAACAGAGAAAAGAATTAGACAGCGACGACATCTGACATGAAGAGCAGTGGGCTAAAGTGTCCAAGATGCCTTTACAAAGGGCATTCAGCAAAGGACTCATAGGATGTGACACCAGAACACAGGCCTGGATGATAGAAAAGAAGCAGGTCTTCAAATGATTGTATGAAAGAGCTTTGCAGGTACAGGAGCTGCTGGTTAGGACCAGGGCTGGTATTCAGAGCCCCTCTCTGGATCCAAGCCAGTGAGGTCACCACCACTCCAAGCTGCCTATTGAGTTTGTCCTTGGTTCTTCACCAACTGTCACTTACTTCATGGTCTTCCTTAAAGTCTTTGGTCACGTCCTCTGGAGCAGATGTGTCCCCTGTCTCATTCAACCTGTATGGCCCAACCATTCTTGGAACTTTTCTCATTCTCTTTGGTATACACGGATTAGCTCAGCCTTCTCTTCTATTATGATGTAAAGTCCTGAAGGTCAGTGGCCAATTTTGACTCAGACTCATAGCGACTCTGACAGTATCGAACAGCGTGAGCACACAGCAGAGACACAGAGCAGGATCTACGGGCCTTCCCTGACCATGTCCTCCACCTGCCTTTTGTCATGGAAAAGCTTTAGACAAAGAATAGGTTCAATCAGAGAAGTGAGAACACACAGAAGCAAAGAAACACAGTAAAACAGACAAAATAATAACAGTTTCATCAGTAAACAAAGTCAAATCCCTCCTCGAGGGCTGTAGATAATATTCTGAGCCACATCCTGTGAGCTGCCTTGTAGATACCTAAACCCACACCAGGTGGGAGAAGTTAACTGCATGATGACCAGAACGTGGCCATGACTTAAGCTGCCATAATTCTGAGAATTGGCCTCAAAGAAATGAGAACAAACTAACCCTGAAACTGAAAACTAACTGTACTGAAAACAGTCAGGATGACGCGGTCAGACCCACTGCATGACCAATTTCAGGATGACTCAGAGCTGACTATGCCGTTTCTACACGTAGCCTCCTCCTTCTGCCTATCAAACCTCTTGCTTCTTGATTGGTGGTGAAGTGTGGGGGAAGCTGGCCCTTGGACAAGCATCTGCCCTCTCCCACCCCCCCTCCCATTGTCAGCATCCAAAATAAAGCAGACTTCCCTTTCCAACAGCCTGGCCTCCTCATTGGCTTCCGAGCGATGAGCAACCAGAGCCTACTTTTGGTCACAGTGAGCACGGTCCTGGTGAGTGAGCGTATCCTGTGTTAGACACAGTATAGATCTGTGGTGCTATCTGCTTCACTTCCTTGGGGGTGAAGGAACCCCACAAGAACTTGATTTTCTTGCAACAGTCTAGGCACTCAATCATCGATAGAGGAACGGATAAAGACAATGTGGTTCGTATATGCAGTGGAATATTATTCAGCTGTAACAAGGAATGAAATTGAGTCATGATGTGGATGGACCTAGAGTCTGGATATAGAGTCATGATAATCAGAAAGAAAAGAACAAATATCACATATTAATGTGTTTATGTGGAATCTAGAAAAATGGTACAGATGAACCTATTTGCAAGGCAGGAAGAGAGACATAGATATAGAGAACAGACATGTGGACACAGCGGGGGAAGGAGGGGTGGGATGAGGTGGAGGATCAGGATTGACGCATATACATCACCACATATAAAACAGAGAGCTAGTGGGAAGCAGCTCAGCTCGGAGTTCTGTGATGACCTAGACGTGGGGGACGGAGGTGGGAGGGCGGTCCAAGAGGCAAGGGATTTATGTACACATAGAGCTGATTCCCTGAAGTAGGAAATGGAAACCCACCCCAGTGTTCTTGCCTGGAAAATTCCATGGACAGAGGAACCTGGCGGGCTATAGTTCATGGGGTCACAAAGAGTCAGACACAACTGACCATGCATGCGTAGCTGATTCAGGTCATTATAGAGCAGAAACTAACACAACATTGTAAAACAATTATACTGCCATACAAAGGCACACAGAAGACAAGACAAAGGAATGGTATCCATTCAAGCATCAGTTCCTAGACGACGCCAATGGGAAAACGCAAAGTCAGAAGAGGAGGCAGAGAAGCCGTGTGCAGTATACAGACAGTGAAGGGAGGAGATACACATGAAGGGCCTTAAAAAGCATAATAAAATTAGGCCTGATTTTTTTCAGCAATACAAAGCCACTGACTGATTACCTATTGTATTTCAGGAACAGTGCAAGCTATTTTACACACGTTTCATCCTCATCAAAGAGACCGTTAAGTGAATGTCATTTCTGTTTCATAGATGATGAAATTCATGTTTGGCAAGGCGAGGCAGCTGAGGGTCACATGGTGAGAAACTGACTAATGCCCGAGTCTGTGACCTTTCTTCTCAGCTACACAGTTGACCGATGCTTTAAGAATTCACTTCAGTAAGAAGAGAAAGAACAGGTATGCTGGAGAGGGACAGATACAACAGATGGGGACACCCGTTAGGAGCTGCTGCAATAATCCACAACAGAGAAGATGAAGCCCGGCTCTGGGCATCATTAGTAGAAATCAATCATACTTGGAAGCTCAGTGGGTGAAGAAAAGGGAGCAGCTGCAGATAACAGAAATGCACCCACCTTGGGGAGGTGGGTTACAAGGGAACAGCAGTCTCTCCTGCCCATGTCCCTGTGATTAAGTCAGAACATGGGCAAAACTGCCCTCAGGATTCTTTGCTCTAACTCTGGGTCCATGTTCTAAGATTGGACAAGCTTTAGTCACAAGGACGAAATATTATTAGTTTAGCTGTGTTTTAGCTCCAGCTTTCTCTATGAATCATGTGTGCATGAATCATAATCACCACTCTTCATATTTTAGAAGGAAATGCATAATTTTTCTTACCCAAGGAAAAAAATCAATTGCTGTCTAAATATGAATCTAATGTTGTTTCTGCAGCTCTTGAATTTTTTTCAATTCTGAGCCTTCATTTTCTTTGGAAGGGAGGATAATCAGGAAAGCTAAGGAAAAAGAAAAGAAAAAAATGACATGTACTGAGTATCTGCCCTGTATTAGGCTTTCCAAAGCCATGACAGATATAAATGGTTCCATTTTATAGATGAAGAACCTAGAGGTTATAAAGCAATGTGTTGACCCAGCATTGCACACCTAGCAAGAAGCAGAAGATTAGGATCCATTTACAGACTGCAGACACCAAATCCTACACTTCAGTGCTTCTGCCCACCTCACCAGGTCACAGCATAAAGAATGGATGTCAGGATGACTCCGTGACATGGTTCCTTTGGGAAGTGACACTCAGTGCTCTTTAACATGGCTATGACATTTCTTACCTACAGTCACCTTGTTCTTGATCAGTAGCTAAGTCGTACCTGACTCTTTATGACCCACCAGGCTCCCCGTCCATGGGATTCTCCAGGCAAGCATCCTGGAGTGGGTTGCCATTTCCTTCTCCAGGGGATCTTCCCGACCCAGGGACTGAACCTGCGTCTCCTGCAATGGCAGGCAGGTTCTTTACCACCGAATGACCGGAGAGGCCCTACTACCATCTTAGGACCCTGTATGAACAGCTGAGAAGCAAATCATCTCAGAACCTGTTAACTGTGTACGAATTGGAGGTACCAGCCAAGCCTGGTTCTCAGAGTTCATGTGAAATGCATGGCTCAAGGAAGTGCATTATTACCAAAGAGTGGCTCCAGTCGGCCTGGCCATCTCTCAGCTCCAGGACGTGCCCTGAGCAGCCCTATCACCTGCACTGACCGCTCCAGGCACAGCCTCTGCTCTTCCTCTTGGAACTTTTGTCTCCCAAGTCTGGCTGAAACAGCCCCAGGCTTAGCATCCCACCGATACCTCCTCACCACGGGGGAAGCAGAGGTGTTACCTTCATTTTACGGGTGTGCTGCTTTACTATGTGGTATCACTACTGTTGTCAAATCCAGTAACACTACTATTGTCTTACTTATTAAAATGCAATAACAACATTATTATACTAAACATTAATTATCAAATGCAACAACAATTATATTTATAATAGCTATAAATAGCTTAGGTATAAGAGTTTTGAAACCTTTTGTGTATTTTCAACAACATTATCTCACCCAGGCTCAGTCTGCTCTGAGAATTAGGGCCACGATAAATGTCTCTAAATAAATCCACAGTGGAATATTACTCAGCCATAAAATGAGTGAAATAATGCCATTTGCAGCAACATGGATGGAACTAGAGATTGTCATACTGAGTGAAGTAAGTCAGAGTAAGACAAATATATGATACCGCTTATATGTGGAATATAAAAACATGGTACAAAGGAATTTATTTACAAAACTTAAACAGAGTCACAGATCTAGAAAACAGCATTATGGTTACCAAGGGGGAAAAGAGTGAGGGATAAATTGGGAGGTTGGGACTGACATACACACTCTTCTCTATATAAAACAGATAACTAAGAATCTACTAGATAGCACAGGGAGCTCTACTCAATACGCTAATGACCTGTATGGGAAAAGAATCTAAAAAAAGAGTGGATAGATGTAGATGTATAACTGATTCACTTTCTGTATAGCAGAAACTAACACATTATTGTAAATCAACTATAAAAGTAAAAAGGTAAAGGTAAGTCACTTCAGTCATATCAGACTCTTTGCGACCCTATGGACCTGTAGCCCGCCAGGCTCCTCTGTCCAGGGGATTCTCCAGGCAAGAATACTGAAATGGGTCACCATGCCCTTCTCCAGGGGATCTTCCTGACCCAGGGATCAAACCCGGGCCTCCCACATTGTGGCCAGGTTCTTCACCACCTGAACCACCAGAGAAGCCCAAATCAACTATACTCAAATGAAAAGTAATTTTAAAAAAGAGCCCCCACATACTTAAAGCTCACAAACTACCCTCTACTCTCAAAATGATTTTTCTAAACCACAGTCCCTTTGTTTAAAAACTGTAAGAGTGACTTCCTATTTGGTTCCGCATTGGAACTGAAGCAAGCTACCCCCTTGTCCAGCTGGAAGGCTAGGATCTGGATTCAGCAGATATTGCAAAACTACAGATGTGCTGAGCAGGGCTGTTTCAGCTTTCTACCACCTGCATCTCCTGGACTTCAGACCATACCATCTGTGATGATCAGCATGCCCTATTGTACGGGGAGGGTTGGGTACCCCACTTTGTAATAACAGTGTCACTAAAGAGGTGGGGCTGGTTTCCTTCCCTTAACAAAGGGAGCATTTAACATAACACATATCTTAGACATGACGGATGGTCAATGGAGAGGGAAATCATGGAACTCAGCAATATCCTTGGTAATAACATGATGGGAGAACCTATATTCACAAGAAGAGTTCACTGGGCATAGCATAGGAGGCCCAACGTACCTGATTTGGTGAAAAGATCACATTTACATGCATATTTCTTCCATTTCTCTGCAAAACACTCCTGCACTGTATTTTTATGTTATGTGTGTTGTTATTGTGATGGCAATGCAATGCAGAGAAGTGGCTTCCTCCACAGAAATATTTGTTGAAAGGTATTAATTTGAATTGGACAGCAGGGATCGAAGTGCCCGCGGGTTTTGCCAGTGACCACCGTGTCCTAATTACAGCTCTCTGTGAAAAGAACACGGCGATCTGGCCTGTGTGCCCACCCCCTCTGCTTTGTGTGAAATCAAAGACTGAGGCACAGGGGGTAATCTTGGCTTCATAAGCAATTCTGTGAACACAACAGGGGTTAGAACACAGGAGCACCCCCAGGCTTACTCTGGGCAAGGCTGTCTGTAACATAAACATGCCAGGCTGGCACAAGGATAAGGGAAAGGACACTCTTGTATTTTGCTGGTATGAGCAAGTCATAAAATCACAATAGTCTCCAAATACAAACTTGGCAACCTTGTGTCCACCTTGAACAGAAAATCCTCACATAGTAACATCCACACAGGGCTTCCCAGGTGGCTCAGTCGTAAGGAAGCTGCCTGCCAGTGCAGGAGATGCGGATCTGATCCATGGGTCAGGAAGATCTCGAGGAGTAGGAAATGGCAACTTGTCCAGCTGCCTGGGAAATCCCATGAACAGGGAAGCCTGGAGGGCTATAGTTCACGGGGTCACCAAGAGTCAGACAGAACTGAGCATTGAGCACGCGTGCAGAGTCCACACAGGTGAGCACATTGGATTCAGATCGAATTGGCCATCAGATCAGATGAGAATGTGACTTTTTAAGTGTATGTTATATTGGAGAAGAGCTGACCAACACCGATGTGTTAGTTTCAGGCATATGGCAAACGGAGTCAGTTACGGGCACACATCCATCCATCCTTTTTCAGATGTTTTCCTGCATAGGATACTGCAGGGCAGTGAGCAGTGTCCCTTGTGTATATAGTAGGTCCTTGTTGGTTATCTGCAGAATGCAGCTTTTTAAACAGCATGAGTGGTAGGAACCTGCCTTGGCAATTAAATAAGCTGGTGACATTACTTAAGGGCGATGCAACCTTCAGAAAATCCTTTCATCTTTCTAAGTCTTGGTCCGTGGCTCTATATAATGAAGATAAGAACCTATCTCATAGAGTCGGTGGTGGCAACACTTAGTAATGTGTTTCCTAAAGTGTCTGTCCACAGTATATGCTCATGAGCATGGGGAGCTCCCTCCCTTTGCCTCTGGGATGACTGAGTGCTGAAGACTGACCCTGACAAATGGATGACACATAAGGCAGAATAAGGTCCAAGGCATTAGCCTGTTCTCCAAGCCCCTCGTGGTCCAACTTCTATCAACAGCCTCTCAGCTCCTTTAACCCCCAACTCTGAAATCCTACTCCAAGTCAGCCGGTCTGTGATGAGCTGCTATTTCTGGTGAGAATGCGTTATATTCCTCAGGAGTTTAGGAATAAGGGGGAAAGTCATAGCATTTGGGAACGATATTGGTAGAGAAAAAGTCTAGGCATAAGAATCGGACAAATGAGCCAAACTCCCAGGTTTGCTACCTCCTAGCTGGAGGACTCAGGGCAAGCGGCTCAAGGGCTTTGAGTCCAGTTTCCTGGACTGTGAAGTGAAAAGAAGACCTAACTTACAGCAGCAGAAAGTGAAAGGAAGACCTACTTCCAGGGGCACTGGGAGAAAGCAACGTGAGACTGCCAACCACGGGCCAGGCTGACTGGCAGGTGTTTGACCAGTGGTAGCACAGAGACTGACAAGAACATGAGTTTTCACGAATTTCATGAGCCGCTGATGTTATCATTATTATTCTGAAGAGCAGTGGAATCTGGCAGCATGGATGGTGTGCTCGTCTGAGTTCACCCATTTTCAGAACATCGTGGTTTGACTAGTTCAAGAACTTATTGGTGCCTCAACTCACTCACCTGTACAAAACACATGTGAAAGTACAAAAACAGTCACCTTCTTTGTCTGGGAAATCTGCTCATTTTAATTAACCTAAAAGGTTTCCAGCAATTTGTGTTTGTAAAGCACTCTGACATGCTGAGAATAAGAGGTAATTTAAATGCAAAATTTTATTACAACATCTTTTATGATTACTACTCAAGGGACTCTCAAGTAAGGAGCTCCTACAATTCCACACCTCTCATCTCAAGAAGGTGCTGTATCTTCTAGCTGAGGGTAGGATCCTATGGATTTCCTGAGAGTTCTTGGAACTCTACTTACTCAGTAAAAGTGTGGAGTACAGTTGGAATCTATAAGACAGTAAGAGAAAGGATATTTTGAGTGATTTCAAACACCAGCTAAGTTCTGATTCTGCCTAAATCTACAAATCAAGTTCAAATCACACTCCTGTTACTTCCTCACTGTTTCCTTGTTAAATGGCTTTAGCACACGGGCAGGGCACCACTCTTATAAAAGATGATAGTATTTTCGGGCCTAAGGGACTATAAGACAGAATTCAGGACAATTTCAGCCTCTGCAAAGTAAGGCAGAAACCTAGAAATGAAAGAAACAGAGAAAGGAACCACACATTCTGTAGACATCCTGTCCTAATCTCTGGCTGCCCCCAAAACCATGCATGCGTGGGTCAGACCCCAAGCATCTGGACTAAGGTTAAAATTTTAAAAATAAGAGGTTGGCATATTACTAGGTGCATTTTCTGTATAGATTGAAATGTTCACTTGGCTTTCCTCTTCTAACTTATTAATGTGATTAATTGCACTAGTAGAGATGTTTCAGCAGATAAAGAATCTGCCTGCAATGCAGGAGACACAGGAGATGCGGATTCAAAAGAGTTGGACATGGCTCAGACACCAAGCACCACAAGATGACTTTCTAATGTTGAATCAAACCTCTTAGAATAAACTCAACGTAGTCATGAAAAAACAAATAAATAACTGAACTCCAATTTGAGCTGCTGCCCCAAAGTCAGAGGATGCCACTGGAGTTCAACCAAGTTAATTTTGCTCTAAACAAACAAACCAACAAATAATAACAATCAAATCAGCAAAAACATTAACAAAACACACTCATTGGAAGAATATTATAGACTATAGCACAATGTTCACAATATCCAAGATAGAGTCCAAAAGGTTCAGCATGAGAAGAAATATAAAATCATGACACATTCTTAAAAGACAATCAATGGAGACTGACCTCAAGAGGATCCAGATGTTATAATTAGCAGTTATTAACTCTGCTCAATGACATAACAGAAATATGCTCAGAACTAATGAAAATTAGCTATAAAGCTTGCATATCCCTCAGACTTCAAAAGAAAAAAAATAAGCAAAGACTCCTATATGACTGGAAAGTTTTTATCTCACAAAGACAACAGTTTCAGGAAAGTTTCCATTTTTTTGGTGGGGGTGGGAAACAAAGTATGTGAATAAACCAGCTACAAGAACTTTTGTACAATCATTAATTAATTCATTACTTAATTAATTATTCAGAATATTATTGAAAAGATACTAGGCTTCAGGCAGAGTTCTAGAATTGACCTAAACAAGCTACCAGCTTTCTTGGGCCTGCTATTAAATATTCATCATAGGTGATCACCACTTTGTGTGAGATAATTAGCTTACACTATATAATTGACCACTGAAACTATTATATCTGGGTCTTCTTAAATCTTGCTTCATGCATCCTGTCCTCACAGTCTCCCCAAAAGTCTTCATTTATTGTACAAGGTATTGCCTCTCCCTATTCTGTGTGTGTGTGTGTGTGTATGTGCGTGGGTGTGTGTGTATATGAATATATATATATATATATATATATATATATATATATATATAGAGAGAGAGAGAGAGAGAGAGAGAAGTTTTAGTTACTCAGCCATGTCCAACTCTTGGCAACCCCATGGACTGTAGCCCACCAGGTTCCTCTGTCCATGGGATTCTCCACATGAGAATACTGGAGTGGGTTGCCATGCCCTCCCAAGGGATCTTCCTGACCCAGGGATCCAACCCACATCTCTTACGTCTCCTGCATTGACAGGCAGGTCTTTCCTACTGAGCTGCCAGTAGGCCTAAGCAAATACAGATCCTGCTGCTTAACGAAATGTAGCCATGATTCGAGCCAAGTTTGCAGTGGGCTGCATTTCACTCATCAGCATTTTATGTCTTTCAATGGGATGAAGTTTCCCCCTCTAATGGCCATGGAGACTTTGTGGGTGGGGCAGGAGAGGCCACTGTGCAAACAGGCTAACAGAGACAGATGTGAATTCTGTTTGATAACTGGTACCTGAAAAAACATGTGTGCCATCACATGAGCTTGCCTTAGGACATCTGTCACCAGACCATTAGCCTTTATAAAACACAGATCTCAATTAACTTTCACAGAAATTAGATTATTTCCTGTCAATTTGAAGGATTTCATTTATCCAGGGGGAGCTTTACCAGGCAAAGGTTCCAGCATTTGTATCCATGGAAATCTCCGTGGAAGGCTGCATAAAGATGGTACCCTTTCAGATTACAAACTACTGTCACAGATTACAAACTTGCTGTCACATGAGCTGTCATCCCATGATGGCCCTGTGTGATCGCCATAAGGGAAATCTACAGCACACAGAACCATAAAAGAGGCTTGAGGGGTAGGTTCAGTTCAGTTCAGTCACTCAGTCATGTCCAACTCTTTATGACCCCATGGACGGCAGCACATCAGATTTCTCTGTCCATCACCAACTCCAGGAGCTTGCTCAAACTCATGTCCATTGAGTCAATGATGCCATCCAACCATCTCATCCTCTGTTGTCCCCTTCTCCTCCTATCTTCAGTTTTTCCCAGCATCAGGGTATTTCCCAATGCATCAGTTCTTCGAATCAGGTGGTAACTAATCACAAATGTTGCCATGGTGAGTCAGCCAAGGCTTGATGATCACGAATCCCATTCTCTCTTCACTGCACGACATGATACAAATGCACAGTCTCATGTTCAATCCAAAAGGAAATGCTTCACACTAACCCACAAAACATTAGAGGAGGACTTAATCTAGGGAGAGGGAGCATTTAGGGCTTCCCTGCAACAGGAGGTCATCAAGGGATCCCCCAGATTCTGTGGATGGGGTGCCACAAAGTGACCAAAGTTGAGCTGACTTGTCTTGGTTCAAGCTCTCCATATGCCAGGGACTCTCCTAGGTGCTTCACCACTGCTTCCTGTTGTTCTTTAGTTGCTGAGTCATGTCTGACTCTTTGTGATCCCACGAACTGCATAGCACACCAGGCTCCCCTATCCTTCACTATCCCCTGGAGTTTGCTGAAACTCATGTCCACTGAGTCGATGATGCCATCCAACCATCTCATCCTCTATCATCCTCTTCTCCTCCTATCCTCAATCTTTCCCAGCATCAGGGTCTTTTCCAATCAGTCAGCTCTTCACATCAGGTGGCCCAAGTACTGGAGCTTCAACATCAGTCCTCCAAATGAATATTCAGGGTTGATCTCCTTCAGGACTGACTGGTTGGATCTTTGTACAACCCAAGGGACTCTCAAGAGTCTTCTCCAGCACCATAATTCAAAGGCATCAATTCTTCAGTGCTCAGTCTTCTTTATGGTACAACTCTCACATCCATACATGACTACTAGAAAAACCATAGCTTTGATTATATGGACCGCTGCTGACTAATTCAATCCTAATGCCTGTCCAGGTATGCATTATTGTGCCCCAGCTACACTGCCTCCCAAGAAATGGCATGGACCACACAGCACATCAATCATAGAGAAGGCAGGACAACTTCTGAAACTATAGGTGCATTTATTATGTGGTGTGTGTCAGACAGTTTTCTAGGATTGCCGAAATCAGAATGATGATGATGAACCTGCTCCTGACTTCAAGGAGCTTAGAGTCCACTGGGGTGGGAGGAGGGGTGACAGGCTGTACTCAAGTCAAAGAAAAGAACTGATGGTTGTTGTAAAAGTTTATTATGGGGACTTCCCTAGTGGTCCAGTGCTAAGACACTGCACTTCCAATGCAGGGAGCCCAGGTTTGATCCCTAGTCAGGGAATGAAGATCTCAGGCAGTATGGGGGGAAAAAAGAAAAAGAAAACACTAAGCTAGATCATCAGTGGCCTTGTAAGCCAATATGTAGGAGGTCTGGATTTATCCATGTGCCACAGTGAGCCATTTAGCTGGAAGAATTATACTTTTTTTTTTAATTTAGAAGAAAGATTATCTGACATCAGTAGGAAGGAATGTTAAAGGACAGCACATGGGATTTAAAAATAAATTAAAAAGAAAAGGACAGTACAGGAAATGAAGGAGATCAAGTACAAGGAAGGAAGGAGACCAAGCAAGCCCTTTAGTAACGGAAGCAAAAAACGGTGCAAAACTGAAGGAAAAAGAAGGAGACAGGGGTTGTCAGAATACTCAACAGGTAAGTATTGCAAGACTTGATCAGATTAACTCAAGCTGGAGAAGGAAAAAGATGAAATCAAAAGAGCCCTATTACACAAATAAGATTGGGTGGGTGAGTATGTACACATACGAACCTCCAATAAACAGAAATTATCCTTGTTGACGCCCATCGCGGTCATCAGGACAATGATGGGGATATCTAGTCGCCAGCACTCAGCAGAGACCCTGGAACTGCATGCTTGAGTTCTGCCTCTCCATAGCTCTACGTGGGTTATTTACCTTTTGTCACACAGCCGCAAGCCCACTGCTTTATGCTCTTTGATTCTAAAGCTAGGCCTCTGCAAACCACATTACCAGTCACACTAGTAGGCTGACTTCCTCTTAGCTGCTGCTAATGGAGGTACCAGAGGGAGAACAAGAAGCAACAAAAAGGGACAATGAACTTCTTTCATCTTTTCAGACCCTTCTATGCGGCACTAGTGGAGCACGGCTCCACTTCAGACATCAGCTCCGCTTGGCACTCCTACCCTCAGCTTTTCAAAGCTGCCACCAACAAAAACGGACTGTGCCTCCTTGTCAGTCAAAATACCACCTGCAGAGAGCCCTCCCCAGAGGACCATGCAATAGCTTTGCAACAGCCCCTCTCAGAGGTCTGAGCACGGACTACACAAAGCTCCACCTAGAGATCAGAGTTACTATATTCTGGGAACGCAAATTCCCCCTTTTAGTTCCTCAGCCCTAGCAATCACTGCCGCTTCTTACAACAGTGTTGATCCCTGAGTCATTAATCATCATTAACGATGATACTTATTAACCATTAATTGTGAAGTCATCCCAATGTCCCCTTCTTGCTCTGTCAACCTTCCCACACTTATATAATCAATTGCCTCTATTAAATACCCTCTGTTTGAAATAGTTAACTGTGGATTCTGTCTTTCTGATTAGGCTTTGAGGACTACTTTGCTTGGTACCAGAATTACTCCAAAGATACACACCCTCAAAGATAGGATTCAAAGAATGGCTGGTTTATATCTTTAGAGTTGAATGCTGTGCTGAACTCCTTATTAATGAAAAAATGGAATACTGATGACCCACAGCAAAAAGAAGCCTGAAAATTAATTCATTTGCTTCCCAGACAGGCATTCTTGGGAGAAAGTTCCTATTCTAGCAAGTGCCAAGTAGCTGTTGACCTGGGTTACAGTGTTAAAGGTGACTATAAGGATACCAGGGGGAATGAACCCTTCTCACTGCACTGCACAGGCAACAGGAAGAAAATAACAAGATGCAGGTTTCAAATTGTTGCATCAGCTCAACTCTCATCAGAGAATACGAGTGCTTCTACAGTAACCTTAAAAGAAGTTATTTCTTATAGAAAAAGAGCAGATGTGGCTAAAACTCAGAAATAAATATTATTTATACAGCTTGCATAATGACAAGGGACACTGAAGTCCCATACTCATCAAATCTCTTGTGTGAACTTTAGATCATGAATTGGGAAGGAATGGGACACTGACACTTGAATAAGGGCATTTGGTGGGATTCAGACTAGACTGGGAGTCTTGAACTATCATCCATCACCACCATTATCGTGTAAAGAACTAACACACTGCATTTAGCATAGCCTGACACACTATTTGCTTATTATTCTTTTTTTCTTCTTTTCCCCCACTAGCAAATATACTCTATGAGAGCAAGGATTTTGTTTGCCGTGTTACTCAGTATCTAAGACAATACCTTCACATAGTGTGGCGTGACTAGAATCAGCTTTTCTAAGTCTTTTGTATTTCCCATTTTAAAATAATCAGGTTGAATTTGAAGACAAAGAAGATGGAAATTGTAACTGTTGACAGTTGAAGATCTCTTTTTGGTCACAGTATGTGTGTGTGTTTCTGTGTTTAATGTTTCTTTTGCTCAACACATATTAACTGAGCACCTAGTATGTGCCAGGCACACACAGCACCCCTCACGTAGATGCTATTTATCATCCCTTTTCAATGGGTTTTAAAATAAAATGACGGGGACTCAGGTTCCATCTTTCAGATCTAGAATTGATATATCTTTCCATTATATTATCTCCACCTAATCTCTACTGCCAAACACAAAGGGAAAAAGAAAACAAAGCTAAAAAATAAATAGAGAGAGAAAGACTCTGTGTGTGTGTGTGCGTGTGTGTGTGTGTGTACACATATATATGGAGAGACCAAAGCAATCAAAATGATTCTGAGGAGTAGCCAGAACTTTACACCAGGCACTCCACAGAGAGTAAAATGTAAAAAGTAATACCTCTTCAATTCACTAAGTCCCTTGAGTAATGCATTCCAAGCAAGCCATATTGTGTCAAGGAGCCTTGCTCTGCAGGGGAGCTCCCGCCCCTGGGGGAGGGCAGGCCACCATATCAGGCTGTACAATTGGATGAGTAAAGAAGAGCAGTGGGGTCTGGGAAGTGAGTCGATGTTAATGCATTGCCACTGACAAATCAGAAGGAACCAGACAAGGGTTCTCGGGAGAACAAGTCTGCATCGCCTCATGCTTTACCTTAAGGATGGTTTATCCTTAACTAAGTTAGTAAATTACTGCTACAGGGCAGCTTCTCCTGATGATGAGTCAGGAGTCTTTTCAAGGTTTGCATAAAGTGGACAGTAACAACCCCACTAGGTCCTGTGTCTAGATAGAACTGTGTGTTTGTGGAGAATTCGCCCACAATGCGGCAGAACTGGGTTTGATCCCTGGGTTGAGAAGATCCCCTGGATGAGGACATGACAACTCACTCCAGTATTCCTTGCCTGGAGAATCCCATGGACAGAGGAGCCTGGTGGGCTGCAGTCCATGGGGTCACAAAGAGTTGGACACGACAAAGTGACTAAGCACACATGACATGGAGAAATACAGTCCATGTTCTACCAGGATTCTGGGCAGTGAATTTTCTCATCTCAGTTTTCATCACATCCAAGTGAAGTAGACTGTGTTCAGTTCAGTTAAGTTCAGTCACTCAGTTGTTCCGACTCTTTGTGACCCCATGAACTGCAGCACACCTGGCCTCCCTGTCCATTACCAAATCCCGGAGCTTACCCAAACCCATGTCCATTGAGTCAGTGATGCCATCCAGCCATCTCATCCTCTGTTGTCCCCTTCTCCTCCTGCCCTCAATCTTTCCCAGCATCAGGGTCTTTTCAAATGAGTTGGTTCTTTGCATCAGGTGGTCAAAATATTGGAGTTTTAGCTTCAACATCAGTCCTTCCAATGAACACCCAGGGCTGATCTCCTTTAGGATAGATTGGTTGGATCTCCTTGCAGTCCAAGGGACTCTCAAGAGTCTTCCCCAAAACCACAGTTCAAAAGCATCAGTTCTTCAGTGCTCAGCTTTCTTTATAGTTCAACTCTCACATCCATACATGACCACTGGAAAAACCATAGCCTTAACTAGATGGACCTTTGTTGGCAAAGTAATGTCTCTGCTTTTTAATATGTTGTCTAGATTGATCATAACTTTCCTTCCAAGGAGTAAGTATCTTTTAATTTCATGGCTGCAATCACCATCCGCAGTGATTTTGAGCCCAGAAAAATAAAGTCAGCTACTGTTTCCCCATCTATTTGCCATGAAGTGATGGGACCAGATGTCATGATCTTAGTTTTCTGAATGTTGAGCTTTAAGCCAACTTTTTCACTCTCCTCTTTCACTTTCATCAAGAGGCTCTTTAGTTCTTCACTTTCTGCCATAAGGGTGGTGTCATATGCATATCTGAGGTTAGTGATATTTCTCCCAGAAATCTTGATTCTGGCTTGTGCTTCTTCCAGCCCAGTGTTTCTCATGATGTACTCTGAATATAAGTTAAATAAGCAGGGTGACAATATACAGCCTTGACACACTCCTTTTCCTATTTGGAACCAGTCTGTTGTTCCATGTCCAGTTCTAACTGTTGCTTCCTGACCTGCATACAGATTTCTCAAGAAGCAGGTCAGGTGGTCTGGTATTCCCATCTCTTTCAGAATTTTCCACAGTTTATTGTGATCCACACAGTCAAAGGCTTTGGCATAGTCAATAAAGCAGAAATATATGTTTTTCTGGAACTCTCTTGCTTCTTCGATGATCCAGCAGATGTTGGCAATTTTATCTCTGGTTCCTCTACCTTTTCTAAAACCAGCTTTTTAAAAACATTTGGAAGCTCATGGTTCACGTATTACTGAAGGCTGGCTTGGAGAATTTTAAGCATTACTTTACTAGCATGTGAGATGAGTGCAGTTGTGTGGTAGTTTGAGCATTCTTTGGCATTGCCCAAACAATAAAATAGGAAACCCCCTTCTACCACTTAGATCCAAGTGAAAGAAAAAAAAGAAAAACAAGAAAAATGATGCCCTTCAGTCTCATCATACCTAGGACCCCTCAGCTGCACAAACCAAAGGAATTTCTCCCTGAAGTTTGGGATTTACTCAATTAGCAGCATTTGAACTGAAGATCAGTTCAGAAAATGAGCAGAAGGAAGAGGACTTTCTTAGGCTAAAAGGCAGGGTCCATGGTCAAGGTTACCCCTTGGGATGAACAGGGTCCCTATGCTGCCCTGAGTACCTTAGGAACAGTGGAGTGTGGTGGTTCAGAGAGAAGGCTCTGGAGCCAGGCTGCCTGGGTTCAGCTGATGGCACTCAGTACACATTAGCCTTGTGTCATCTGCCAATTGACCTAAACTCTATGGGCACGGTTTCAGCATCTGTATAGTGGGGATAACAGCTATACGGGCTCCATCAGGTGAGGTACAAACTAAATTCACTAATCAACCTAAAGTATGATGATCTTCACTGCTCTCTTGGCAATGTTACACTCTGTTCATTTCGCTAAAGGAGAATCGTATTCCCCAGGAGGTAACTGGTTTCTCCGAGGGTAAGGCAGATGATCAAGCTATATCCAGGACTCACGGGTCCTAACTTCAAGACCTGGGGTAGGGCTTGCCTGGTGGCTGAGTGGTAAAGAATCTGCCTGCCAATGGAGGAGACATGAGTTCAAACCCTGACCCGGGAGGATCCCACATGCTACAGAACAACGAAGCCCTTGTACCACACCATTGAGTCTGCACTCTGGAGCCCCGGCCCACTTACTGAGTTCCCTGACCTACTGAAGTCCACGTGCCTGAGAGCTTCTTCTCTGAAACAAGAGAAGCCCCCACAATGAGAAGCCCACACACTGCAAATGGCGCAGCCCCTGCTCGCTGCAACTAGAGAAATGCCTGTGTAACAACGAAGACCCGGCACAGCCAAAATTTAATCACTTAATTGATGTTTACAAACCAGCTGGAGTAGATGCTGAGTTAGTATAGGCAGGTAACAGAAGGGGAGAATAGTTCTGCTGAGGCAGGATAAAGGAAAGGTAACTGCGGGATAGTTCCTTTTAAGTCCACTGCTTTTAAAGTGGGAAGAATGATTTTGAGAAAATCCTTTTGTGACAGGCAGCTAGAGTTTAAGCCATTGCATTGGCCAAGTTTCTCCTCAAAGGTCAATTCTCCTGGCCGAGAAATGGGCTGAGCCAGAGGGAAAGTGGATTACTGGAACACGGCCACGTTTCACCGTCCCAGTTCCTCCCTCATCCATCAAATGGAAAATAACTGCCCTCCACACCTCCCTTGAATGATGGCTCTTGAGGGATTTATAGTGTTAGTTCCCTTGGCAGGAATGACAAAATGGTGGTCAGATTCTAGTGTCTTCCCCTGGAAGGGACCAGGGAGTTTATCTACCTGAACCACCTCATTAAACAGAGGAAGAAACGGAAGTCAAACATATTATAAAATTGTCTCAATATTATCAAACAAATAGGGCAGAACCAGGACAAGCACTAAGGTCTGACTCTGTACGCTTTCTTCCTCTGTCACTCAACATGTACAAACAAAAAGGAAAGGATCCTTTTTACTCAGAATTAAGTTCTGAAATTAAGTTCACTGGAGAAGGCCCACTGGGATGCTGTTGTGAGAGCATCACTAAACCTGGAATCAGCAAGGATGAGGACAACTCATTGCTGTGGACCTACTGTGTGCCAAGTGCTCTACTACAGGTCCCATACAGAGCCTGTGTTCCCCACAAGACTGCAGTCTCTACAAATACAAGACCTTCATCCGCCCTTTCTGACCTTTGTATTATTAGCCATCACCCAGAAAGCTTGGCATGAAGTAGACATTCAATGCACATGTTGAGTCAGTGAATGATTCCACTTAAATCTAAGAAGCCAGGGACTTCCTGGTGGTTCAGTGGCTAACACTTCACCTTCCAGTTCAGGGGATATGGATTCAATCTCTGGTTGGGGAGCTAAGACGCTACATGCCTCACAGTCAAAAGACGAAAACATAAAACAGAAGCGTTAGTGGAACAAACTCAGTAAAGACTAAAAAATGATCCATATAAAAAAATACTTTATGTGTTAGTATACTGTAATGGTCTTTATCTTTCTGGCTTACTTCGCTCTGTATAATGGGCTCCAGTTTCACCCATCTCATTAGAACTGATTCAAATGAATTCTTAACGGCTGAGTAATATTCCATGGTGTATATGTACCACAGCTTCCTCATCCATTCATCTGCTGATGGGCATCTAGGTTGCTTCCATGTCCTGGCAATTATAAACAGTGCTGCGATGAACATTGGGGTGCACGTGTCTCTTTCAGATCTGGTTTCCTTGGTGTATATGCCTGGAAGTGGTATTGCTGGGTCATATGGCAGTTCTATTTCCAGTTTTTTAAGAAATTTCCACACTGTTTTCCATAGCAGCTGTACTAGTTTGCATTCCCACCAACAGAATTTAGAAAGATGGTAACGATAACCCGATATGCAAAAAAAGAAAAAGAGACTCAGATGTATAGAACAGACTTGTGGACTCTATGGGAGAACCCGGGGGTGGGATGTTTCAAGAGAACAGCATCGAAACATGTATATCTAGGGTGAAACAGATCACCAGCCCAGGTTGGATGCATGAGACAAGTGCTCAGGCCTGGTGCACTGGGAGGACCCAGAGGGATGGGGTGGAGAGGGAGGTGGGAGGGGGGACCGGGATGGGGAATACATGTAAATCCATGGCTAATTCAATGTATGACAAAAACCACTGCAATGCTGTAAAGTAATTAGCCTCCAACTAATAAAAATAAATGGGAAAAAAAATATTTTAAAAAACATAAGAAACCAGATGATAGGAGAGATTGAAGGGAGGAGGAAAAGGGAATGACAGAGGAGGTGATGGCTGGATGGCATCACCAACTCAATGGACATGAGTTTGAGCACACTCCAGGAGATGGTAAAGGACAGGGAAGCCTGGCAGGCTGCAGGTCAAGGGGTCACAAAGATTCAGACACACTTAGCAACTGAAGAACAACAAAGAAATCAGATAAGGACTGAGCTTAAAATGATAGACTGAGCTTCAACCAATGTTTGGCCCAATCAAGGTATAAATGTGGCAATGAGCAGTAACTGTATGGCCGTCAGAAAGAGGAAGTCCTTTGGGGATCTATTTTAATGTAGCAGTAAGACTGCTTTTTGAGCAAACTCCGGGAGATGGTGAAGGACAGGGAAACATGGTGTGCTGCAGTCCATGGGGTTGCAAAGAGTCGGGCACGACTAAGTGACGGAACAAGAAGACTGCTACAAATCCAACAAAAACAGTGTTGTTGGCACCAGATTCTTTTAAAGTGCTTTGGAGGTTAAATATGCCCCCCAAGCAGTTAGGTTAGGTCTGCCTGTCTGCTCAGCAATCTATTGACCCTGAATCAGAAAACCAAAATCCACAATGGTCTGCACAGCTGTCAGATGTCAGTCCCTGAAGGCCAAAGTAACCAGCATCTCATACTCCATAAATCCCAAGCAGTTGGTGGAACCGATTCTCTTAGTTTCTGCCAGTTACATGAAATTGAGTGTAATGTAGTTGAAATAATAATAATAAATAATAACACTACAACAACAACTACAAAGAGCCAAACACTGTTCTAAAAGCTTTACATTTTCACCATATTTAATCCTCACAACAAACCTAAGAGGTAGGTTGTTATTATTATCGCCCCCATTTTACAAATGAGGCAACTAAAGCAGGAAGAAATATTTAAGCACAACAGACCAACTACATCTAAATGCTGATTCTGCTTCTTCTTGTCTGGCGTCATTCGTCTTGTGAATGGATGGGTAGGTGGGTGGATGGGTGGATGGATAGATAGACGGATGGGTGAATGAAAGAACGAAAAGAGGCAGGAAGCAACCAAGGCAGTGTCACTGTTACAGATCCACAGTCTCCAAGTAACCAACCAAATCCATAATTCAGTGTGGATAACTGTTGTGTGGGCTGAGTCATGCTGGATTGTTGGGGAGGCCAAGAATAGTGGTTGTGTATGCAGGCTCAGAAGTCAGATATGCCCATCCATATGCCAGCTCCACAATTACAAACTCTTTGCCCTTGCATGTGATTTCTCTGAGCCTCAATTATCTCTATTAAATGGGAGAAATACATTATCTACTAAAAAAAATGTACATGGATCAAAAATTATACTGGCTCATAGAAGGTGCTCAGTAAATGTATGTTGAAAGGCTGTGTAAATAAATTGACAACACAATAGCTAGCATCCCACCCATGAAAGTGACCTGGATGAAAGTCATGATTCAGTGGGTCTCTCATGTTATTGTGTGAGCTACAAAATCTACAGAATCCCCCAAATTCAGCAAAACCATCAAAGTCTCCAGATTTATATTGTAAATCCTCAAGCATATTATCAGACTTGTAGTAGAAATGCTCTACTTTTGCTTATATTTAAATCATCAGGATGGACTAACTGCTAATTGCGATCCACAAAGCCAGGTAATCTCCCTAAGACTTTGTATCTTTGAACTGCAGATTTCCACTCTGCCAAAAACAAGTGTATGGTGTGAGAGTTGGACTATAAAGAAAGCTGAGTGCCGAAGGATTGATGCTTTTGAACTGTGGTGTTGGAGAAGACTCTTGAGAGTCCCTTGGCCTGGAAGGAGATCCAACCATCCTAAAGGAGTCCTGAGTGTTCATTGGAAGGACTGATGTTGAAGCTGAAACTCCAATACTTTGGCCACCTGATGTGAAGAACTGACTCATTGGAAAAGACCGGGATGTTGGCAAAGATTGAGGGCAGGAGAAGAAGGGGACAACAGAGGATAAAATGGTTGGATGGCATCACTGACTCAATGGACATGAGTTTGGGTAAAGTCCGGGAGTTGGTGACGGACAGGGAGGCCTGGCATGTTACAGTCCATGGGGGTGCAAAGAGTCAGACATAACTGAGCGACCGAAATGAACTGAACTGAAAAACAAATACATTTCTAAAGACTGTGAAAAGAGTTGGGAGGAAGCATTGCACTGAGAGACTGTAAGGTTAAGATAGGATGTTAGCCTTTCTGGGTCTGGTACCTATTTAGCCCAGGCACTCAGCCTAGGGAGATGGTATCTCTTGGCTTCAGGTAGCCCCCAACCCCAGAGCATGGAGAGCTTGTAAGTAATGGGTTTATCTGGGTCTCCTATGAGTAGCTCCACCAATTCCTAGGTAATAATTATGCACCAGCTGGAAAAACAAGATCACTTTAAAGACTTCCCAGCCTTCATCTTCTCTAGAATGTACACCAAAAGGTGTTTCCCCCATATTCCCTTGAAGCTCTGTAGAAGCACATTTTTCCCCATCAGAGAGAAGATGAAAAGGATGTTCATACTGTGAGATTGATGCTCTACATAAATCAGCACTTAGCAAGATGAAGGGGAAGTTGGGTGGTGTAGATATGAGCCACACTGCCTTCCTTGAATCATCCCGTTTCTCTCATCTCTGACATGGAAAGATGAAACAAATGAAGGGCCAGGAAAATCATTTTGGGAAATCTTTGGGGAGAATAAAACTGGGACACACAGAAGATGTCAAAAGAAAAATAAAAGGAACACCAAAGGAAACTCTAATGTAGAATTTAAAGTACAGGGTGATAAAAGAATAGCCAAGATATGTCTGGAAAGGGGAGGGGATTGTAACCAAGTGTCTGGGTTAGACCTCAGAAGATGACTGGAAGGCAGACAACAGGCAAAGGGGCATAGGGTATGTGTGTGTGCTGATAGAAGGAGGGAGGCAGGGGCTTGGGGACATAGGGAAGGGTGAGAAGAGGGACTCATCTAATCACTACACCAGTGAAAGCCACGCCGGACCTTCCTCACCATGTAGTCCCCACCAGAGTTTCTCCATGTGTAATACTCAGACCAAGCAGCTCACTATCACTCAGAGATGAGCATTACAGCTCAGGCCTGAGCCCTTTATGAGGAGCCATGGTCTATATCATGTCCCCCGAATCTGCACTGAATGTCTGTGTCCCCTCATGATTCATAGGTTGAAGCATAATCCCCAAGCGAAAGTGAAAGTGTCAGACGCTCAGTTGTGTCCAATTCTTTGCAACTCCATGGACTGTGGCCCAGCAGGCTCCTCTCTCCATGGGATTCTCCAAGCAAGACTACTGGAGTGGGTTGCCATTTCCTTCTCCAGGGGATCTTCTGGATCCAGGGACGGAACCCACATCTCCTGCATTACAGGCGGTGGGGCATTTGGGAGGTAACTAGGTTTGGCTCAGGTCCTGGGGGTGAGGCCCCAACAATGGGATTAGTGCCCATACAAAAGGATGAGTTACCCAGAGCTCTCTCTCTCCCCACCAGGTGAGGTACAACAAGAAGCCAGCTGTCTGCAACTCCAAAGAGTGATCTCACCAGAACCCAACCAGCTGGTATCACGATCCTGACTCCAGACTCCACAATGGTGAGAAGGAAGTTTTTGTGGTTGGCCAGCCACCTCATTTATGGTATTTATTTTTAGACACCTCCCAAATTTATAGATTGAAACCTTTGGAAATGGGAGTAAGTAGACATAGATGTGTCCAGGGAATTTCATGCTTATAGCCTGTCTATATAAATAAAGCATTATTAGAACACAGTCACAGCCATTCATGTGTGTATATATATATATATATATATATATATATATATATATATAAGGCTACTTTCTCACCACAAGAGCAGCCTTGACTAGTTGTGACAGAGCCCTATGGACTGAGAGCCCAAAAGATTGACCTCTCATCTAGCCATTTACAGAAGTTGTTTGCTGACCCTTTGATGGAGTGGCTTACTTAATTTTCTGCTGTTTTATGAGTTTTGCTGAATTCAGAGACAGTTAGCAAATGATGACTTTTCTGCCAGCATACAACTAATTTCAGCAGAGGAAAACAAAATATGAGATTTTTGACTTCCAAAACTGTCAGCATGTACCAGTGGCCACACAGGGCATGGGTGTTGAAATTCCTTACACACAGAAGCCCAGGAAAATAAAACAAAATCTTGGCTTCTGAATCCACACAGCCCACCACCCTAAAAAAAAAAAACCAAAGCAAAAGGAAGTGAGGAAAGTCATGAGCACAGTGGCTGTGAAATTCTGTGATGGAGAATGATAGCAACTCAGCAGAAATCGTAACTGATGGAACAATCCAAGGAAGACATTAAGACTCAAGCTATTTCGCCATTAACATCAGCAGGCTCCAAAAGCTCCCATTCTCAAGCATTAGGAAAATTTGATGATATTGTTCCAGAGCCACCTCTCACAATAGCCAAAATGCTATGATGGGGAAAAGCCAGACACACAAGGCAGAAACAGCAGTGGGGATCTGGAGGGAGGCAGGCCAAGGGCTTCAGTGTCAGGGAGAGTTGAAACCTTCAGGATGCCAGAACTGTGAAATCAGAAAGTCAAAAAACCACTTCAAAAACTCCTCCAATTTCTTGCCCAGCCAGTCAGAGGGGGCTGCTTTCTGATTATTGAAAATGATGAAGTTGTTGAATGCCTTATCAGCAATCGCCTTAAGGACCAGCGTGATCACGGGAGGCACAGGCTGTATACAATATTCAAATTAGGAAGACTATGACACATGGTTATCTCACCCTATCTGGTCCTTTTCAAGAAGAACCTCACCCTGAACCTTGGTTCTGCGCAGACTCAGATGCAAATCCAACTAAGTGGGACCCAGACCCTCCCACACACACAAAGGGGTTCCCAGCATTCTACAGTCAAAGGGCTCATATTATGAGAACTCCGGCCTTCCTGTCTCCTCTTCCAATCCCAAGCAAAGGGAACTGGAGAGATTAATAATGTGAAAGTCTCTGTGTCATCTTAATATTGCGATTGGACCAGGGAGCTGGGTCCAGATCACCTTGGTTGGAATCCCAGGTAACCTGAGGTGGTTACTTCTCATCTGTGCTCCATTCCTTCAGCTGTAAAACAGGCAATAAAGGAGGCTTCCTCCTGAGTTTATTTTGCAGATGAACTGACTTAACGGTTGCAAAAACAGTTTGAATGGAGCTGTGCTCATAGAAGGCATCCTATAAGTATTAATTATCATTCTTTGATTTATCTGAAGTTGAAGCGTTCAGGTGCACTATGCAGAGCACCTTCCATTCATCATCACATGTATATTCCTCACAGCCTCACTAGAAGACAAAGGCATCACTGAGATTTCACAGATCAGGGACATGATCTGTTCAGAGGCATACAGCCAGGAAACAGTGGAGCCAGAAATGGAAGATTCCATGGACTGTCTGGTTTGAAGTCCAATGAGAATGACAACCCAGGGCCATGCTGCTATGCCCAAGACTCCCACAGACCTGGAGCCTTCTTCTTAACCCAGAGCACAAGCCTAGAGGGTGAAACACACCCAACCCTGGAAGTGGAGGGGAGAAAAGGACATGGTGAAAGCCCATGAGCCAGTTCACACCCCCAGGGTATTAATCCCAGCATGGCAGATGCTACTGGTTGTCCAACCCAAGAGCTGTTCATTTCCAGTCTTCTCCATTCACACCTGTCTCTGCCTCTAAAGATATGGGCATGCATGTTCAATCATGTCCAACTCTTTGTGACCCCATGGATGGTAGCCCGCCAGGATCTCTGTCCATGGAATTTTCCAAACAAGAATACTGGAGTGGGTTGCCATTCCCTTCTCCAGGGAATCCTCTCAATTCATGGATCAAGCCCAGGTCTCCAGCATTGACAGGCGGATTCTTTACCACTGCACCACCTGCTGCTGCTGCTGCTAAGTCGCTGCAGTCATGTCCGACTCTGTGCGACCCCATAGAGGGCAGCCCACCAGGCTCCCCCGTCCCTGGGATTCTCCAGGCAAGAACACTGGAGTGGGTCGCCATTGCCTTCTCCAATGCATGAAAGTGAAAAGTGAAAGTGAAGTCGCTCAGTCGTGTCTGACTCTTCACGACCCCATGGACTGCAGCCCACCAGGTTCCTCCATCCATGGGATTTTCCAGGCAAGAGTACTGGAGTGGGGTGCCAGTGCCTTCTCCAACTGCACCACCTAGGGAGCCTCTAAAGCCTTGGGAAAAGAGGACAGATATTTACCTGCCCAGACTTAACCTCTAGTTTAAACAGCTATGCCATCCTGCTTTGCTAATGAAATAAAAGAGAAAATATTCTATGAGGCTTCTGGAAAGATTTTTTTGTTTCTGTGACAAAGTGCCTGACAAAGGAGTGAATGGCTGGGGCTGAACTTCCCATCCCTTTTTCCTTGGACACAGATGTGATGTTTGGATCCCTGGTCATTGTATTATGGCATGAGGCAAGAAGACCTTAGTTAGCTAAGGAGGGCAAAGAAGAGCTTTATTTGAAAAACAGAGTCAATCCCTTGTTTTAAAGTGTGAAGGGAAAAAAAAGCCAAGAACACATTACCCCGAGGTAATGTCATTAAACAGCAGTTGAAGCCATCACCTTTGGTCAAGTCTGCTATGACTTAGAGACGACAGTAGTCTGACTGACACTGAAAGGTACTCAGGTCTGCACAGTGCTAAGCACTCACCAAGAAGAAGGACATGTCCATGTTTGGGGGACACCTCCTTGTTCCCCAAAGAACACTCAACCTCTGGGATATCAACTCTCACTTGTAAAAAGAGATCTGTAAAAATCAAATGTCAGGAGAGATTCATTTCAGTCTGGAGATTTTGGCTTTCTGCAGCGAGGAACTTCATGACAAGATACTGAACAGGGTGTGACTTGATAAAGGCAGAGTATACGAGTAGAGCTTTCCAGATAAACCAGTTAAAGATGCTTCAGAATTGACAAGAGCCTCTCTCCTGCTTCTTGAACTCCTATTAAGACATGCAACTGAAATGTTGACAAATGCCCTATTTAGATACACATACCTCACTTAACCCTCAAGTGAACGCTATGAAATGAGTGGTTTAGTCATTTAGTCTAAGTCTTTAGACTTAGACTTAGTCTCTAAGTCGTGTCCCAACTCTTACGACCCCATGGACTATAGCCTTCCAGGCCCCTCTGTCCATGGGACTCTCCAGGCAAGAATCCTGGAGTGGGCTGTCATTTCCTTCTCCACATGGAATGAGTTGGGTTAGTTAACAAAAGACAAAGTTCGGACCCCAGGAGTCTATGTCACAGCAACTGAGGCAGCGTTGGGACCAAATTCCAGTCTGGATCCCTCCATAAGTCATGGTTACAATGACATTGCCCCCTGGTTCTTCTCAATCCAACACATGCTCAAGAATGGTGATCTTCTCTCTGTCACATTCAATCACCAGGGTGGGAGAGCGCTGCTCATAACCACCTACCTACAGCAGCATGACTCACATGGCCGTCACCCTGCTCCAATGACACACACCCTACAGAGCTCTTGGTCCTCTTTCAGAAACCTGAGTCACCTTCATGGCCAGCTGAGCTCATTTTCCAAGGCTGCCTTGATGGGCATAAATAATAACAATAGTAATAATTAAATATATCTATCTGATGCAAAGACTTCCAGAAACCAAGAAAATAAATACGTAAATATGTACGTAATACTTCAATTATCTTCTTCTCCTTTCCACTGATTTCTACTTTCTCATGCACCAAAGGCCATTTGGGGACAGCACATTTGTTCTACTGCTTTTATATTTATTCCTGGTTCTGCTGTTTTGCAGAGGGCTCTCCTATTTGATAGAGGAAGTCACATTCAAGTTCTTTCAAGGATTCAAGACGGTGAGGACTAAGCCCCAGTGTTTTTCTGCAAGTTTCCCAGGTGGTGTAGTAGTAAAACATGTATATTATTTAGGGTGAAACAGATCACCAGCCCAGGTTGGATGCATGAGACAAGTGCTCGGGCCTGGTGCACTGGGAAGACCCAGAGGGATCGGGTGGAGAGGGAGGTGGGAGGGGGGATCGGGATGGGGAATACATGTAAATCCATGGCTAATTCATGTCAATGTATGACAAAAACCACTACAATATTGTAAAGTAATTAGCCTCCAACTAATAAAAATAAATGGGGGAAAAAAAAAAAAAGAATCCACCTACCGGCGCAGGAGATGCAGAAGACTCAGGTTTGATCCCTGGGTTGGGAAGATCCCCTGGAGGAGGAAATGGCAACTCACTCCGGTATCCTCACTTGGAGAATCCCCTCGCTTGGAGGACAGAGGAGGCTGGTGAACAACAGTCCATGGGGTTGCAAAGAGTCAGACATAACTGAGCATGCACACACACATGTTCTACTATAAATCATGTCCTCTCCAAAAGAGGTGGTTTTACTGTTCCGCACGCATTTGGAATGAGAGATAAGGAATAACTGCAGAGCAGTGGGTTTTAAAACCTTCTCCTGAGAGCCTGTGGGTCCCGGAATGCTGCCCCAGACACAGGAGAGGTGGGCAATGGAAAACCCAGGGCCACTGAATCAATCCAAGTAGCTCTTCTCTCCCACTGTCTCTGTAGGAATTTTTTTACTCAACTTCCTTTGAAAAGCAAGGAGCTGGCACCTCTTCATGAGTAAGTTGGTGCCCTTCCCTAGAAAATGCTAAGGAGCTATCCACCTAGCAAGGACCAGCATGCGATGTAAAGAAGCAAGGTGATCAAGAGGCAGAAGGAGGAGGAGGATTCAGAGCACATCTGGACACAGGCCCAGGTGAGGCAAAGCCACTGCCTAGTCCAGCCTGCCCGAGACCTTCACCTACAGCCTCTCCAAGGGCTCTGAGCCACTGGGATCCAAAGTCTGCTCTAGGACTTCCCTGGTGGTCCGGTGGTTAAGAATATGCATGTCAATGCAGGGGACATGGGCTCCATCCCTGGTCCAGGAAGACCCCCACATGCTGTGGGGCCACTAGACCCGTGTGCCAGAACTACCGAGCCCACGCTCTAGAGCTGGTGCTCCACAGTAAGAGAAGACAGCAGGATGAGAAGCCCAAGCACCGCAATGAAGAGTAGCCCCCACTCAGCCCACCTAGAGAAAGCCCGCGGGCAGTAATGAAGACCCAGTGTGGCCAAAATTAAAAGTAATCAATCAATTAATAAATCAATATACAACAATCAATCAAAAGATAAAGTTTATTCTATATACTCACCCAAAAATTAACTACTGGTAGACCATTTACATCACATTGTTAAATGAGAGAGTAAGAAGTCATAAGAAATTATTTGTGGAAATTAACCACAAGCACCTAGTTGTGTGTCAGGAAACAGTTGAAGATTTTCAAGTCCTAGGAGAAGATCTGCTCCTGAACTTTTGGTCAAAAAGCACTGATTTGGTGTGTCCTTCATCAGGTTGGAAGAAGAAACAGAAAAGAGGGCATTGCTTCCTTCAAATTCCTGAAAATCTAAGAGGGTGAAAAGGCCGACTATCAAATAATCAGAATTCAAGACAGAACCCACACGGCACAGGTGATCAGAGAGGAGAGGACAGGCCCAGCCAGTTAGAGAAGGAGAGACAGCTGAACCAGAGAATTCAAAGAGGATGAGAGGATTATAACGGAAAATGTGATGTCAGGCTTCTCAGATAGAGTGAAGATCTGTTATCACAACTTATGAAGCCAAAACGAAGTGAGAAAAGCACAGAATCCCAGAGCCACCACCCCCTGGAGGCACAGTCTCTGCCTGAGCTCCTCCGTGTAAAGTGGGGCAGAGGGCAAAATGGTGTGATTCACCCTGCCTGGTTCCCAGAGCATCGGGGGCCCGAAAGCTCTGGGGTCCTTTAACAGAGCAGGTATTTGAGAGGAGGCTTGAGAGAAACAGGAAGCAGCCTGTGTGGGCATCTCTTTCAGGGAGGGAGCTAATAAAGAGAAGGAGATGCAGGATGGTAATCTGAGATGTGGCAGAACGGAGAGATATTTGTGGAGAAGGGCCCTTGAGTCTGCAATTAATTCGAAGGAGAAGGGTCCCAAGGGAAGGGAACCATCTTACGTTTTAAGATGAAAAGAAAAGCCCACTCATCAAGAGACTCTGAGGGGAGATCACAGCAACAGCAACAAGAGTAATAATCGACAGGTATTGGGCAGTGAGGGGCTTCCCAGGTGGCTCAGTGGTAAAGAATCTGCCTGCCAATGCAGGAGATGCAGGTTCAATCCCTGATCCAGGAAGATCCCCTGGAGGAGGAAATGGCAACCCACTCCAGTATTCTTGCCTGGGAAATCCCATGGATGGAGGAGCCTGGCGGGCTACAGTCCATGGACTTGCAGAGTCGGACACAACTTTGCAACTAAACAGCAACAATGTTGGGCAATGAAAAAATAGACATTTTAATGGGAAATCCTGAAGTTGTCTGACCTCATTTAATGTGCTCTAAAATTAAGAGCATAAGTACTTATTGGGCTTCCCTTGTAGCTCAGCTGGTAAAGAATCTGCCTGCAATGCAGAAGACTTGGGTTGGGAAGATCCCCTGGAGAAGGGAAAGGCTACCCACTCCAGTATTCTGGCCTGGAGAATTCCATGGACTGTATAGTCCATGGGCTTGCAAAGAGTCGGACATGACTGAGCCACTTTCACTTTCACCTTCAAGTACTTACCACTTACTTTCACAGACAAGGAGAAAGAGACTCAGGGAGCTGACATGGCTGGACTTGCTCATTCCTTCATCAGGTATTATTTGACTATCAAAACCACATGTCAAGCATCACCAGACAGTGACAATGAATGACGAAAGTGAACACTACCCTTCATGCCATGAACTCCAAAGGGCAGCACTACACAAAGGTCTGCTGGGTGGACGCGGGAGGAGCTCACAGGGCTCAGGGTGGCTCCTCCTTCCTCCCGAGCAGGGAACGGACACCTCCTGGTCTCCTGGGGTTAGTCCCCAGGGTGAAAGTGACAATATTAGTCACTCAGTTGTGTCCAACTCTTTGTGACCCCATGGACTGTAGCCCACCAGGCTCCTCTGCCCATGGGATTCTCCAGGCAAGACTACTGGAGTGGGTTGCCATGTCCTTCCCCAGGGAATCTTCTTGACTCAGGGATCAAACCTGGGTCTCCTGCATTGCAGGCAGAGATTCTTTACCATCTGAGCCACTGGCTCATCAAATAGCCCCACTCTCAGATGCAAACTTCCAGAGAGGGACTTCTCAACAGCCCCCACAGGACACACAAGCACCCTCAGTGCATGAGTCACACTTGCATCTCTGAGCCCTCTGGCCTCAGGGACACCCCTGTCCGGGGTCTTCTAAACACTGAAGAATTCACCTTAGGATTCAGGCTGTGGTGCCCTGAGAAAGCAGGGAAGGGAGACGGGAGGTTTGCTGAAGTTACACTGCAATTCTGCGATGGAAAAACACAGAATGGAAGCATTTCAGGATAGTCTGCCTTCACCCCAACAGAAACCCTTGGGGCTGGATGGCAGTGGGCCTGCTGCCCAGAATGCTGGAAAAACAAGTTCTTGTGGAAAATGCCGCCAAACACTTTGGACCGTGGCATCAAGTGCCTCGGCAGCACCACACCCCCTCCAAGGGCCTCGGATACGCGGTTAAAATAGCAGAAACCGTCTCTCTCTTGTACCTGGCACTTGGAATGTACCCAGTCGTAGTACCACACTTCAGTTACTGCAGAGAAACACATTCCGAAGTTGGGGGAAACTATCATTGGCTGGACTCATTGTTTAAAGAACAATTAATAAGGGAACAGCAACAAGCTGGAATCACAGGCTTCGGGGCAATTTTGCAATTAAGAAAATTAGAGGCTGCCGTTTCAGAAAGCAGACTGTCAAGTTGAATGCAGAGAAGTATGCATGAGCCGAGCATCCAAGTAAATATCGAGTCACCATTTGGCGAGTCCTGGAGTGGGGAAAGGAGGGGAGGAACATTGATGGAAGTTGTATATGTCAGGTATTTTACACCCAAATTTCACTCAATTGCGGCCCCATTGACAGTAGCCCACCAGGCTTCTCTGCACTTGGAATTTTCCAGGCAAGTGTGGGTTGCCATTTCCCTCTCCAGAGGATCTTCCTGACTCAGGGATCGGACCCACATTTCCTGTGCCTCCTGCATTGGCAGGAGGACTCTTGATGACTAGCGCCACCTGGGAAGCCAAATGCCATCTGTCAATTACCCTTGGTGATCCGTTCCTAATAAGTGGTGAGGGAGCTCCAGCGCTGTGCCTGGCCCCACACTAAGGTCTTTCCAACACATCTTCTCATGCGGTCTTCACTTTTCTGTGAGGGGTTAGTCAGATCCCCAATTATAGATGCAGTCATCAAGGTTACATAAGGTCAAGGACTTTGCCTTCAGATTACATGATAAGTAAGAGGTGGGGTTCCCAGAGGAGCTCAAGGCTGTTCTCTCCCAGATTCCTTGTCCTTTTCACTCTGAGACCCTGTTCCTCCTCTCTGTTGAACTGCATTTCTGAACTCTTCTTCCATACTTGTGAGTCCACTCAAACCACCAACAAATGCAATCTCTACCCTTCAAGTCCTACCTGGGTGTCTTCACTCAAATTTGCCAATGGAAGGGAGCCCAGCTCTGCCAATAGCCAAAGCCTCTGGCCTCTCCCCTGAGTCTGGCGGTGCACCTAGCCTCCTGCTCAGCCCTGTTCACTTGGCAAGGAGGAAATAAAGCCCATTCAAGTCAAGAAGAAGATATGGACTGCCCCCACTCTTAACACCTCTTTTCTAGCACAGAAACTATGACAGGTCGAAGTCAGCAAGAGAGCTGTGCTGTGACCCAGTTAAAGAGAGCAGGTCAGAATCTCGGTCAGGAGTGAAACTGGGTCAGAGCTAGGCTGAGATGAAGTACACCTCCGGATGATTAGAAAGGCCCAGGAATAGGCACGAGGAGGAACTAAGGCCTCACAAAGGGAGCGTGATTGGGCAGGCAGGTGAGTCTAGAGTGTGCAAGACTCACAGACTTGGAGGGAGCCGCCAGAATGCCCACCAGGCGATGCTTCAGGTGGAAGAGCTGGAGTCCGGTACTAGAAGCTGTTCACGCAACATTTGCTCAAGAAATAATGGGAAATAATGGCCGAACAACTGAACCAAAAACCTAAAAGAAGAAAGAAACTGTGTCTTAGGGGGTGAGAGGTAATGGCAAATTAACATATCTTGGGGACTTCCCTGGTGGTCCAGTGGTTAAGGCTTCGCCTTCCAATGCAGGGGGAGCAGATTCAACCTCTGGTCAGGGAGCTAAGATACCACATGCCTCTTGGCTAGAAAAACAAAAACCATAAAACAGAAGCAATATTGCAACAAATTCAATAAAAACTTTTTAAAAACTGAAAAAAATTAACATATCTATGCCAGTGCAACTAGACTGGCTTATAAGAAACTTTTCTGTTTTTAAAGCTACTGTGCTAAGCCACTTCAGTCATGTCCAACTCTTTGCGACCCCATGGACTATAGCCCACTAGGCTCCTCTGTCCGTGGGATTCTCCAGGTAAGAATACCTGAGTGGGCTGCCATACTCTCCTCCAGGGGATCTTCCCAACCCAGGGATTGAACCTATGTCCCTTATGTCTCCTGCATTGGCAGGCAGGTTCTTTACCACTAGTGTCACCTGGGAAATCCCTTTAAAGCTACTAGTTAACAAGAATGTCGGGCTGGGATGTTGTGTTTAGGTCTAGCTCAGGAGATGAGACATCATTTTTGCATCAATCCCTATTGATAAGTTCCTTCTTCTTCCTTAATAAGTATGGTTGGCAAATTTATATAAGCCTTGCTCTGATGATTCAGGATCAGGCAGTTGTGTCATGGATGAAACACTGCCAATTATCACATGGAAATATGTATTAAGGAGGTGTGACAAAGTGTAAAGAATGGAAGACAATCTCAGAAATAAAGACAGTGAAAAAGTATTCTTCCTGGTGGTTTTCCAAAAACCTATCTACTCAATCAAAAGGCAAACTCCAAATAAGTCCTTGGTCACTAAAGTTCTACATAATTCTTGGCTTCCCTGAATATTGATTGAAGATTCTGTCTGGCTTATTCTATAAACCTGCAGAAAGACTTGGAAAACACAGTCTGATTCACCACCTGCTACCTTATGTTAGTGGTGAATCAATTTAACCTTGATGTACACCTAAGGGTGAACAGAACTAAAACCTTTAAAATTGTAAAATATATTTAAAGTATCCCTGAGGCATTACAGCTGAAATATTTTATCTGAATTTATTCAAGCCCCCAGATCTGTGCTACTCAATATCACAGCACCAGATACCTGTGGTTACTTTATATAAATTAAATACAAGTAAGACCTCATTTCCTTATTGGTTGTACTAGCCACAGTTCAAATGCTCAGTTGATACCTGTGGTCAATGGATACCATATTGGACCATGCATACAGACATTTTCATCATCACACAAAGTTCAACTGGACAGGAATGCCTTAGACCTAACTTGCAGTGTTTCTGAAATGCAAGGGGGAGAGAACCAAGGTAAATGGCATTACAAGAAAGCAGGCAACGCCAGTATGTGAGAATTTTTGTGACACAGCTGGCCTCTCCTCTCAGTCAATGAATGAATGAGGAGAAATTTGAAGGACTCTGCTAGATCACATCATATAGTTATTCAAAGTTCAGAATCTAACTACATAATGCAACTTGCTAGTATCAGCGAGACGTGTTACTGTCTCTGATTGAGGCTAAATTCTTTAACTGGTATATGTGGGTCTGTTTTTTCCTTTTTTCAACAGCCAGGCTGGAAATTTAAGGAAGAAATCATACCAATTCCCTACAAAATCTTTCAGAAGATAGAAACAGATGGAATATTTCGTAATTTATTCTATGAAGCCCACATTACTCTAAAACCAAAACCAGACAAAAACATTATAAGAAAACTACAGATCAATAATGTTCATGAATATAGATGCAAAAACCTTCAACAAAATATTAACAAATTAAATTCAACAATACATAAAAAGAATTATACACCACAACCAACTGGGATTTATGCCAGGTGTGCAAGCCTAGTTCAACATTTAAAAAAAATCAATTAATGTAATTCATCCTATCCCCAAGCTAACAAAGAAAAATTATATGAATATAACTTTAGACATAGAAAAAAGCACTTAACAAAATTCAATACCCATTCATTACCAAAACTCAGTACAGTTAGGAGGAGAACTTTCTCAACTTGATTTAAAAATATCTACAAAAAGGACACATAAGGTAAAAGATTGGTATCCAAAATATACAAAGGACTTCTAAAACTCAATAAGAAGAACACAAACAACCCAATTACAAAATGGGCCAAAGATCTTGACAGGTATCTCACCAAAGGAAACATACAGATGGTAAATAAGCATATGAAACCACATCACATACAAGTTAAAGCAACTGCAACTTACCACTATACCCCTACTATACTAGAG
Source organism: Odocoileus virginianus (assembly GCF_023699985.2). Lineage (NCBI taxonomy): Eukaryota > Metazoa > Chordata > Mammalia > Artiodactyla > Cervidae > Odocoileus > Odocoileus virginianus. The sequence goes on along the minus strand of NC_069688.1, from coordinate 2,813,145 downwards.
AACATGACAGCATCAAATGCCGGTGAGAACATGAAGCAACAGGCAGTCTGATTCACTGCTAGTGGAGATGCAAATGGCACAGCCAAAAATAACTACAAGCACCTTCCTTGAACAATTGGGGAATATGAGTATAGGGCAAAAAGTACTCTGGTAATTTTCTTCAGGGTGATGATGTCATTCAAGTTGCACTGAAGAATATCCTTTCCTAAGATTTATTGTGTTGTGTTGTCTTGAAATCTGCAGCTTTTCAAAGGATCTAGAAAAATGTGCATATATTCATATGCAGATAAAACTAACATCCTCGTATGTTAATAACTGCCAACTCTAGGTATAGGAAATGCAAGCAGCATGCCTTTCTTCAATTTTCCTGGATGACTGAAAAGGTTCATAACAAAATTTTTGTGGCACAGCATCCCAGTGGAATTTACAGAAGCTGACATGTGTCAAAACTCTATGGGAGTTTGTATTTGAAAGCCCTGTTTTCTTTTTTTTAACCTAGTAATGGAAGATTTCCATTCTTCTAACAGTTTTATTTACATGTGTCAAGGAGATCAAGTGAGAGAAATAACTTGATTGTACTTTGTGACTCAACAGCTTTCAGCTTTTCATGGCTCATCATCCAAGGGCAGAAGACAACCTGCACGTTTTCCTAACATGAAATCTTCAACAAACTTCTCCCAGTCCAAAAGGAATAAATTTCACTGCGATCCTGCTTCAATGGCCTCCTTTCTTTCTCTTCTTTCTTCCTCTCTTCCTCTTCCTGTGTGTTGAAATGCACACACCTATTTCAGGTTGCCCGTTAAACACCACACACCTCATTTCTCCTGCATAGGTCCCAACTGGCATTTGATTCAGCTAGCTCACAAGAAAGCCTCCTCATCAACTCCAAAACTTAAATTCATATACAAAAATATTTTAATTGACAATTAGAGTCGCTTCCCTGTGTCAGGACAAGCCAAGGAAAACGAAAAGGACTCAAGTTCCTAGAATTAAGAAACTCCATGATAAATGGAACCTAGCATGATTAGACATAGGAAAGGGAAGACAAGGACATTTGTACAGAGCAACTGGTAAGCAGGCACTTCTCCGAACAGACCCAAGTAGCTTAGGTGGCAGCTAATTTAGTGTAAAACCTAGGTGCTAATGGGATACCCTGAGAATGAAAGGCGCATCCATATGGCACAGAAGATCCTGCACACCTTAGGGACTGGATGCAGGGAGGCAACAAGGAAGAGAAATGTCAAAGAAAGAAGAAAACGCTGAGCTCACCCACTACAAATGAACAATGGGCCCATCCTGACACCAAGAGAGGGATACAAAGCCCTCTGCCCTAGAACTTCAAATATCAGAGATTCCTCAATTAATCATGTAACTTTGTACGTCTTGACACAGGGGTCACAGCAGGAAAAAAGCAGGGATTAGAATGGGCAGATGTAATCTCTCTGAATCTTTTTTGGGGGGGCATGCCACAGGGCACACAGGATCTCAGTTCCCCAAACAGGGATTAAACCTTTCCCCCACAGAGGAAGCACAGAGCCCTAACTGCTGAACCACCAGGGAAGTTCCCTCTCTGAGTCTTTATGCTAATGCTACCTAATATCACTGTGGGAAGAAGGTATGTGAATTTCATCCACCAGTTTTTTAACAGGCCTGGGTGGCAGTCTCTAACCTAGAGCTCCAAGCATGCTCTACAAGCAGCACCATTCACTGGGAAGATATAACAGCTGCAGTGCAAATGGCACAAGCGCTGACATGTATTCACTGACACCTTTATCATTAATTCAACCTCTAGGATGTGGCGGGGCACACAGGAGGGGCTACAGTCCCAGACGTCAGCAAAAGCAAACATGCCCCCTTCCACATGGAGCATGCAGGCTAATGAAATAACCATAGAACAAAGTGAAACATAAGGACAAGTGCTATGAGTGGTATGATATCTGAGCTGAAATCTGAAAGACATACAAGGTAAGAGACCAGTATATCTCAGGAAGAGGCCAGAGTATCCCCCTACAACAAAACACATGCTGCTTTCACAGGGTGCTCTCCAAACATTCCCTCACAAGCAGATAATAAAGATCATATGCACACAGCATGCACATCATAATCTATACACATTTTACAGTATTTCATTCATTAACATTTCAAGTCTCTGTATATCTAGAGGTCAGAGCTCACTGGGTATTGGAGAAACAGACATCTCTATTTCCAAGGGTCTTCTTGATAATGCATTTTCAAATTTCTGGTATTATTTCATTATATCAGCTATTTTTTAAGTTGTAATGTGACTGGAAAAAGGCTATTTGATCTTCATTCAAATTGTAATTATCAAGCATTGTCTAAAATCTGTAGTTTTTCTTGTAGGGATGTTTTATTTTTTTTCAGTTATTTTCCATTTATTTTTATTAGTTGAAGGCTAATTACTTTACAATATTGTTGTTTTAAAGTCACTCATGCATTCTTTTGAGGGCAGTTTAATTAAAAGTAAATATGATATTAACCCACAAATGTACCTATCTGGGTCCTGTAAATGCCAGATTGTCACAATAAATGGATCTGAAAGGACAAGTAAGGACACCACTTCATCCTGCCTTGTTAGGGGGCTCCTTTTCTCTCTGGACACCTGTCATCCTGCAGGTGACCTGTGTATGGGTGAAGCCTCTGAAACCAGGCAGACTAGTCACCATTCAGAAGCCCAGTTTCTTACTTCATACTTAAAAAAGCCATATCAGCAAAATGCTGAGCCTTTTCTCTCTGGAGAGAAAAAGAGCTGAGGTCCAGAGAAGGAGGAAGTGGGAATGTTAACCTTCAAGGAAGGTCTATCCTTTCCAGGAAAGGATGTGCATAAGCAGAGTGACACTGAGAATGGGCGGGTTCACAGGGAAAGCGCCCACCTTGTCAGTGTTTCATCGTGTTTGCCTAGTGAGGAGGAGAGGTGGATCTCCCCCCAGAGGTGAGGGAAAGTGGTGGCCAACTCCAGGAGGGTGGTGGTTTGGAAGATTTTGAACATCTCAAGTTCCAGTAGGAAGGTAGAACAGATTAAGAAGGTTTTGAAGAATTTCTTAGGCAATGTTAAGAACCAAGCTTCGTTTTAGAGATGACGGTTTAAACTGGAAGGGCCGGGGGTGTCTTTCAGCACCCTGGACAGCTCTAGAGCAGCATGAGAGAGCTGCGCACACTCAAGCCAGGATGCTACGGGGTGTAGGTGTCAGGGCTTGTCTCTGCTGACTGCTTTGTTAAAGCAGCTATACTAACTACTGTCACCTGGCATCTGCCCTAAAGACAAAGGGGTGGAGCACATTTTATCCAGAAACCATTCGATCCTGTGAGTCCCTTGAAGAGCAGGAACTCTAATCAGAAGCACAGCTGTTCATATGAATTATTACATTTTGGAAAAATCAGAATAAACTGAAAGTAATTAAATTCTTCTCTGCTCGAAATGATTTCACCTTTTGTTCCACATAAGACTGTGATCACATGATCAGCTTTTCTAGTGACTAATTACAGCTTTGTATTAATCATGAGAGACAGAAGCCTTTAGTCAACAAACCTGAAACCAAGTGTTAAGGATCAAAAGTACTGACCTTATTTATACCCAACCTTACCTAGCCAATAGCCACATCCTCATTGCCACAGAACAACCTGTAAAAAGTTCTAAACTCTTTCCATGTCATTCTTTGCTCAAAAATCATTTAAGGATCCACGATGCCCATAGGATAAGGCACACCATCCTCAGTGTGCCTTACACGACCCCCTAGGATAAAGTCTCCAAAATTTCTCCAGGCTCCTGTCTGGTTCCTTTCCACCACAGACCCCATATTCCACATGGAAATGAATACCTTGGGGAGTCCTAAACTCTTATAGCCATTTTCTTTCTAGCTGCTAAATGACAGTCATCCTTGAAATGGGAATAAAAAGATGAAAAAGTCATTGCTCTGAACTTCCCCGGTGGCTCAGAGGTAAAGGATCCACCAGCCAATCCAGGGGACACAGGTTCGATTCCTGGTCTGGGAAGATTCCACAGGCTGTGGAGCCTGAGCTCTAGAGCCCAAGAGCCGCCAACTACTGAGCCAGAGTCCTCCAACTACTGAAGCCAGCTCGCTCTAAAGCCCATGCTCTGCAACAAGAGAAGCCACTGCAATGAGAAGCCTGCACACCGCAACGAGAGAGTAGCCCCACTCATCACAACTAAAGAAAGCCCACACAGCAATGAAGACCCAGCACAGCCATAAATCAATAACAAATAAATATTTAAAAATGCTAAAAAAGAAAAGTCATTGCTCCAACCAGATTCAGCCTCATGTCTTTTAAAGCAGTTTCCTAAAGACTCTCTGGATACTGAAGGCAGCTACTTGCTGCCAATGGGAATGGTGCACTGGTAATTCACGAGCACACAACCAGGAGCTCAGTCATCATCACAGCAATTAGGAAACAATAGTGAAAACAAACAGGAACAGAATTATTATTGACCAACTGATAGTATTTTGGGTTACTCCTTTTTTACATACCAAAGTCAGAAAGAAAGAGAGAGATCGTGACTTTTTCTATTCAACTGTAATTTTATTGTTTTAATTCAGGCTGAGCATTGTGTAAATGTGCATAAAATTATAAACAGAATGAGCTCTCTCAAACACAAGCTAGCCCTGGGGACGGCAACACTGCAAGGAGTGCCTTAGAACAGATTTGCTATGCACATTACATAAAGATCAGTGTCTCATGTTTTATTTGACTATCAACTCGTCTTGAGCAAAACTTTAAATAGATTCAGTGATTCTATATGAGGATTCTGAAATAATTTTCAAGCCAGACAACAGAAAACAAATATAGCCCTGGTGCCTTCTTTCCAGTGCAGACAGAGTTGAAAATTGCTTGTGGAATATGCTGTGGATGGTATGGTCACGGCCACGTGTGGAGGATGGTATAGACAGCTGAATGAAGAGTGCGGACCTTGAAGGCAAACAGACTCCCAAGTAACATTTTCCTCATCTCATTCATTAACTGTGTGATCTTGGGCCAATTGGTCCTTTTCTGAGCCTCAATTTCTCTCCTCCAAAATGAGAATAATAAGACTGCCTCTCTCACATGGCTTTAAGGGACAAATGAGAAAAGGTCAAGAGGTGAGTGCAGAGACCAGCACCTAATGGAGACTCCATCCCATCTCTTTCTGCTTCTGGAAGTTTCATGTCTATGTTATTCTTGCTCTAAGCGATGCAAACCTGTTGACAATCTGGATAAAGCTCTGAAGATGTCATCCTGAGCATCCCTGACTTGACTGAAGTCTCCATTCAGATGATCTTACACCAGACAGTGTCCCCAACCCCTCGATCTGACTCACTTACCATCTTTTATTTTGCTGCTTACATTTATTACATTTATCTATTGTATTTTGACTCCCTCCACTGGATCTGAGGCTCGGGAGACTGAGCACTTGGTCCGGTTCATTTGCCTTCTCTTCCCATGGTCTCCATCCCAGAGTAAGTGACAAGAAACATTTGTCAACAAGAAATGAATAAAATAATTTACATGCTCACTTTGGGACCAGACCTGGTACCACCTTGTGCTGTTACCAAACTGTGTAATATTTGCTCTCTTTACTTCCAAATTAACCAAAAATAAATCCAAAAATATCTTTTGAATGCCACAACTTATGTTTCCTAAGGATAACAGGGAGCCAGAAATAACTGGGTAATTCAGTTCAGTATCTGCTCTGTCGGGCTCCAAAGTTCCTGGAAGATGCTGTGTTGTTTCTTGTAAGCTCGCCTTTCTCTCCGGATCCCATGTGAAGCTGGTTTCTACACCATCCATACTCCTGTCCTCGTCTTTTCCCTTTCTACAGGAAAGAATCCAAAATGCTCTAACTGGGGAGTCACATCAAATCTCATGAATGTAACTACAATCTTAATGCCAATAACACTTGTATTTCTATCACCAACCGAGATCTCTCCAAACATCCACACACTCCATGGATATCTCATAACAAGACACCAGATTGTAGTTCTGAAAGCTTGTCTTGGTCCTTCACTTTTCTATGTTTGCAAGTAGCATCACTGTTCATCCTGTCACCCAAACTAAAACCCTAGAGTAATCCAAGATCCAACACACTTCCATAACACAAAAAGCCAATCCATCACCAATATCTGTAGATGTGAAATCTGCAGTAGTTCTGCGTGCACCATCTCCACTGACCCAGCCTTAGTTCAGACCCCATCATTTTTTACCAGGAAAATAAAACCCTGAAAATGCAAAATGATGATGAGGATATGAAGCAATAGGAACTATCATTTGATGCTGGTGGGAATGCAAAATAGAACAGTCACTTCAGAAGACTGGCAGTATTTTATGAAACAAAACATACTCTTAGCATATGATTCAGTAAACCTGCTTCTCGCTACTTACCCAGTGAGTTGAAAACTTAACGCCCACACAAAAACCTACACACTGATGTTTACAGCAGTTTTATTCATAATTACCAAAACCATAATCAACCAGGGTGCCCTTCAGTAGGTGAATAAATACAGAAAGCATGGTACATCCAGACAATGGAATAGTATTCAGCACTAACACAGAACTATCAAGTCACCAAAGACATGGAGAAAGCTTAAACGTATATGAGCAGGTGAAAGAAGCCAATCTGAGAAGGCCACATACTATGTGATTCCAACTCTATGACATCGTGGAAAAAATCAAAACTAGAGACAGTAAACCAGTCAGTTGCCAGGAGTTAGTGAAAGAGACGGATGAACAGGCCAAAAGTGGAGAATCCTTAGGGCAGTGGAACTACTCTGCATGGCTGTAAAATGGTATTTTGTCATGTCACAATGAATTTGATACACGTCACTACAAATTTTTCCAAATGCACAACATCAAGAGCGAGCCCTGATGTAAAATGTGGACTCACAGTGGTAAGGATGTGTCGACGTAGGTTTACCAGCTGTAACTGACACTCCACTGTAGTACAGGATGGAGATGGTGGGGGAAGCTGTGTACGTGTGGGGGCAGGGAATACAGGGGAACTCAATTTTTCCACGAACTTAAAACTGCTCTAAAAATAAAGTCCATTAAAAATAAACAAACAAGGCTTCCCTTGTGGCTCAGTGGGAAAGAATTTGCAGGCCGATATTTGGGACACAGGGTCAATCTCTGATCCCACGTGCAGCAGATCAACTAAGCCCATGCATCGTAACTACTGAGCCCACGCTCTAGAGTCTGGGAGCCACACCCACTGAGGCCCGGGTGCCCAGAGCCCACGCTCCACAAGAGAAGCCACCACAATGAGAAGCCCCAGCACCGCAGCTGGGGAGCAGCCCCCGACGGCCGCAACCAGAGAAAGCCCGCACGGCAAGGAGCATCCAGCACAGCCAAAGATAAACCAGTACATAAGCAACAAACAACCAGCCTCCCAGGTAGTTATGCGGGCTCATCGTGGTCCTACCTCATCAATCCCCACAGAGTCCAGAAGTCATTTCTAAACAGAAAATCTGATCAAGGTATCCACTACCAAAAAACCCTTCCAGGGGCTTTTCAACAGCTCACAAATTAAAGAGCAACAGGTTAGCAAATCTTTCCCTTCCTGTGTTAGGAATCTGACCACTGGATAAGCTTTCTAAGTCTGTTTCCCTGGAAACAGATAATGATGTGAACTATATCACTAAACAATATCACTTATTGTAAAATGATTCCTGCTGGGAGACTGAATCTGGACTGGGAGAAGTATGGGTATCGGATGGGGGTGCCTTGTTTTGGAATTATTCTCTCAACTTCGAGACTCCCGTGCTAAGCGGGTGTTTTCAGGCATCCTAGAAGCTCTCCATATGGAGTTTTTACAAGAGATAAATGGCTCCTGACTGGCAGGAGGCTCTTAAGCCAGGGTGAAACCCCCATCATTAATGTGGGCTGTTCCTCTTTCCTCCAAGCTGTCTTGCGTGTGCTTATTTCTTTGTCACCGACCCATGTTCTTCCTCCAATCCCTCCCATCGTCACATCTTCTGGGAACTCCTACCCAGACCTTTGCCCACTTGGGGCAAAGCGCTCCTTCATGTGGCTTGCACATCACTGAAGACTTCCTCACTCTATCCTATTATCCTCTGTTTTTCTCCCTGTTTCTTCACTTGACCCCTACTTGATGGTCATGGTTGACAGCTGCCAAAGCCATCTCTGTAATCCTAAGCTGATGATGTCACTCCTAACGGCAGGCGCTTCTTGTTTGTCATCCAAAAATCTTCCCTTTCTCTCTAAATGGAATCTTGGTGCTATCTGTCTCAGTCACATACCACCGTAAGCATTCTACAGACACCCTTTTAGTCAGTAGGGGGTCACAAGACCTTGTGCAGACCAAGCAAATGTTAGTGGAAGCCTGTTGGACGGGATTATGAGAAAGCAATTGTTCTCTTTAACAAAAGAGAGAAACCTGGTAACAAGAGTCTTTCCTTCTTCACCCTTCCTGCTTCCTGTACATCTGAAATACGGACTCCATGCCTGATGGTAGAGAAAAGACTGCACCACCATGAATCTGAAAAAGAAAGTCGCATGCTAAAGACGGCAGAGCAGGAAATTGGGCAGAACATCAAGCTGTGTCCTTGATGTCTTCCTGCAACCAGTGGCAGAAGCCAGACCTGTCATTACATAAAACTCCATGTGGATAACCTACTGTCATCAGGTGTCTATTGTCACAGCTAACCCCAGTTTTTGCTGACATACAACTATATATAATTCATTCTCCAACAGGGTAAAATCCTAACCCACTGCCATGACACCTCTTTTCATCTCAGAGCCTACATACCTTATCATTCTCATCTCCTACCACCTCCTCATCACCACATGCTGAGTCCCAATCATTCTAATGGGTCCATTAGCAAGTACCCTGAAAACCCCATCTTTCCACAGGACCTTGTCTTTGCACAGGTTCTTCTGACATAGAATATTGTTCCCCGCTAGTTGGAGACATGCAACTAGTCTACAAGGCTGGGTCACCTCCTCTACAGTCTTCCTTGATAGCTCCTTCCTCCTTTGAATTCCAGAGAGCAACCCATGGCTGATTTTGTTACAGCAATTAGTAAATTACTTTCAAATTATTACTTATCTGCCTCCTCCCCCATAACTTGAAACCCAGAGAGCAGTGATCTCACCTTATCAGGCATTCAACACATGTTTAAGGTTGCCTCTAAATCTACTGCTTCCATCTACTGAAGCTGTGACCTTCAGCTCCTCCAAATTATTGAAATAATTTATAGAGATAACCCTAGGGCCACCACAATATTCTGTATTCTAACAAGTGTCCCACCCTTGGGTGTGTGCAGAATAAAATCCTAATGGATCCCTGGAAGACAGCACCTTGCAGATTAAAAACAATAATGTATGAAAAAAAGTGCTTTTTTTCATTTATTTTTATTAGTTGGAGGCTAATTACTTTACAATATTGTAGTGGTTTTTGCCATACATTGACATGAATCAGCCATGGATTACCACAATGCCTGCTAAATAAGGTCAATAAATATTAGCTACTGGGATGAAAATGGTTGTGTCCTTGAATCCTCAGCCCTGGACTTGACCAAAGATAAGTACCCAGTAATATTTTCTAGATGTAGAAATCAAATGAAATCCAGGTTTATTCTTGGCTCTAAATTATAAAGCATTCTGAAGTCCCAGCCTAAAATAATACAGAAATCATAATGGTATCCCTGGATACCTAATTTTCCCACCAAAATATCCCCTGACATTTCTCCCCTGGAGCTTACCCCATTAGGCAGACTCAGTGCCTGCTTAAGACAGTCTGTTTCCAAGCACAGTGAGACCCTGGGGCAGGAGCTTTCTGAGAAGGACTTGGTGGAATCCATTGTGCCGGCAGGACTGGGCTAATAATAAACAAGGCTGAACAATGCAGCTGGTAGTTGGAACTGGATGTCCTTGGGCCTTTGGGAGTTTGGCTCTGGATATTCCATTCTTGAGAATGTAATCTTCCTGTGCAACTTCCATGGGGGCTCTCCAGACAAGTGAGGGCTGACAAGAACGGAGTGGCCGTTCACAAACAGAGGTCAGCTCAGGGCGTCTAGGCTGCATGAGCAGCTCTCAGCCTGTACTGGTGGCGCAGAGGAAACCTCAGAACCTCAGTAATTCTGATACATCTTGTTCCAAAATATTGCACATTGACATGCTGGGATCACTCTATTTCTGTGGGTCATTGCACTGGGTCATACAATAAAATCCTAATTGAATGACTCAGTGACATAAGCATTTAAAGTACACCTATGGTATGAAAGCATTTCATGAAAAGATTGGCACAATAAAGGACAGAAATGGTATGGATCTAACAGAAGCAGAAGACATTAAGAAGAAGTGGCAAGAATACACAGAAGAACTATACAAAAAAGATCTTAATGACCCAGATAACCACAATGGTGTGATCACTCACCTAGAGCCAGATATCCTGAAGTCCAAAGTCAGGTGCGCCTTAGGAAGCATCACTATGAACAAAGCTAGTGGAGGTGATGGAATTCCAGCTGAGCTAATTCAATTCCTAAAAGATGATGCCGTTAAAGTGCCACACTCAATATGCCAGCAAATTTGGAAAAAATCTGGATGAAGCACAAGCTGGAATCAAGATTGTCAGGAGAAATATCAATAACCTCAGATATGCAGATGACACAACCCTTATGGCAGAAAGTGAAGAGGAACTGAAGAGCCTCTTGATGAAAGTGAAGAAGAGAGTGAAAAAGCTGACTTAAAGTTCAACATTCAGAAAACTAAGATCATGGCATCTGGCCCCATCACTTCATGGCAAATAGATGGAGGAACAATGGAAACGGTGACAAACTTTATTTTCTTGAGCTCCAAAAATCACTGCAGATGGTGACCGCAGCCATGAAATTAAAAGACACTTGCTCCTTGGAAGAAAAGCTATGACAGACCTAGACAGCATATTAAAAGGCAGAGACATTACTCTGCCAACAAAGGTCCATCTAGTCAAAGTTATGGTTTTTCTGGCAGTGATGTATGGATGTGAGAGTTGGACTATAAAGAAAGCTGAGTACCAAAGAACTTATGCTTTTGAACTGTGGTGTTGGAGAAGACTCTTGAGAGTCTCTTGGACTGCAAGGAGATCAGACCTGTCAATCCTAAAGGAAATCAGTCCTGAATATTCATTGGAAGGACTGATGCTGAAGCTGAAGCTCCAATACTTTGGCCACCTGATACGAATAAGTGACTCACTGGAAAAGACCCTGGTGCTGGAAAAGACTGAAGGCAGGAGGAGAAGGGGATGATAGAGGATGAGATAATTGGATGGCATCACCAACTTGATGGATATGAGTTTGAGCAAGCTCTGGGTGTTGGTGATGGACAGGGAGGCCTGGCGTGCTGCAGTCCATGGGGTCACAAAGAGTTGGACACGACTGAGTGACTGAACTGAACTGGATAGTATGAAACCATTGGGAAGAAAGATAGACTATGAAATAGATTCAGTTTTCACACTGCTCACAGTCTAATATGACAGAAAAATACATGTAGCAAATGCCTCTATTAAAAGGATAAATACAGTATATATGAAAGAAATAAGTGGGGGGGAGAGAGCATCAGAAAAGGAACAAATTCAAAAGAAATTTGAAATTATTCCTTAGTGGAAGAAAGCCCAACAGAAATAACAACAGGAGTTACCTCCTCATCCCTTCTTATTTTAGAAATAGGGAAACAGTAGCCACTATGGAGAACAGCATGGAGGTTCCTTACAAAACTAAAAATAAAGTTACCACATGGCCCAGTGACCCCACTCCTGGACATATATCCAGAGAAAAACGAGGAACTAAAACAAAATACACGCACCCCAATCTTCATAGCAACACTATGTACAATAGCCAAGACATGGAAGCAACCTAAATGTCCATCAATAGATGAATGGACAAAGAAGATGTGACGTGTGTGTGTGTGTGTGTGTGTGTGTGTGTGTGTGTGTGTGTGTGTGAAACCTATATAAATGGAATATTACTGATTCAGCCATAAAAAAGAATGAAATACCATCTGCAGCAATTGGATGAACCTAGAGATTATCATACTAAAGTGAAGTCAGACAGAAGACAAATATCCTATGATATTACTTATATGTAGAATCTAAAAAATGATACAAACTAACTTGTTTACAAAATAGAAATAAACTTACAGATGCAGAAAAGAAACTTATGGTTACCAAAGGGGAAAGGGTGGGAGAGAGAGAAATTAGGCTTTTGGGATTAATGGATATATACGGTATATAAAGTAGATAAACAACAAGGACTGTATATAAAGTAAACAACAAGCACCTACTATATAGCACAGGGAAATTTACTCAATGTCTTGTAATCACCATAAATAAAAGGAATCTGAAAAACAATATGCATACATATATTTAACTTAAAAACTTTGTTGTATATCTGAAACTAATGCAACATTGTAAATCATCCATACTCCAATAAAAAGTTGCTTATTTTGAAAAAAAGTGAGCCTTAGAGAAGCAAGTGAACTGGTTTCCATTCACATCATTCTGTGAGCACTCTGCCTGCATCTGTTTTATAACTCAGCCTCAAGAAAGGGCTTGGGAATCAGAGAGCCCTAAGTTGGAATTTGTATTCTAAGTGTGATCACTTGTGCAATTTTTGGCAAGTTACCCCATCTCTCTAAGCTTCAGAATCTTCATTTGTGAAAATGGTCTAGAAATAATCCTTTCAGCTCAAAAATCTGTTTTGATGATTCCACGAGAAAATCCACGTCAAGTGGCTGGTTCAGAGAAAGTGCTCACATACGTGTTGAAGGTACATATGCTAGTACATGAAAGAATGAAAGTTTAAATGCACTGTCTGGAAGAAGAAATAAAACAAGTTACTACTGCCTGGTGTGTCTGGCTTCCCCTTCTCTCCCACTGCAAAAAATGTAAGTGCCGAGAGAGAGAGAGAGAGAGAGACTAAGTCTGTCTTCTTCTCAACAAGGTTCCAGAATGTAGCATGAGGCTTGGCCCAAAGTATGTGCTTGAGTAAACTTCTTTTACTAATAAAATAGCTCTTCCTTCTCAATTCTTTTGCTCTGTGTCAGGCATTTTTATAAGCTCTATGCCTGAAGTGGGCATATTGTCCAGGCCACCTATGAGGAAAGTGGCCTTGCTACCCTTCTATTTGACAGATAAAGCAATAGATTCTGTCCCAAGAAAGAGACAAAGGACGACTTAAATCAATGTTTGATGTGCAGACAGTAACATTTATTGAGTCTTGCAATATGCCAGATACCATTCTAAACATTTTACTTTTATTAATATGTGACCTTTAATCCTCACAAAAACCTGAAAGCAGCACTATTTTTATTAATTATTCATTCATTTGGCAGCACTGGGTCTTAGCTGCAGTATGCAGGATCTTCCATCTTCCTTGCAGCTTGTGGGATCCTGACTTGCAGCACGTGAACTCTTGGTTGCAGCATGTGGGATCTAATTCCCTGACCAGGGATGGAACCCTGGCCGACTGCATTGGGAGTGCAGAGTCTTAGCCACTAGACTACCAGGGAAGCCCCAAGTGATACTATTTTTTAATCCCAATTTTATAAATGCATAAATATAATGACCATTAGTCCATCCTAAAGGAGATCAGTCCTGGGTATTCATTGGAAGGACTGATGCTGAAGCTGAAACTCGAGTACTTTGGCCACCTCATGCCAAGAGTTGACTCATTGGAAAAGACCCTGATGCTGGGAGGGATTGGGGGCAGGAGGAGAAGGGGACGACAGAGGATGAGATGGCTGGATGGCATCATCGACTCGATGGGCATGAGTTTGAGTAAACTCTGGGAGTTTGTGATGGACAGGGAGGTCTGGCATGCTGCGATTCCTGGGGTCCCAAAGAGTCGGACACGACTGAGCGACTGAACTGAACTGAACTGAAATATAATGACAGCAGGATGAGTAATCTGCCCATGGGCACACAGGTCACCAGAAGCAAAGCCAGGCTTTGAGCAGAGCCTCACTGTCACACTCAGCATCCTTGAAGGGTTTAATTCTGTGGTCAAACTACATCCAGCTCCTGTGGGAGGCCAGAGAAGATGATGGAGTCAGCCTTCAGTAGAGTGCTTATGCTCAGTCAGGTCTGACTCTTGGACCCCATGGACCGCAGCCCACCAGGCTCCTCTGTCCATGGGATTCTCCAGGCAAGAACGCTGCAGTGGGTTACCATGCCCTTGTCTGGGGATCTTCCCAATCCAGGGATCAAACCCACACCTCCTGCATTGGCAAGCAGATTCTTTACCACTGAGCCACCTGTGAAGCCCCTCAGAAGGGTGGAGAAAGGTTTTCCAAGAGATGATGACTGAGGTGACTCTGAATCAATGAAGAAGTTGCCCAGATGAAAATGTGTCAGGGTAAGACGTGGGGTATGTGTTCAGATGTTTATATGTGTGTGCACATGTGTGTCTGTGTGTATTCACTCTCCATCTCTCTGGCAACCACAATCAGGACCCCAAGATTTTCTGCGAAGGAAACCTCAAGCACAGTGCACACTTCATTCCTACCATGACTCACAGTATATGTCCCTGGGTGCCAACCCAGCCTCAGTTTTAACTTAAAATGAGATGTATCTTAAACCACATACTGATCTAAAGTGTAGATATATATATTAACACCCCAGAAGTTTAGACACATACATTAATCACTGAATTTTGAATGAAAATTTCCAGGAGGACATGCAATTAAACCATTCATACAAAGAGGGCAAGACAGATCTGCTGTTTCAGTAAGTATATTTTTTTTCACTTTGGATGGAGATAGTCAACAAAGTATAAAGTGAAAAGGCAAACACTTAAAATTCAAACTGCTTACCTACACAATTAAAGAAGACACAGACTTCTCTAGATTTCTTTTTTCTTCCTTTTTTTAAAGGCCCCTAATTCCGTAAGTGTCTTTTCAAGTAAACATGCTGTACGCCTTTCATGCATAATCCAGAATGAAAAGATGCTGGGAGCAGACCTGTATGAAAGGTCATCAAATAAATCCTCTTCTCATCTCCTTCATATTCCAAGTCAAACAGAAGCTCAATTCCATTTCCCAAGTTTAAACAACTGCATGGTTAAAAGCCAAATATTTTGACTGAGTAGTTTTTGGCTTTTACTTTTGGTCTTTTGTTTTGCTTTGCTTTTATGATCTATAGCTTAATTTTAAATGCCCTTCACAAGGGACACCTATGGGGTGGCTGAAAAAGAATAAGCCTTGGGATCAGACCAATTTCAGGGACAATTCAGGCCTCCTCTCTAGCTATCTGTGGGACTCAGCAAGTGACATCCCCCTCTCTGTACCTGGGTATCCCTGGCTTTAAAGACCACTAGTAACACCTCCTGCATGAAGATTAAATAAAACTATCACCAGGGAAATGTTTACGACAGTCACCAGCACAGAGAAGGTATTCAGAAACGCTTTCCTGTCCCTCTCATCTGTACTACATAGAACTCAATATCTGCCTGTCACTTTAAAAGGACTGATGATTTTTTTTTTTTTTTTTGTCTCCAATACATGCATGTTTTTAGAAAGAAGGAGGAAAAGAGAAAGCCAGGAAATCTCATTCTGATATTCAAAAGCAATTATATTAATATTCATTTTATTCTCCCAAAGGTTCACAGCAGTCAGCATGCTAAAAAAAAATCATGCTTGATGAATTCTACCTTGGGCACAAGATTCCAAAGATAATCTTATATTTAAACATTTCCTCTAAGCAAACTGAAAAAGGCCATTTATTCTTCGGTGCATTTTATATTCTGATTTAAAATCAATAAGATTTCACAAAAACCACCGTTCAGTCATCCACTCTTCCCCTGTAGTAATACCTCTGCCATGAGGATGTGTGCCCAGAAATTAATTTTCAAGATGACTTATACCAAATGCTTTAAATATCAAATACTTTTATATTTAATTTTAGCAATTTTCGATGTAACTCATTTTAGAAATTATACTCCCATGCCTTCTTTCAGCAGAGTTTACAGACTGTAATTTAGTTCTTCCTTGATGACTCACTGTCACACTTCGGAACATAACTTATTGCTTTGTGCTATTATGCCTTGATGCACTCAAAGACCCCTCAAGCCTGAACATCTCCAAGTTCCTTCACTTAGGATCCAAAGGCTCCACTTACAGGATTTCCCTTCGCCCACCCCATAGAGAGGCTCCATTCAAAAAAGAGTCTCACTCAGGTTCTTCAGCTTTCACAGCAGGATGCCAACCTCACCATTCTCTGTGTGTGCTTATTCGCTCAGTCGTGTCCAACTCTTTGTGACCCCATGAACTGTAGCCCGCCAGGTTTCTCTATCCATGGGACTCCCCAGGCAAGAATACTATGGGTTGCCATATCCTCCTCCAAGGGATCTTTCCAGCCCAGGCACTAAACCTGAGTCTCCTGTGTCTCCTGCATTGCAGGTGGATTCTTTACCCACTGAGTCATTGGGTAAGCCCTCACCATCCTCTGAGATGGCATTAAAGTTCACAAATGAGCCTTTACTTACAATAAACACTGATTAATCACCTATTGCATGTCAAGTACTACAATAGTGTTGAGTTTGCTTTACTTTTTCATTCAATTTTCATTAACATCTTCTTATGGGTTGCCTGTTTTTGTTGTTTCAGACTTAAAGAAACTAAGATCAATACAGGTAATGTAACACAATATCCTCAAGATAAGTTGAGGTTATGGCAGGGTTATCACTGCTGGAGAGCACTGCTGGAATTATATGCCATAGACCCATAAGGAGGGGATTCACAGAAAAGAGAGATAATGGATGGACCTAGAGATTATCATGGGGCTTCCCAGGTGGAGCCAGTGGTAAAGAACCCGCCTGCCAATGCAGGAGACAAAAGAGATGCTGATTTGCCCTGGGTCGGGCTTCCCTGGTGCCTCAGACACTGAAGAATCTGCCGGCAATGTGGGAGACCCTGGTTCAATTCCTGGGTTGGGAAGATCCCCTGGAGAAGGGAATGGCAACCCACTCCAGTATTCTAGCCTGGAGAATCCCAAGGACAGAGGAGCCTGGTGGGCTACAATCCATGGGGTTGCAGAGTCGGACATGACTGAAATGACTTAGCACGCACAGAGATTATCATACTAAGCAAAGTAAGAGAAACACAAATACTGTGTTGTATCACTTATATTGGAATCTGAAATATGACACAAATGAACTTATCTACAAAACAGAAAGAGACTCACAGACACAGAGAAGAGACTTGTTGCCGGGGCTGTGCAGGAGAGGGATGAATTGGGAGTTTCGGATTAACAGATGTAAACTATTATATATAGAATGCATAAACAACAATGTCTTACTGTAGAGCACAGAGAACTATTGATATATTGAATATATAAGTGTAAAATACAGCAAGCAAGCTCAGAGAGGAAGCTAGGTTCAATAGATTATTTGGTGTGTCTATAACAAGTATGAGGCATAATGAGAAGCAAATTTATCCAAGAAGAAATTTATCCAGAAGAAAATTTATCCAAGCTGAGAAGCCAAAAGCCGAGGTACTATAGGGGCATTTAGCTGAACTAGGAAGGCATCCAACATAATGGCAGGTGATGAAGAAAACAAGACCCAGGGACCAGAATGAATGGAGACTAGACAGCAATGTGTGAGCAAAAGACCCATCTATGACTGGTCAGTCCAGTAGACACCAGCATAGCTGGCAGCCTACTGCAATTTTCCCTGACCAGCAATGCTCTTAAGACAAGAGTAAGGGGGGAGATTCCCCTGGTAGTCCAGTGGTTAAGACTTGCACTTCCACTGCAGGGAGCATGGGTTTGATCCCTGGTTGGGGAACTAAGATCTGGTATGCTGTGTGGCATAGCAAAAAATAAATTTAAAAAAATTATACTGATTCAAAAATATCCATGATGAACTATATTGTTAATGTTTTTAAAAAATATATGAGCAGGAGAAGGTGTGGCTAAATGGGGAAAAGAACTCACAGCAGGAATCTTGGGTTCCAAGCATTACAAAGTTTAAGGAGATCCTGTTAGTCTTGTTTTCACAACTGCCTTATGGGAACAGATACTCTAAGAGGATCACAGGGTTATACGACTGAACATTGTGAGCTCCCGAAGAAGCAGCTATGGGAAGGTTTGTTTGTCTTAAAGGAGGACTTGGGGGGAGCTCTAATGGGAAGAAGTGGAAACACCAGTTAGAATGTAGTGGACCTACTGGTGCTTCACCCTGCTCCCCTCCCCCAGGCTCGTGTGTGCCCATCACTGAGTGACTGTGTTGGCTGATAACAATCCATTATTGCTCCGTCCTCCGAAGGACTTTCCTGAGCTGACAGGAGCTGCTTGCCCCAGAAATACTTGGGTAGACAGATCCAGAGTTGGATCCAGGAAAATGGTCTTGCTTGCTTCACGATGGAAAGCTGATCTTGCTGAGCTTAGGTGAGGCACCCACGCCTTCTTCCCTGTCTATTTCTGCTCTGCTCACTCCCTCTGGGGTTTCCACTGAGAGCAGCCTCTCAACCGATCACCTGTACAAGATCCATCTTGGGATGTGACGGATGAGCCTGTGTCACAGAACCTGAGACAGGAAGCAAGGGGGACCACTCCACGGAGGCCACGTAACTGCCCAGGGTCACTTGGCTGACAAATGTCAGAACTAGGATAGCCATCCAACCAGGTTGGTCTGGGACTGAGGGTGGTCCCAGGATGCCAGACGCTTAGTTTGCAAACTTGAACAGTCCCAAGGAAGAAAAAAGAGAGAAGTTGGTCCCTGTAGTCAGACTGGGATTCAGTCTCAGGTCTAGGGAATTCCCTGAAAGTCCAGGGATTAGGATTCCAGGTCTTCGCTGCTGAGAGTCGGGGTTCTATCCCTGGTTGGGGAACTAAAATCCCATAATCCATGAGGTGGAGCCAAAACAAACCAATCCAAGGTGATCACATTCTAAACAGCCCCCAGCTCTAGAAAGTGTCTTTCATTTACATGCATGCTGGCTCATCTACAACCTAGGCACCTACTCACTCTGGCATCAGCAGAGAACACACCACCCCATGATGCCCACAAAGGGATGTCTGTAGGCTCTGAAACTGTCCCGTCCCTCTCCTAGAACACACATTCTTATTTGGGGTCCATGGAAGGGCTTCGGGGAATCCATAACCCTTCTGATAAGGTTGTTCATTCATTCATTCTTTCTTTCTTTCATTTCTTTTTTCTGGAGAATGACTGCAGATTTCATCAGATGCTCAAAGTGGTCCTCGACTTAATTAAGGCTAAGAACCACTGTCCAGGAACACATTGCTTTTATCTCCAGATTAAGTTGAACAGTGGGGTGCTGCACTTCTGTCTCATACTTGCTGGCCTCAAGCAGAGCTGTTTCCCACTTCAATGGCCAAACACCCACCTCTGCATTTACTAGAGCATAGTGGGTGGGAGTCATCTACCTTCTTCCCCAGCTTGTCTTCATCTCAGTACCAGGAGAATTTTTTTCCTTTTCTTTTTTTTTTTAAATTTAAATAGAAACTTGAAACATATTTGTCAGGGCTGGCTGAGGAGACAGGAAGGGGAGGTTGTTCCCTGCAGGCAGCAGGGGCATCAGGGACCAGGAAGTGTTTCAGTGTCCCCACCTGATGATCAGGAGCTCAGAACAGCACTTAAACAGGACTGTGGGTATTTGTTTTAATTGGAAGAGTGTTATTCTATTACTGGAGATTCCTGGTACTAATTCCTCTGTATGCACTTTAATGAATATGGGCTCTATGCTCGCTGAGTGCCAGGAAATCTCTCCTAGGAACTTGGTGCAGCTATAAACATGACAAACTCCCTGCACCGCAGAGCTTACCATCTTGCAATGCAGAGAACCAATTTTTTAAAAAGCAAATACATATGTAATAATATTAAAACAGCTACATGGTGATGAGTGATATAGAGAAAAATGAGGCAAGCTCTGAGGGGCTATTTGACTAGGGTTGTCCAGGGAGACCTGTAGAAAGAAAAGACTGGGTGAGAGGAAAGAGCCCTGGAAACATCAGGGGTGACTTTCCTAGCCAGCAGTGTGGAGACAGAGTAAAAAGCCCTTAAGAGAAGAGGAAATTCTAGAGTGTGTTTTGTTTTGCTTTGCTCTTTTAGAATGGATTGAACGGGCAGTGTTATTGACCTTGTGAGTCTAAAAGAACACTTTTATTTCCTCATTCTATATACTTCCCTAGGGTGATCACTGCTATTCACATGCTCTCAACTAACATCTATGTGCTGATGATCTTCTAAGTTCACATTCAAGTCAAGAACTCCTTTCCGAGCTTGACTGATACCTCTAATTGCCTAAAACATACATGGATTTCTGCAGAGATCTAAAAATCTACTTATCCAAAATAGAAATCATCATTTCCCCCTCAAAATTTCTTCCTTCCCCTGTGTCCCCAGGCCAGTGAACAACATCAAGGCCAATCCATTAGAAAACTAGGGGTCATCCTTGACAATTCTGCACTTTCAGATACTCTTTATTGAGTCATCCATACTTCCCAATGTTTGACTGCCTTAATATGTCTCAAGTGTTCCCCTTTCTTCATCGCTGTGACCTTAACTGTGGTCAGGACCATCACTACCTGCTGCAACAGCCTCCAATCACGTCTCTACCCTTCTTGACTTTCTCCCCTCCCATGTACTCTCCCCACCGCAGCCAGAATCCAAAACACATATCTACATCTGTCATTTCCCACTTAAAAATCCTCTCACTGCTGAATAAATCTGGAGGCATCACATCTGCTGGTTTCAAATTACATCACAAAGCCACCATAATTAAAACAGTATGGTCATGGTATTAAAACAGACACACAGAACGGACAGAAATAAATTTACACATATACAGTGACTAATCTTTGACAAGGGTGTCCCAAATACACAATGAGGAAAGGATAACCTCTTCGAAAAATGGTGTTAGGAAAACTGGATACTCACATGCAAATGAATAAAACCAAATCCTTATCTTACACCTTGCACAAAAATCAACTCAAAGTGGAGAACATAAGATTTGAAGCCAAAAACCTCCTGGAAAACTACATAGCGGGGAAAGTTATTAATGCAAGTCTTGGCAATGGCTTTTTAGATACAGCACCAAAAGCACAGGCAACAAAAGTGAAAATTAAATAAGTGAGATCACATCAAACTAAAAAACTCCGCATAGCAAAGGAAATAATCGACAGAGTAAAAAGGCAACTTACAAAATAGAAAATTTTGGAAGCTACATATCTGTTAAAGGGTTAATATCCAAAATATCTAAGGAACTCAGACAACTTAATAGCAAAAAAAAAAAAAAGATAAGTATTGGCAAGGATGTAGAGAAAAGGGAACTCTGGTGCACTGTTGGTGGGAAGATAAATCAGTACAGCCATTATGGAAAACAGCATGAAAGTTTCTTTAAAAAAATTTAAAATAGAACTACCATATGACTCAGCAATCCCATTTCTGGGTATATGTCCAAAAGAATTGAAATCAGGATCTCAAAGAGATATCTGCAATCCCACATTCACTGCAGCATTCTTCACAACAGCTGAGATACAGAAGCAGCAATGCACATGTGTGGATGAATGAATGAAGAAAATGTGGATACAGACAATGGACTATTACTCAGTCTTTAAAATAATTAAGGAAACCCTGTCATTTGTAACAATATGGAAGGAGGATATAATGCTAAGTAATATAAGCCAGACACAAAAATTCAAATGTTGCAGAATCTCACTGAAAGGTGAAATCAAAGACAGTCAAACTCACAGAAGCAACGAGTAGAATGGTGGTTACCAGCAGCTGGGGGAGGGGAACATGGGAACACATTGGTCAGAGGTGCATGCACGCTAAGACGTCTTAGTCATGTCCAACTCTTTGTCACCCCATGGACTGCAGCCCACCAGGCTCCTCTGTCAATGGGATTCTCCAGGCAAGAATACTGGAGTGGGCTGCCATTTCCTACTCCAGGGAATATTCCTGTCTCAGGGATCGAACCTGAGTCTCCTGAATTGCAGGTGGGTTCTTGACCACTAGGGCCACCTGGGAAGCCCTGGGCCAAAGGTACAAAGTTTAAGTTCTGCAAGATGAGTAAGCTCTGGAGAGCTAATTCAGAGAATGGTGACTATAGTTAACAGTACTATATCGTATACTTGAAATTTGCTGAGATGGTAGATAATAAGTGTTCTCATCACATCTGATTTTAGTCTTCCAAAGATCTCTCTAGCTGCCCTCTGCAGGGTATAGTGAAGGAGCATATATGGAGCAGTGATGCCCATGTAGATGCTCTTGTGTTAGTTCAGGTGACAGATGAAGGCGCTGAGAGCGGTAAAGATGTAAAGAAACCTCTGAGTGTCACCCATGATCCCTCCCTCCTCTTGACCTACATTCATGGTCAAAAGGCCTTACGGTGTTCCTCTGATATTTTTCTGACAAAGGATGTAGTTTGTTCATTCAACTGATCCCTCTCCATCTCTCCCTCATTAGGATTCCTGCTCTCACTATCCCCTATCCATCACTTCTCTTCATCTTAATTCCCATTCTTGAACTCAAGACTTTTTTTTTTATTTTTAGGCACCCAGTGGCATGTGGAATCCCAGTTCCCTGACTAGGGGTCAATCCTATATTGGAAATAGGAAGTCCTATCCACTGGACCATGAGGGAAGTCCTAAATTCAAGACTCTAATCTGAAAAGTCTCCAGAGAGACCATCATATTTCTGGCTTGAACCATCTTCTCAACTTCTAACTTTATTCTAAAGCTAGGGAGAGGTGTCTGTCCATGTCTAAACCTCTCCATGTTCCCCAAGACCTTCAGGTTAGAGGACAAGCTCCTTAGTTGGCCTCAAAAGACTCTCCAAGACCTGCCCCTCTTCTGTCCCCAGCCTCAACAGACACCGCTTTACTTGTGTTCCAGCCCTGCCCATTCATATCACTTCTTCGCTACCTCCAGCCTCCACAGCTTTACATGTAACCTCCTACTGAGGGCCCCTCCCTCCACTTGGAAATTTCTGCAGATTTCTTTTAGGCTCTCTCTCTTTTCTGAGGTCTTCCCAGGTGGCACAAGTGGTAAAGAAACCACCTGTCAATACAGGAGACAAAAAAGATGAGGATTGGATCCCTGGGTTGGGAAGATCCCCTGGAGGAGGGCATGGCAACCCACTCCAGTATTCCTGCCTGGAGAATCCCATGGAGAGAGGAGCCTGGCGGGCTACAGTCCATGGGGTCACAAAGAGTCCAACATGACTGAAGTGGCTTCACACAACGCACTCTTCTGTGAAGACCTTCCTGACAGTCCCTCCCAGGAAATGTATCAAATGTCTCTCCCCTTTGCTCTCCAGAGCCCTGGCTTGCTTGGTCATTCTTCTGTTTCCACGCCTGATCCCCAACTACCTGGGGCAGCGCTTGGCCTTGTTCACAGGTGAAACCCCTGCCCTGGTGTGATGAGTGACACGTGGCAGGCTGTTGATTCAAATTTCCTGACCTGGGCACACACAGTGCCTGTCCAACCACATCAGAGGTGGAGGGCCATGGGAAACAGCCCCAGCCCAGACGCCAATTTCTTTTGTGATGCTAAAACCTCCCTCAGGAAGTGCACCTGAGATCAGTGTGCAGCCATCTAGAAATGATTCATGCTTGAACAGAATATTTGATGTTACTGAGCACTCAGAGTCTGGGGAGCTCAGTGAGTATTAGGGATATCCATGAATCCCCTCCAGCTCTTGCAGGTAAGACAGGGCTTCATCCACACAATGTCTTATATTTTTAATGAAAGAGATCTTCCAGGATGGACAGAGCAGCAGACCATCTTACTTGAGGCCAGATAAGAAGCAGGGGTGGGACAAGGAGAGATGGTAGGGTGCACTCAATACCTGCTTAAGTCCCATGACAATCAGACAATTCTAAAAGAGAAATATGGTGGGGAGGAAGTGGGTATACCTGCATGCGCTATGCTTAGTCGATCAGTCATGTCCAACTCTTTGCGATCCCATGGACTGTAGCCCATTTATCCCCATGGACTGTAGACTTTGTCCATGGGGATTCTCCAGGCAAGAATACTGGAGTGGGTTGCCACGCCCTCCTCCAGAGGATCTTCCCAACCCAGGGATTGAACCCAGGTCTTCCACATTGCAGGCAGGTTCTTTACCAGCTGAGCCACCAGGAAGGCCATGTGCATTAAAATATAGTATTTGGACAAGTGACAAGCTTTGCCCCAAAAAGACAGCCAGAGGGCCACAGAGGTAACCTTGGTGAGGAGAAACGTTAATTCACAGATGGAAACACTGAAATCAGGAAGGTGGGGCCTCCGAAATCACCCAGACTGTTGCTAGATGAATAGACAGAGGCCCACAGAGGTGAGAAGGCCAGGTCAGCAGTCCTGTGAGCAGTCAGGTTCAGAGTCGGGATGAGCAATCAGTGCTCAAATCTAAACCTTGAGCTTATTCCACTGTTTCCTGGTGTCTTGCGTGGAAAGAGGGCTTTTAGAAACCACCGTCTTCCTATCAGTAGTTTTTCTCCCCCTGCCTGTCCTCTGCCCCCAACACCCTCTAAAAGATAAATGAAAAACAGGGATAGAGAGAGAATGCATCTGGGGACATTTCTCAAAAAAGTTGGAACTTCTATTATGGGCAATTACATCTGTCATTTGGAAATTACAGATATCGTGAATTATGTGCCAGGCATGTCACTTTTCTTATAACGTATGCCTTAGCAACCCATCGTGACAGGTAGCTACCATTATAATGTACAGAGACAAGGCAGATGGCTGAGGGGACAATTTTCATGCACTGAAGGTCACAGAGAGCTAACGAATGTAAGAGTCAGGATTTCCAGCTCACTTTGTCTTACGTTGTGTAATTAGACATAGAGATTTTGCTCATTTTCCAGGACCAAAAAAAATTAAAAGAAATAAGGTACTGGGATTGTTTTTTACTGCACAGCTGCCCATTCATTCCTAGCACTTGGCATCTTTGTGAGATGGGGATCACCATATTTCACAAATGAGAAAACAGGAAGACCATGAGTCCTTGTCCCTGGTCCTCTTAGAACCAGGATTCAAATCTAGGCCTTCCTGATCCAGCCTTTGTGCTTTTCCATTACACTGGAGCTGAAATCAAGGAAAGACATTGAAGGGAGAGAAGTACATTTTCAGTTTAAAATACTCCATCAGATGTTTCCAGCAAACGTTATAGGAAGGCCATTCAACACCAGATTACCGTTATTCTAAAGTACCCACTCAAAAAGATATGAGCATTTTTAAGACAAAATATGTGTTTTTGTTCTCCTTTGCTCTGCTTCAGTGGGTTGACCCTAAATAACGCACAACAGCCCAGCAAGCATCCTTCAGGCTTCCTGCACAGACGGAGACCGAGGAAGGCGGCTCGGTCAGCCTTTGTGCAGCCTCTTCTGGGGCCGGTGGTCATGCTGCAGGTAAGACTTGTGCACGCCTTCAACAACTATCCATCACGGCAGCGGCTGTGCCAGGCGCAGGGACCACATTTGGGACAGAATAGAACCCAGATCCTGCCCACAGGAAGCATGAACTCTAGAAAGAGTGATGAATGCAAGTGACAACGGCATGACACAGCACAAGCTGTCACGGAGCAGGTCCAAAGTGCTGTAGGAGCACAGGGGGAGTCCAGAAAGGCTTCCTGGAGGAAGGGGCATTTGAGTTGTGTCATGAACGGAAAAAGGAAATGAGAAGTGGTTCGTTTGAGGCAGAGAGACCAGTGTGAGCAATATCAGGGTTAGAAAAGAGCAGAGGATGGTATAAGAGAGTGCAGCCATGCCATCAAGCTGTAAACCTTCAAATTAGGCAAACACTTGGTAAACATCTGGCATTACAGAACTGGATGAAGGTGAACTTTGCCCCAATGAGCTCACAATGTGTGTCCAATGAATCCATCTAACCAACACTGAAATGAGTCCCCACCATGTGCAAATCACTGTTCACAGGGTAAAATGCTCAGTCCAGCCCTGCGGAGAGCAAACCTCAGTGTTCCCAAGCTAGTTAAGTACTGCGTTTGATGTCAAAGCCCTTGACCTTCAACATCTGCAGGCAAGGATGACATGCTGTATTTCCTCTGATAAAGCCCTCTTTATATTTCCCTGAGTGTATCTTGGACCAGATTACAGGGTTTCAGCTGTGAGTCACTGACCAATATTTCTACTCCTTGTGCATAGCTGAAGTGCGTTGAATGATTTGCTGATCTGAGAAAGGGAGTTTCTTTAGAAAATGATAATTCATTTTATTTGCATGAGACATTAGGTTTTGTTAAGTTCTTCCCCATCTATCCTCCCCATAATCCCACCTGATGGTCCCAAGAGCCTGGCAAGCATCAAGAACTGTTAGCATCCCCATTCCACAGATGAGCCAAGGGAGTCTCAGTGAGGTGGGGAAACTCAAGGTCACATAGCAAGTGTATGAAGAAATCAAGGTTCCCATCCATGTTTCCTGGCTCCCAAATCATGTCCTCTTTTTTTGTACACCTCACCATCTGCCCAGAATACAGTAATATCATCCTCATTAAGACACAAATCCCAAATGAAAGGCTGGTCAAATCATAACCCCACAGGCAACATAACTACAGCATAAATTAAAAGCCCAATTAAAGAACATGGCCTTTTTACTGGGACTTATCACTATCCCCAGAAGCCCGAGTATAAAGAGAGAGCCTGTAAAAGTCAATGGCTGCCCATCTCAGAAATTACCCAGAGACCCACTTACCCATATGCAAAGAGACGTTAGACCCAAATTATTCACCCAACTTCGTCTCCCTCCTCTACCAGTCTTCTGGAGCCCTGACCCCTGCCGAGCTGGGTTTGGAATCATGCCCAAACCTTTGCCCCTCTCTCTGGTCTGCAGACAAGGTTAACAGTCCATCACTCTGGGAATAGCACTGGTGCCTCTCAGCTCTGACACATCCCCTAATATCAGGGAAAGAAGAACCTGATGGGAAAACAATGCCTCTGTAGTTCAAACAGAGAACTGAAGCTGAATTTTCTAGCTGTCTGAAAGTGAAATAGTTTGCCCATGGCTGGCATCCTCTTTGGCCAAGCAGACAAAGAGTGTTATTATAATCCCTGAAAGTCTTATTTTGCTGACAATAGTTCTAGGGACGGCTAGAACATGAGTTAAGGGGGAAAAAAGAGGGAAATTTTTGACCATTCATTTATAATTTTATATCTATTCCCACTCCACCCCTTATGGCCAAAGGCAATCATGTGATAAACTTCAGGGATACCCCTGGGTCCAAAGATGATAACAGTTACCACTCCCCCTTATCTAAATATCCCTTCTAGTTGCTAGGCTTGAAACTGACTTTACAAAACAAGACCTGGTGAGCCCTCTGCTCCCCTTCCGTGTCAAATGCCACCCACCCTTGCCCCTGGCCAAGCCACAGGGTCAGCCAGGACCACAGAGAATCACTACCCCTACCTTAGTTCGCCCCAACATGGTCCTCTCCCCAGCCTGCTCTGGGTCAAGGGCTCAGAGAACCTGCCTGCAGAAGGGTCGGGATGTGCCCTCTCAGTCTCCATCTGGGACTTCCGTGGGGACCACCTCATTAACCCAGCGTCTCCCCACCAAGTCACATCAGATTGCCCCTCGTACCCTCTCAAGACGAGTCCAGATGTGCCCTGAGACTAGAAGACAGAGAGACTGGGGGAGACAGAAGGAGATAAAGCACATTTCGCGGCGGCGGAATCCCTGTTAAGTAAGCAAGGCATCCAACTAGCAACCACGCTTCCAGAAACGTCACTGCCACAGAGGACAGAGTTTTGCAGCTGCCGAGCCCGGAGCGCTCTCACCTACCTGTCTTCCCGCTGCAGGGCTCCCCTCTCTCACCTCCGGGGCCACCAGCTCCTGGGTTCCTCACTCAGCTCTTTCCGCCTCCTCCAGTCGCCAACACTTGCAGCGGCAGTGGGAGGACAGCGGAGTCCGGGCACCTGCGAGCTGGGTCTCGGGTCCCCGCAGCAAGGCTGCCTGGAGGAGGAGCGAGAGGCTGCTGCCCTCGCCGCCGCCGCCGCCGCCGCCGCCGTGGTGCTGATGCGGTTGCTATGGTTATGGAACTCCGCAACTGCCCCCCTCTCAGCGCAACAGCTGCCCGGCCGCGGCCTCTTCCGGGGCAGCCCCGGTGAAGCGGGGCCGGGTGGCAAGGCTGTCAACGCTGGCGAAAGGGACCCGCAGCCACCACTGCGAAAAGGAAAAAAGGACCGAGCGCCCGCGCCCGCGCTCTCGGCTCGCGCCCGCTGGCTCCGCTCACCTCCGCGCCCTCGCTTCTCCCCTTCCCTCTCCGGGACGCGGCCAGACCCCGGCGCCCGGCGCGCAGCGCGCCCTCGCGGCCTGGAGAGCCGTTTCTGCCGCCGCCGGCTGGCCCGGCTCCCCGCAGCCCTGCGCACCGCCCCGAGGCTGCGCGTCGGGTGCGGAGGCGCGGCGCCCCCTTTCCCCAGCCTCGGCCCTCTCCGCCACCAGTCGGGGACGGGAGCCCGCGGGCCGGGCCGGATGCCCAGGAGCCAGACCCCGCCCGCTCGCCCGCCCGCCTGGCCCTGTAGGGGGGCGCAGACCCGAAGCCCACCGGCTCCCACCAGCCAGTCCTGGCCAGGAGCATGCTCAGTCTTCGCCTCGGGAGTTGCCCTCTGAATTAAAGACTAGGATGCCCCGGGGAAATAGAAAGGTTCTCTCCAGACCTCACTCTGCCCTCTCCCCCACCCAGGGAGGCGGCGGACAGATGACAGGGGTTAGAGAGGGCGGCAGTGATGGTCAACTTTGAAGAGGGGCCCAGGGGCAACACATGTTTGCCTGAGAAAGGGTTAATGCCCTAAGCAATCAATATCTCCTATACAGTCAGCAGTGGCTGTCAGTCAGTCGACTAACCCATCATTGGCTAGTCACTTACTTCATGCTGGACATTAAAGATTCAGACATGTCTACGATTCGGTCCACGGAAGAGGGGAGAAGATTGAGGAGAGTGTAACCGACTGTCTGTCTAGTGAGCACCCTTCACCAGGCATTGCACATGGAGAAGTCTCTAGTTCTTGCCATCTCTGTTTTAGGAAGGATTCCTGGTACCCATGATACAGATAAGAGTCTCAAAGAAATGAGCCAAGATTGGGACTGTGGACACCAGTGCTTCCTCCTTTAGACTGGGTTGCACTCATTCACAATCCAAAAAGAGATGTGCTTGTAACCAAACAGTTACAACTGGGGTGATTAGCGTCTAACCCAAAGGAATGTGCCCCAAAACCTAGTCTTCCATTCACCCCCAATTCTTTTTGTGGTAAAATAGCATTATGGCTTTTCACTGTGAAGTCTTCCTCTTCATTTCCTCCTCTGCTCATGGTAAGGAGAGGAGAAGCACAGAGATATTATAGAAACTGAGGCCTCCAGGCAGTCAGGAGTAGGGAGCTGTGTGGACATGACCCATGTATTGGGACCCAGGGGTCTCCCCATGGACACCAATCACAGATCCCTGGTGGTCAACAGAATATCCAATATCATGCAACTGGAGCACTGCCCTCTGGGTCCTAAGGTTCCCTCGCCCAATGCCTTTATGTGGACAAAAACTCGGGGCCCTGCTCCAACCTGGTGTATTCTCAGCCCCGCTGGAAGAGGCTCTGAACAGCTAGGGGACTGCAAGAGGTCTCGAGAAAAGCCCTGACCACTGCCCAGGGGGGTCTAGGTGGAACCAACTGAAAAGCAGAAATAACCCTCCACAGTTATCCCACCAGCCAAGGAATGACCCGCCATCCATCAAATCACACAAGCCAGAGACCTAGCACCAGCCTGCGGTCCTGGGCTCCCTGCTTGCTTTTCTCTCCCCATCCGGTTCCACTCCACCCACACACACCTAATGAAATATACCAGCTTCAGTCATTTCCACCATGTAAGCAGCAATCAACGTTGTCATTAGCAGGGACCTCACAGGAATTTGTTTTTCTTAATGTCTTACAGCAGGAGGCTGTGAGTACTAGTGTCTAGAGAAATGGGTCTCAGCATTATGGTTTGAGGTGAGCATCTCCAGACGGGACAGGAGGACACTGACTGATACAGAGCCCAGTCTAGCCCCAGATGAAAGGTAACACCCCACGTGGAAGAGCTGAGAGATACAGCTAAGTGTGGGGAGCTCCTGGTTGAGTTTGGTTCTGGAGAGAAGGAGGTAGCCCCCCTCACAGGGCCACAGGGCTTCAAGCCCCTTCAGAATGAGCAAGAGATGACAGCTGAGTGGACCTGCATTGTCTCACTTTATTGCAGAAAGCAGGCTTTCGATGGTGACATCCTGTGGCAAAAAGAAGCAACTGTCTTTTCATGTGCCTGTTGGTCATCTGTATGCCCTCTTTGGATAAGTATCTATCAGATTTTCTGCTCAATTTTTAATCTTAGTTTGGTTGTTTTCTATTGACTTGTGTGAGCTATTTATATATTCTGTATATTAACCCCTTACTGGTCATATCATTTGTAAACATATTTCCCGTTTGGTAAATGAACATCTTCATTTTGGCAATAGTTCCCTTTGAGAAATGCAAATCGTAACTGCAGTGAGGCTTCCCTTCAGAGCTGTTAGAATGGTCATCATCAAAAGGGCTATAAGTAACAAACGTTGGAGAAGATGTGGAGAAAAGGGAACCCTTGTACACTGTTTGGAGGAATGTAAACATGGTTTACATAGTTCTATGGAGAACCATGTGGAGGCTGCTCAAAAAACTAAAAAACAAAATTATTGTATGATCCAGCAGTTCCACTCCTGGTTATTCGTTGTTGTTGTTGTTGTTGTTTAGTTGATAAGTCAGGTCAAACTCTTATGACCCCATGGATTGTAGCTCGCCAGGCTCCTCTGTCCAAGGGATTTTCCAGGCGAGAATACTGCAGTGAGTTGCTGTTTTCTTCTCCAGGAGATCTTTTCAACCCAGGGATTAAACCCACATCTCCTGCTTTTCAGGTGAATTCTTCACCATTGAGTCACCTGAGAAGCCCAGGAATAGAACTACCATATGATCCAACAGTTCCATCCCTGGGTATATAGCCAAGAAAAAACAAAAACATGAATCTGAAAAGCCACGTGGATCCCAGTGTTCATAGCAGCAGTGTTTACAATAGTCAAGACATGGAAACAACCTGTGTCCATCAACAGATGGATAGATGGGCATACTAGGCACCAGACACTATTCTAAACTCACTTCTTCTTCACAACAGCCCCTATATAACCCTCTTAGGAGGAAACAGAGGCAAAATTGCAGAACTTCACTGAAATCAAACAGCTAAAGGGAGCTAAGCCTGGATTTCAGCTGCTGACTACTGTGTAACACAGCCTATGTTCTCTGTTGTGACCGTGGTTTACATTATCTGTCGTTTGTATTTGTAAATTATATAGGAATCCTACCAGCATCATCTAGTGCAGGATTCTCAGCTTATGCGTTATTGATAGTTGAGAGCAGGTGATCATCATGAGGACTGATGCTGAAGCTGAAGTTCCAATCCTTTGGCCACATGATGTGGAGAGCTGACTCATGGGAAAGACCCTGATGCTGGGAGGGAGAGAGGGCAAGAGGAGAAAGGACGACAGAGGATGAGATGGCTGGATGGCATCACCGACTCAATGGACATGAGTTTGAGCAAGTTCCAGGAGTTGGTGATGGACAGGGTGTGCTGCAGTCCATGGGGTTGAGAAGAGTTGGATTTGACTGAGCAACTGAACTGAACTGAGCTAATTGTTGTGAAGGCTGCCCTGTGCATTATGGGATGTTTAACACCTTCCTTGAACCCTGCCCACTGGATACCAGTAGCACCCTGCCCCCTGCTCCACCACCCTCAATTTTGACAAACCCAACAATCTCTAGATGTCCCGGTGCAGGGAGCGGGGTGAGAAAAATCATCCTATATTGAGAATCACTGATCCAAAAAATAGACTTAGGGGAAATTTTGTAACAAATTATAATGAATGCAGGTTCAATTTCAAATAAAATTACTTACATTTTAAAGAATCAGACCAGAATTTAGTAGGTATGATCAGATCATCTTTGTTTTTCCTCGAAGATTGGGCTGGCAAAGGCTTTCTTCCGGTCAAGGTGCTTGCTTGATCTTTTCTTCTTGTTCACTTGTACTTCCATTACAAGTACGTCTATCTTTAATCTAGGTGCATGTATTTCAAGGGGGGTCTTTTCAAGTTGTTTAACCAGTTTGAGAGGATCAGTTTAAACTCTTCCATGATCGTAATTTAATTCCCTGGTGGCTGAGATGGTAAAGAGTCTGCCTGTGATGCAGGAGACCCAGGTTCATTTCCTGGGTGGGGAAGATCTGCTGGAGAAGGAAATGGCAACCCATTCCAGTACTATTTCCTGGAGAATTCCATGGACAGAGGAGCCTGAGGGGCTATAGTCCATGGCGTCACAGAGTTGGATACAACTCAGTGACTGTCACTTTCACTTTTCAAGCACCGATGGGCTGTAGCATTTCCCATTAAGCTGAATGAAGGGAAGCGCTGTCAAGTTCTACACGCCATATGGTGCTTGGAACCACCCCCCAGGTCATACCAGGCAGGTGCCTGTCGACGTGTGGACTGAAGGCATCTTCAACCCATCTTCATATTTAACATTAATGAAACAATCACTTTTAAAGGCAGAGTTCAATGTAAATGGACACTTCAATATATTCAGACTCTAGATTCTAAAATATGGGTCGTGTCGCATCTGCCCACTCCCAACCTAGAGACCTGCCTTTTTTTTTTTAATCAATTAGGGATCCGTTAGAATCAGAAGGACCCAATGTGAAACCACGTTCAGCCGTTTCCCACTTATGTGAGCTAGGACTACACGCCTAGGACATAATCTGCCTGAACACATCCCCTCATCTGCAGGTTTAATACACACCGGAAAGGACACTAACCTCTGGCCAGTCATGGCAGCCGTTCTAATTCATTCTCATTCTTCACAGCTGTGAAGCTGCATCTGTCAGCCCTCCTCATAGCTGATGGGGAGCTTCGTGATGGAGTCCGTGCCAAGTCAGGTAAGCAGAGGTGAGGTAACTTCCTACGGGAGGAAAGAGTGGATGTGAGTTACACACACAGGCATGCACACACACACACACACACACATTCATATAATGTTTCTTCTATTGGTACAACTGAAAACAAAAAAAATGAATAAGCCCAGACAAGAAAATGGCTAATTCAAAATGGAGACACACCAGAGGTTGCCTCTGAAGCTCCTGATGGTGGTGGCCTGACCTGCATCAGACTACAATGGAGCAAAAATTAACTTATCTATGTCACCGAGATTTCAGTTAATCTGTTTACAGGTTAGCATTGAATACCTGACATTGGCTAACACTGAGTAGAGAAACACAAACTTCCAAACCACTAGATAATCCCTGGAGTAGGAAATGGCAACTTGTTCCAGTATTCTTGCCAGGATAACCCCATGGACAGAGAAGTCCAGTGGGTACAATCCACGGGGTCACAAAAGAGTCAGACACGACTGAGCACACACAGATAGTTCCTGGTCAGGGAACTAGGTCCCACATGTCACATTTGAGAGTTCACATGTTGCAACTAAAGGTCCCACATGCCACAACTCCAACACGGCACAGCCAAGTAAATAAATAAATAAATATATATATATATATATATATATATATATATATATATATATATTTAAATCCACAAGACCAGCAACAGTTGACATGGCCACACCAGGAGATGCATGCTATTACTGTTCACTTTTTTCCTAGATGAGAAAACTAGGCACAGCTAGCTGTTGACTGGAAAAAAAGCACTACCTAAAAGTTGAAAATCATTTTACTCAGTGGATTTTTCTGAGGACTTCAGCCTGGAAAACAGCCTCTCAAATCCTTTGAGGGACTGCTCCAAAGAGATAAGAGGGGAGCCGGGATATATAGCCGCTGTGCCACAGAAAACAGGTAGCCAGAACATCCAAAGATTATTGTTAATTAAAGAAAACTAAATATCTTGAGTTGCTGAATTTAGTGCTCTTCTAGGTATGTGTTATTTGCATATGGGAAGATGCAAAAGTCTGGACTCACCAGAATCATTGCTTTGATACCTACCTTAGCCACACAGGGCCAGTACCCTGTTCTTTCCCACCTCGAGTCCATTCAGTTCAGTTCAGTTCAGTCACTCAGTCGTGTCTGACTCTTTGCGACCCCATGGACTGCAGCACACCAGGCCTCCCTGTCCATCACCAACTCCCAGAGTTTACTCAAACTCATGTCCATTGAGTCAGTGATGCCATCCAACCGTCTCAGCCTCTGTCGTCCCCTTCTCCCACCTTCAGCCTTTCCCAGCATCAGGGTCTTTTCAAATGAGTCAGTTCTTTGCATCAGGTGGCCAAAGTATTGAAGTTTCAGATTCAAAGTGCCCTATTGTAGGTGGTTGTCGTGGCCAAGGGCTTGTCTCCATCCTAAATTCCCTCAGCTCACCGTTAGGGTGATGACTTGATGCCTGCAGCATCCTTTGTTTGCTGACATGGCAGGCAGCATTTCTTTCATCCACAGAACTTCCTCAACTCGGAAAGAATCAGGGTTTGACCCTAACCAACCGGTCCTGAGGTCTACACAGGGCTTCTGCTCTGTTGCTTTGAAACCTCGGGAGCTTGCCAGGGTGAAGTCTGAAACTGGTTCTGTTACTCAGAAGGTAAGGAGAAGCCAAAGAAAGAGGCTGCTTCAGATGGGCTGGTGGCGGGTTTAATAGGCAGGGGACATACCTCAGAGGCTTGTCTTGGTCTCAAGAGACAAGTAAACCTCCACACATGCCAGCCCTGATCACCAAAGTTTGTAGAGAGGCTGTCCTGGGGTTCAATCACGTATGACCATCCAGAAGGTCCCAACTCCTGCTTAGTCCTCAAGGCTGCTTTCCAAGTCCTTGGAAACTGTTCTCATTGCAGGGAAGGTGGGCAGAGTTTACAGTCCAAGGACAGGGGAGGGGTAAGGAGCCTCTGAAATGACCCCAGCTCTGGAGTCAAATGGCTATCTTGTCCTCTCCATAACCTCCTCCGACAAACTCTGAGACATCTCAAAGAAGGTTTGTGTGATGAATGATGGAATGCCAGGCACGGGATTTACTTGCATTTACTTGTCACACTTCAGGGTGTTCATTACTTTACTGCTAAAAAAAAAAGAAGCTGCAACAAATAAATCATTAGTGTCTTTTAAAATTCAAACACTTTGAAAGGAAGGGGGAACTATTGAGTTGATAGTGTGATGACATTAACAAATAAACACTCCTACTAGATTATAATTGGTGCTTTTGAACTGTGGTGTTGGAGAAGACTCTTAAGAGTGCCTTCAACTCCAAGGAGATCCAACCAGTCCATCCTAAAGGAAATCAGTCCTGAATATTCATTGGAAGGACTGATGCTGAAGCTGAAACTAATACTTTGGTCATCTGATGTGAAGAACTGACTCATTTGAAAAGACCCTGATGCTGGGAAAGACTGAAGGCAGGAGGAGAAGTGGACAACAGAGGATGAGATGGTTGGATGGCATCACTGACTCAATGGACATGAGTTTGAGTAACCTCCAGAAGTTGGTGATGGACAAGGAGGCCTGGCATGCTGCAGTCCATGGGGTCACAAAGAATCGGACACAACTGAGCAACTGAGCTGAACTAAACTAACTAGGTTAAAATGATGTCATTGTTTAACTCAATAGGTAACGGGAGCAGAACCCCATGGGGCCTTCCAGGGACAGACTCTTCCTCTGCATCCTTTGCTATAGCTCCTCTGAGAAGTACCTCCATGATACGTTTCATGCATATTTCCTGAGTTTTTCAGATGCTAAAACCACCACCAAATGGAAGAAGTCAACTACTTGATGATCACTAGCTGGTAACTCTCAGACCTTCTGGCACCCAAGGATTGATCACCATCGACCAAAGAACTGTGCACGACCTGATCACATATCCTGGGA